>NC_071572.1:67691777-68010681 GCF_024509145.1 Vidua macroura
TAGAATAATCTTGCTTGGGTTCTCTCCTTTCTCATCCTACGCGTCACGTAAAACTTTTAATAATGTTCTTAAGTGGGCACAAGAAAAACCAACTTATGGTTTGTTTTTATTTCTAAATTTAGGAGTATCAGTTTCTCCCCCAACAAGTAGTTTTTGGTTTTATTTTTGGTGATTTTTTTTTTTTACTTTTCAAAAAAGGTCTGATTTCTTAAAGACGTAGGCAGCTTGTTACATCCCTTACCTTCTTTCACAAAAAACAGATAATTCCAATGAAATTCAGAAGGCAAAGGCCTCAGTTTGTCCAGGCTCATTAAGACCTTGGCATAGTATCACAATGAGGCCTTCTGTTTTCCCTCATAAAAGTCTGATGAACCTACAGGCCACTCATCCTACCTGTGTAAGCCCAAGAACCACCACTGCATTTTTTAACTTCTCGTGAATACAGTGCTGTGTGTACAAGCAGAGCAAAAAGGATTAGCAAAACCAAGGAAAATTTCTGTGGGAAAATCTTTGAGGACCCAAGGGTTCAAGTCAGTGCAGTAGACTGGCAGGAGACAAATCCCTAGGAATCCAAGCTCAGTAACTCTACTACTCATAAGTTTGTTATTTCAGCCACTTATCATTATTTTTATTTTGCTTGTGGTTATATTGTAATAGGCAAGATAGAGAACTGTTCACTCACATCATCTGTCTCCAATAGCCCACTTTCTTCATACTCTGAAAAGAAGACCCATAAAATTCTGTGTTCAGCTTGTAGTGAGTCATTATATTTGTCATTCATAAACAACTACTTAAAAAAAAATCTACATGTATCTAAAGAAGTTTTATTCAGGTAGTCTGCCCAATCCCCAAACCAGACTATCCCTTTTAAACAACAAATTTGACCAAGACTACAGTAAGTAGGTGAGGAGCTATACTTCAGTGATTTTATATAGGCAGATTAAGTGTAGGTACAAAGCTGGAAGGAAGTTATGCTAAATCCCTAATTTACATTTTCTTTGATCTGTTCTGCTACACAATTTTCCAATCACTAACATTCAGTCAGGTTTTTGGCACACAAGTTAGAGTAAACATGCATCAGTAAAAACATACAAAAGATGCTAAAGAGCACAGGCCTGCTGAAATGTTTCAGCATGAATTCCTTGCAAAGAATGAGTGGTGTTTTAGAGTGTACTGCTTTAGTTAAAGACCTAAAACAAAATATGTCCCACCCAATTTAAGGAAATACCTTCCATGTCTGCAGCTTCTCCTTCATCTTCCTCATCATCATCTTCACATGATGCTGAACACTCTGGTATTTTTATATTATCCTTTAGAAGTCAAATTGAAAATACTGCTTTAATGACTGTTGCATCTACGTAGCCTAACAGCTAAAAAACTGAAGGTGTTAAGTTCAGTCAACATATTCAGTGAGCCAGAAAAATGATTTCTGAAATATTAAGAAGGACTACACTGAACTCAAATATTTGCTTAATAACTCATCCTTGTTTCAATGTCCTAGTTTGACATTAAAAATCCATTTAAAATGTTTTCCTTTGACTTTGCATTCTGGAATGATTTAATTCCTAAACAAAGAAAAACATCCATGGTGTTAAACAATCCACCTATCTCAAATGAAAGGCAGTGACTAAACAGCTAAGACTAAACATGTATGTTAAGATTTTTTTAAGTTCTAACCCACAGACAACTGTGCAGCAGTTATCATAAAATATCTCAAGGAAGGGATGCATAATGATGATAGAGTCCAACTCCATCCTCTTTGTGAGACTACATAAAACTCTATCCTAAGACTGAAAGCGTCACCCAGTTTCACAGACTATGAACCCTGTCCAGTTCTCTTGTGTTTTTAAAACACAAGAGAGTCACAAAAGGTATCACATTTTGATATAATTCTGCAATGCAAGAATTATAGTCCAACAGAAACAAATACAGCACAAGCCCACAGGCAACTTTTGGGCCTTGCATAGCATAGAATCCAATGGACAACTCCAATGAAATTCAAAAAGTAAAGATCTCAGTTTACAGAGATTTCATAAAGATTTTAGGAGAATACTCCAAATAACTACTACAGTTAGAAGCTCTTCTAATTCTGAGCATCAGGTGGCTAATTTTTCATTTAAAAAACCGAAATCACCAAAACCAATAAGAAACTAAGTTACAAAGTGCATTGTCAAACAGAACATCAGCAGGAAAGAGTTGTCTTCCTGGACTGGACCTGCAAGCAAGCAAGTTTTTCTACGTACAATAGAAATAAAATCCAATGCAAAACATACAACAGCAGTTATGAACCACAGTAACATTCTGCAAGCATTGCGTTTTGCAGAAAAAGTGATCAGTTTTAGTTACTCCTTGAGTATTTCTTCCACCCTCGCGTTACTGACTTGTAAAAAAGCAGCCTTTTTACTATATTCAGCAAAGTCATTTGGAATACCTGCACTTCACAGTTCATCAAATCGATAGCATTTTGAGCTGTTTATAATTATGCAGTAGCATGGGGCAGCCCATTTTTTCCCTCCTAATTTTTAGAATCCAAGGCTTCTTGGATGCCCACAGACAGAACTCCCCATACAAACTCATCTTTAAAAGCATTTTGTGTCTCTGACTTTCTTCGTGTTTCTTAAACATGTAAGCCAATACATTTGCATTTCAAGTACTTCCTGAGGACTTTTAAGTTTCAGGTTTGTTTCCTGCTGAAGTGACATTTTTGGAAACATGCAGAAATGAGGACTTCATAACATATATACATTTAAAGAGGTAAAGTTCTTCTAAACTGAAGGGCACAAACATGTCAAACTGAACTAATGTGCTGAAATCTGCTTGCTGTAGTTGAAGATCACAAAGAAATACTTTACATTTCCACATAAAAATTTCTTTACATTGGATTTCCAAACACTAATGTCTTGGAACACAAATGTGTGGCATCAGTGTAAACAGAATTTCATTTTCACTTTATAGAATCCTGGTAGAGGAGCACACTGGCTAAAGACATTTCAAAAAGACAAATGCCTCAGTAAACACAGCAATAAAGAGATGCACATACTTAGACTAATATTACAGGCTCTGAGGGTCAATGTACATCAGAGTACAATTAGTGATGAAGTATAATTTAATCTTTCACAGGGAGTACTAGATTGCCAGTGGTAGAACTACCATTATCTTCAGGTCTGTAATAAAGCAACAGAAAAATTTAGAAACAAGTACCTTACTGTCTAGTGTGATCTCCTTAACTGCTTCTGTTGCGCCCACTATACCTGTAAATTGAACAAGAAGTTTGTGTTAAAAAAGCTTGGTTCTCTTGGTTAGAGAATAGTATAGAAAGAGTTTGCAAGGATTTCAAAAGCAGTGTCTCATCTTTCAAAGTCACATCTCAACAACCTTGATATGTGAGAGGCTGTTCATTTGGTATTGGTAACATGCTTACTTCTGGACATCCCTAAGCAAACCATACCAGTAACACAGAGCAGCACAGCACAGATGTGCCATATCTTAAAAAGTCCGTGATGGAACTCTGAGAATTTGGAGTTCTATTTTAAGGTATTTTTGCATGAAAGTGAGCTCAGGACAGGCACTCACATCACAACAATGAAACGCATTTTAATGAAAAAGGCAGGCATTTATGAGTATTTCTGAGCTTCCTGAAAGCAATGACAAAGCAAAATGTACCAGAGCACTCAATGCTTTTAGCTGAGGGGAAGTGGGGGTATAAAACCACCCCAAATCATAGAAGTGTCCAATCTTGACATCCTCCCCATTAGCCTTCTAGTCTTACTGCAGATACGTGCCAAGATTCTGCTTTGACAGAGTACATTTATCTGATTAAACTATTCAGCTATGGAAACAGATTTTATCTCATTTGACAGCATTTAGAAACCTGGCAAGGTTTAGCCAGGGTGTTACTGCTGTACTGTATGGTGCCCAAACCAGTCAACTCTAAAAGGAAAAACCTGGCAGAGGAGTGTATTCACAGCAGGGATGGATACTGCACACTCAAATCAAGGACATGACAAAACTATTATTTCTTTGGTGGGGAGGCATTCAATTATGAACTATGATGCCTTTAAGAATTGCCAATGATAAAAAATGCATATCTACAGAAAAAAAAGGCATAATCGCCAACACTTTTTCTCCCCTTCTGGCAAACTGTTTAGAGAACTTTCTCCACATTACAGCAAAAAAATTTACACCAAAGAAAGGAAAAACTTATAGAGGAGTACTTTTGGAAATGGTGGAGAAAACATCACTGAAGGACAGAATTGTATTAACACATGATAGAACATCGTGAAACAGACTAATATTATTGCCATTTAGAAAAAAAACAGAAGTGTTTATAAGACACTGTGCTACAAAAGCCAGTCAGTTAGATTCATATAAGCAGTACTCTTTAGACTTCATTATAAACACAAGCTCATTTAAGGACTAATTGTAAAATAGGATCATCTCTCACTCTTATCTCTGTACTTAACATCCTTCTTTTGAGTACAGCATCCACAATTTAAACTAACATCATCTTCACAGGATTTCATTACTAAGGAATGACTCACTACACAGCTCATATTTTAAAATAACTTCCTAGAACTTTAGTAAGAGAATACTGAAATAATTGCCATCATCTCTGAAAAGGAGCCTGTTTCAAGCATATACAGCCACACAGTTAAACATCATGTACCGATCAGGTGGGTAGCTGACAATGTAACTTATTTCCTCCAGACGACATATTGGTACACAGATGTGTATTTAAGGAAGATTTTACTTTCTAAGAGTGGAAAATGAAAATCAGATTGCCAAATGCAAAGCCTGCAGCAAGATCTTGAATACCTGCATTGTGAAAAGTGTCTACCCATCCCCCATCACCATCATCTTCTTCTATAATTGCCTCCTGCTCATCTGAGTACTCCATCTGCTTACACCTTTTATAGCACGGCACTACAAAAAATGACAAAACAAAAAGAATGCAGTCAGTCATTCTTACACAAAACCAGACTGGACCATGATACTGTCCTACAAGGCCTTCTAAAATGTGTCAATCTTTCATATACCCCATATTTAAGGAATTCTAAGGCTGTATTACAAATGCAAAAGTATGAACTTCCAAAAATATTTTGTTATGCTGTACCAGATATTTTACTTCACATAAAATACAACGACTGTTGTAGCCTTAGAAGTTCATCTTTCTGTTAAGTATTAGAGCAGTTTCATCCAATCTCTTAAGGATTAGAAAAGAATTAATTTCTCATTTGCTAACAACTGGAGACAACCTGTAAGTTTTCTTCACACTGGTAAACAACTAAGGACAACTTTTCCTGAATTTTCATCAGTTTTCCAAACTCATTTAGGCCTTCTACTAAAAGTTTGCATCAGCTATTCATGCAATATGTTAGGTATGTTTAATCATAATTTAACATCTAGATGTTTAGAAGGTCAGAATTCATGTAATATTAAGAACAACTTCTGTCATATGCATTACAGAGCCATTCAAATAGAGATTTAGATAATGCTTTCAGAAAATAGTCAAAGAAAGACTGAATATCTGATTAAGGCAAAGCAGGCATTTTCCAATAGAATAAACAAGCACTATGTAGAAAATACTCCTTCCTTGTCTATTAATGTAGAGAAAAACAAATCTGCTGCATGAAGTTCAGCATTTGAAAACTGCTCTTTAACCTTTCAAAAAGGGATTAAAGGGGTGTGAAAGTCAAAGTGAAGACATCCAAAGACTTCTAAAACAAGGTCTGTAGGATGGCTCCCAGCCTCAACTACAGCCCACAACTTTTACTCAGGTGGGAGGCCAATGTGACACCAGCAGCAGGAAACACATTATTTTGGAATGTGATCAAGAGGATCAGAGCAATGAGGAACCTCAGTAGAGGCAGGAAAAGAAACAAAGCAGATCAGCTGCCTATCAAACCACTAGGCCCATGTCAGGAAAATGTCCAATGCTACTGTAGTAATTTTCACATGACAGTGCACTGCAAGACTCCAAAAGCCAGAGAGGAAAATCCAAGCACATAATACAACCCTCTGCAGGCAAAAATCTCCTCAGGCTTTCTTAGTGCTAATGCTTCATCTAATAGTTTTGACACATTTTGATACAAGATCTTTTGCATTTCCCCATAGTTGTGGCAAAATGTTATCCTTCTTATCCATTAAAAAGGTAGTCACCACATGTATTATATAAACACAATTGTGAAGCTGAAATAAATTAATTATATGTATTTATATGATTCTAGTTGACAAGGGCATTGACATTAACTACATACTTGAATTAGAAGTATCAGTGTCACTATGAAAAACATTTTGAGAACTCTTTAATAGCCTGAGTTTCCAAAGGAATGAGGAAAATAAACATATCTTCATGTTAGACACTGAACATGAGTTGAAGCAAAGACAGACAAAAAGGTTAATAATGTTTAAAGTTCATTTATACTTCATCAAGGCAAGCTTTATATCTCATATAAAGCTCTACTATAAAGTGGTCTAAGAAAAAGAATTTATGAGACATAAAAGCTTTATGTCTCATATAAAGCTTTACTATAAATTGGTCTAAGAATTCAGGAGTGTAGGACGAACTTCTTTAATATTGCAAAGCCAGAGCATCCAAAGTGTGAGGTATTTGTTTCCCCTATTAATACAGACAATCAGTAGAGCTGACAGCACAGTCAACCATACTGTCAATTCTAAGAACACTTACATTTAAATTTCAGGCTTACCGTTTTTAGTTACCAGAAACTGTTTGTCTGTTGGCAGATAAGCTTTGACTTTTAGCTCTTCTCCTGAAGCCCTGTAAAATGAAGTGCACCATTTGAGAATTTGATGACCTGCAAACAAAAGAACCTTTCTATTTTCACATCGTGTCAGGAACTTTTTATACAATCCTCTTGATCTATTCTGAGAATTGGTTTGCTTATCACTTACTCTTCCCTACATACATTTGGTATGGTGTTAGAAAGCTTGGCCATCCCTAACTGTTCTGAGATCAAAACCATTTTATGCCTCCAAAACTATCGCCTTTGAAATGGCCAAGCAAAGATGGGTTGACAGAATAATCTATTGTATATAAAATTTTCTAGGATCAGCAACAACAAAGTAGCAAATGACTGAAGAAGGCAGCTTCAGAAAAGCAAGAAATAGACCTCTATAAATAAAAAATCTGTCCATAGTCACTAGTGTTTAAGTACTCTTAATTTCACATTACTCAAGCATTTGCCTTTACATTTAGTGGCTTTTGGTTTGAAATAAGAGCAACATTCTAAATAGCCCATTCCAAACTGCTGCCAGACTCAACATCATGTTTTCTCTGAAGGAGGTGGCAAAGGGGCAGGGAAACAATGATTCAAACACAGTAATTTTTCCAGCAATTCGAGGCTTAGTACAGAGCCAAGACCTGATGATACCAAGTGCACAGACAATGCTCATTTAGGAGCAGACTAGTTTCATAAAGAAGACACCTGTAAAAAAATAAGGCAGCACATTATTTTCACCCTTACTGTACACAAAACAGAAGGGTAATCACTGCACAAAGTGAACTGCTGTGGGCTAACTTGAATACATTTATTAACAAATGCTTGTCAAAATACACCATTTACAACTACTGCCTAGCAATTCCAGCTGCACATGGCCTCTGGTTTTTCAATCACCAAGACAAACCCAGGGAGACATGCTGCTACTGCAGCTAAGCTCTAAAAGCATTCACAGTATATAACACATTATTTCCCCTAAAACCTTAGAAAAACAAAAAATCCCCAAGCAAATCCTCATCTCAACTACTGCTATACAGAAATTAGTATAAAAAAACTCTGCCTGAGTTAAATATAGAGCCATCATAGTTTTACTGGAAAAGTACACTTACTGCTCTGACAACTGTATGGCTAAATCCAGTGGAAACACACCAAAGCACAGGCAGAAATGCTAGCTTTCTACAATTCTTTCAATTTTACTTACCATTGCCAAGTAGGACAGTGGTGAACTAAGTGATCTCCAGCTGCAACAAACTGTTAAGACAGGAAAAAAAAATTAAATATGTTAAATATGGCTGAAGGAAACAATTTCCAAATTTTCTCAGCATTAGTATTTCAGTTCCACATTCCTTTGATCAATTAACCGTGTAATTAACAAATGGTTCAATCAGCTTGATGCTTTATTTTAACCCCATATCTCAACTAACCATGAAAATGCAAAGATTAAATCAACTTCACCCAAAATGTTTACTAAGCACTATAGCAAATTCAGTGTTTCAAAAGGTGTGATACTACCTGCCAGTCTAGTAAGAACTAAAATAGTATCTGGATCTAGTAAGATTGTTTACTTTATAATAAAGAAATTATTTTTATTTGACACTATTCAAACTTTTACAAAGATAACAAAGAGCTTAATGTAAAAAAAATCTTTCCTTGTTCAAAACAATTTTGGTAAGAAAATGGTAAGAAAAGCGAGACCATCAATCTACTGAATCAGTAAGAGAACTGCAACAAAGAAATAATTTATAGATTTTATATAGTGACCATCACTATAATAGCTGATCACAGATGTAAACTAAAAATGGATTACCAATTACTTAGTACACTAAAGGTCTCATAGGTAACTTTGTTCTGAATAAATAGTTTTAAAAAATATTCCCTCTTGTTCTTAGTATCAAAGATTAAGCCTTTAATAAAATTGCATTATTATTTCAAAAGGATACTGTCATGTTAAACTTGCCAGCAATGTCACGCTAGACTTGTGTACAAACTTAAAATTCACACAGCAAAATCTAACCCTCTGGGCTTGTCTTTGTACACGTAAATTGAGGAAGGCAAGCCAGCACTCAAGTGATTTTTGTGGGCTTTGCAGCAGTCCCTTTGGAATATGAGGTGCACAGCTATTGCTACAGGTGCTCTCTTGTCTTGAAGTGCAGTTTATAGCAGCACCCTCCCCATCTGTCCAGGAGCTGCTGCAGTGTGACATAACAGGCTTGCAGCAGGTCACAGCCATTTCCTCACCACGTCCTCCAAAAGGAGGCGGATCAGCGCAGCAGAAAATACCACAGTGCACACTGCACACGGATTAACAGGCTTAATCTCTGCTAAAGTGCTTCCCTTTCACCTATTTTCAACAGAAACCTCTAGCAGAACTGAATCCTTTAAAAAAACCCCAGAAAATTCTTCCAATACACAGGGAAATTTTAAAACTCATTATCTCTTACATAGTAAACATAAATAAAACTCCAGAATTATTTAAAATTCTCTGTTTAAGGAATTTGAACTCTGTTTGTGACAGCAATGTTGAAATATATTACCAAAAATGAAAAACCAGTGTAGTTTGTGGGACTAACAGATACATAGCCATAAAGCAGCATTTGAAATTTCATCTACATTTTTTCACCTTAGGCAGCAAAATTATCTTGCTGGTTTCACTTTCTATTTCTCAAGCACTGATGCTACCTCATATCTGAATCAGTACTGGAAAGTGGAAGGAGATCAATTTTAGGACATATTATTTCTAGTCCTGAAGAAAGTTATTTTAACAATTTCCCTGTATTTACACACATAATTAAAACAGGTGTCATCTTTTGGAGGTATTAACTAGTAAGAACTCATGACAGTCAAGAATTTTTTGAAAATAAATCAAGTACACAGATAAGTGAAAAAAGGGCATAGGTGTTGAGTTTGATTAATGAGTCATCTTTAGTCTTAATTTATTCATCCTTAGAGGCAAGCCACAGGAACCCCACAAAAATCTATACACCAGTTAGTTTCTCAGACTAAAAAATACAGCTTAAAGTACCCAAGAAATCCAAACTCATTCAAAAGCAACATCCTAGTGTCATTATTCTCCTTTAGCAACCATTCTTAGATAAAGACTGTCAAATGAACAATCAACATGTCCATGCTCCAGCTTCATCTAAATTTACCAAAAATTTAATCTTGCTTTATAATTGGTTCCCTTGACTACTGTTTTGAAGGATCCAATTTATTCATCCCGGCAGCATCTAACCTGACACATAGAACACAGACTATTCACATTCCCAGTGGTGTTTAAAGGCTGCAAACTGTTTATTGTTTAACCAATACAGCGTGGTTCTTGCTATGCTCTATAGAAGGTGCCTTTTCTTACAATACTACTGCAAATTCTTTTCCCATAAATCACAAAGGGATGAAGTATTGGTAGAACATTTGTCTAGACCTTCTCTGTTATTCTAGTTTATATACAATAAAGATCATGTATTATTGTTTAGCATATATGAATATTTATACACACACATACATACGGTTATCAGAACAGAACATCATGTTGCTAAGCCTGTTTTTCTGTGTGGTACTTGTGTGTCAGAGGGAGAGAATGAATGCTTGCTTACCACTGCAACACAGCAGAAAAATACAGGCAGCAATACTAGGAAAAATACTTCTGTCCACATTATCTACCTGCATCAGCCATTATTTGTTTCATTTTTTTCCATCTCATCTTTATAATTTTTTATTGTTTCATTTTTCTTTCATTCTACCTAACAGTCTTGACACTGTTTTATTAGAACTCTGTAAAGACAAAGTATTTGCAGCTCAGTAGCACTTCAATATGAGAAAAAGTGTAATGGGGAAATTAAAATAGCTCAACACAATCAGTGATCTTACTGTTCCAGGGAAAAAATCCTGTTGCTCTTTGCACCAGAGTTCTTAAAAAAATACAACTGCTTGGCAGCAATCCAAAATACAACCAGCCTAAAGCAGCCTATAGAGAAGAATAGGGAAAAATAATAATCATTGGCTATACAGTGTGGACAAATATACGTAATGATCTTCAAAGAGCCTTGGAAGGAACCGAAACAGAGGTAAGCAAAGAATGTTCCAAAGATAAAAGCTCCCCTTCAAGCTCCTTAGAGGAAAGATTTAAAAAACCAATACATTCCTGCTTCAGTCCTGAACTCCAATGACAAATGGAGCTGTTGACCCAGCTTCTTTACAATCTTTTCACAGCATAATAGAGGAAAGAAGAATCCCACATTCAGATGCCTAATGCCATCTCAGGAAAAATTATGTTGATCTACTTCAATCTGTAGAGTAAAAAAGGTCACTTAGAAATTTCACTTTGTGGAAGTTGTTTCAAGAAGCAGTAATTGGGAAAAACATGATCTGTTTAACATGGTTGTTTTGCATTAAAAAATGCATCATTACTTTCAAAATAATTTAAGTTTCTAAATACTTACTTCTTCAGGTGTAATTACTCCAGTTTCTTTAAACTTGGACTCCTGCAAGAGAAAAGTTTAGAAATGTTGAGAACTGCTGACAAATCAACACACTCCACTTTACTGGAAAGACATACATCTTCTCTACTTTCATTCTGAAATTAATTCTGTTCAGAGATCCAAGAATCAGCCTGGAGGCAACCTCTGCCACAACTGGCAGGCAACTTACATTAGAAAATAAGGAAGTAAGGCTCCCCAGAATTACTTGTTGCAAAATATGAGGTATTATGAAAAATGATGACCTATACAAAATATTTTGGTTTTGCTACTGCCAATTATAGCAATAACGAAGAAAAGATGACTGCCACTCAGTATTACTTTTGCCAGTAAGAAACAGAAAATCAGTCGGAATCAGTGATTCTAACTGTCAAAGACCCCAGGCTTCTAGGCATTGAATAGCACTGCAGTACATCAATATGAGGTTTTGCAGTTAAGAAAAGTCATGAATGAAAGACCAAACCAACTCTTCTCTGGGGTAGAAAAAGTTAAATACAAAGACTTATTAATAAACTCTCTTTTAATGCCCATTTCTGTGCCTTCATCATGCACCCCAGGGAAACGGCTTCAGTTTTTTCATGTTGTCATGGGGAGCTCTGTGGATGAAAGAATAGATGGCAAGCAGACACCAGACTTATTCTGCATGGAGAAATTAAGTACTTTGGCATTAAAGACAACATTTATGAAGCTTAAGGATAACATGTCTTGTATCATATTCAAATCTAGACTAAGTGTATTATGTTTTGACTTCTGGTTGTTTGTTTCTTCAGGAAAGCCTCAAGTACCAAGGTATCCTACTGTTCCCCAGCATTAGAGCTATTCAAAACCAGCTTTTGAAAGAGAATACAATTTCAACCATGGCATAGGTGACTTCTTGCCCTAAGGAACCTATTTTTTTTTTCTCCTGTCAAGACTAAAAGCATCAACTGAGCATGTCTTACTTCCAGCCACAACTTCACCATATTCAACCAGCCAGAAAACACTGAACAAAAGCAGCCCCAGCTAAACTTGGTTATTTGCATTCCTTCCCCGAGTGTGTGCTATCACCTGTGCTACAGAAAATGAAAGGAGCGCACCTGTTTCATATGTACTGATTACAGCCTTTCTGCCTCAGTTCTAAGGAAGATACAGTTGAGAACAAGATAAAGATAAGGAAAACAGCAGCTGTACAAACATTGTAACATCATTATATGCTAGGTGACTGAAATCAAATTTCAATTGCTATAAAACTCAGAATCCTCAATAACACATTGTGCAACATCACAGTGGAAACAACTTACTGGTTCCCCTCAAAATGACCATAAGCAGTAGGGAACATGCACAAATGTGTGTCTCTGGAATTACAGAAAGAAAACATGTAAAATATCCATCCTCTGTTCCCTGAGGGTAAATAGTTCATTTTCCCATCTAAGTAAATTCTCCAATTGTGAGAGACACAGGTCTAGTTTCTTTCAGGAGTTACCAAGTTGGAGTATTTAATTCCCCCTTGTAAAGGGAACATATACACATAATATCAACATCTTCCATTTCTGGAAGGTTCTACTCCTGCCCCCTCCCAATAATCCATCTGGACACATGGATTTGTCCACTATTACACCAGCTGTGCAACAACATCTATACTACTGAACAACTCACTTCACCTTCCCATGGCGCAACTTCACTGCAACCCATACACTTCACATTGGTGGGCAACTCTAGGAAGGTACACTATCCAGACAAGAGCATCCCACAATCCCAGAGAGACAAGTTCTATTAATAATTGACTGTCCCTGCTATCTGCCCAGAGATGTAAGCTGCAGGATGAAAAGCATATAAAAGGGCAAACCACAAAGCCACATGCAGAGAGACTGTTGTCATAAACAAGTGTTTTTTTCAAAAGCATGCAGAAGTATCAAAATCACTAGTGAAAAAAACTGCTGCCAAGTTAAGCACTTGTATACGGAGTAGGGGGTTATATAAAAAATTGTTTGCAAATAAGAGTCAGAGAATGGGATGTAGTCTAACAACTGCAGAAAGCCATAATTTGTTTCTACCTATATATGCAGTAACAGGAACTATAACAGATGTGCTGTCTACTTTTATAATGACCCAATGGCTCACTTCTGCTATTCTCAGCTACTCTGGTGCACAGACTTGTATTAATACTGTAATTCAGACACAGGAATAAGCTGCGCTATGTAAAGCCGGCACACACAACGAAGGCGTGGCTAATTTTGTTGTTTTGGTTTGCGTTTTTTAATGTCAGCTGGAAAACTTGCCCTTTACCCAAAATAACCATTGCAACGCAATTTCTGAAACGAGGCTCAAGCCTGTCTGTACGTTCGGATTTCAATTCCTGGACACACAACCACGTAAAACTTTCCTGACTTTAACAGAAAACGGCAACACGTTTAAGTCATTCCTGCAGAAGCAGGAGCAGCAACACCTGTTCTTCGAGAGGCCTGCCCCTCCCAGCTGGATGCTCCTCTCTCTGCGGGATGTGAGCGCCAGCCGGGGTTCCCCCCATCCCCTCCGGCCCGGTGCGGGATGAGGGCCGATGGCAGTGTCCGCACACCCAGCACCGCGCCCTTCCAGACCCGCAGCCACGCAGCTCCTCGGGCCCGGCCGACAAGGGCACCGACAGCCGGCTCCCGGGGCTCATGCAGGGAAGGGCGCCCGCAGGCGGGGACGGCCATGAGTGTCCCTCCTCCCCATCCCGGCTCCCGCGCACCTTGAGCACAGGCGTGAGGTACTCGGCCACCTCCAGGGCCTTCCCCTTCACCGTGTTGATGACGTTCTGCATTGCGGCGGGCGGGCGGGCGGGCGGGCGGGCAGACGGACAGCGGCCACCGCCCCCCCCGCCCTCGGCACGGTGCTCCCGCAGCCGCCTTCGTCCACGTGACCCGACCCTCACATTCTCCCCGCCCCCCCGTCGCACGCGCGTGACGACACACGGTGCGCGCGCGCAGGGCGGGAAGGCGGGGAAGGGCGGGGCCGCGGCTCACGCGGCCGCCCGGGGGCGCGCGCCAGCTGGGGGGCGGAGCTCGCTGGTTCTTGGGCGTGGCGGGGGCGGGGCCGGGCCGGCGGTGCCGACGAGGGGGAGGAGGGCGCGCGCGCGTGTCCGCGCGGGGCGGGGCAAGGTGGGAGGTGCGCGCGAGCGGCCCCGCCCCGCCAGGTGAGGCCGGATGGTGGGGGTGGGTCGGGAGCGGGAGGGGCGCTGAAGGGGCTTCGTGCGGGACCCCGGGGGGAGCCCGGCCCTGGGCGGCGGGGATGAGTGACGGGGACCGTGCTGCCGCAGCGTCCCGGGACCCGGTGCGCCGGGGCGCGCCTGGGCGCGGCGTGCGAACACCGGGCGCTGCTGCTTCGGAGACCCGCTCGCCTCGCGCGGCCACCGCCCCGCCGCTCGCAGCTGCAGCCTGAAGCAGCGACGTGGCAGGAGGCGATCGGCAAAGCCCGGCGGCTGTTCCTCCGGGGGAGGAGGTGGCGAGGTGGGTGTCCCCCCGGTCCGGTTAGCCGCGCTCCGGCCGCAGTACCGGCGTGGGACGGACCGTCACCGTGGGACGGAGCCCAGCCCGCAGCTGGTCCAGAAGGGCTCTCCCTCCCCGCTCCTCCCTCGGTCGGCTGTTGCGGCCCCGGGGCCCGTTAACGGGTCGGGCGAGTAACGGCTGCTCCGGTGCTCGGCTCCCGCTGCCCTGTGCCTCCCCCAGCCGCTGGGAACCAGTCGGCGCCAGGTCAGCCCTAAGGGGTTGGTCGCTCTCCGCAGCTGTAGCGCTTCTCCTTGCTGGGATTAGGAACAAGAGCACTAAAAAAAATTAAAGAAAAATGAGCGTGTGAAATATCTTAGCTAGTCCGTATGCCGTAGCTGCGGACTTCTCAGGAACCAGCCTCCTTGTGCCACCTTCAGAGTCCCTTTGTATATATACGTCGTTTATCCCGCTTTGTCGGTCCTTGCAACATACCCTTCTCTCACGGGTGACCTTATTGCTCTCTACCTGAAAGGAGGGTGTAGCCAGGTGTGGTCAGCCTCTTCTGCCAGGCAACTAGCAACAGGACAAGAGGACATAGTCTTAAGCTGTGCCATGGGAGGTTTAGGTTGGACATCAGGAAGGACTTATTCACAGAAAGGATTATTATATATTGAAATTGGAGGTGATGGAATCACCATCTCTGGAGGTGTTTTAAGGAAAGACTGGATGTGGCACTTGGTGCCATGGTCTAATTGACATGGCAGTGTTTGGTCATAGGTTGAACTCAATTTTTTTTTTTTTTAAGTAAGAAAACAATCATTGTAGAACAAGATCATGGCTTGTTCTATGATGTAAGCATCTTTGTATAACACAAAGCAGTAAAATACACTTATTTTGCCTCGTGTAACCAGTTTCTGGAAGTGCTGCTTACAGTGGTTTTTTATCCTGCCATCCAAAGGGCACTGACGGTGAGGCAGCAGGATGAAGTTGGAGTGGTGTAGTCGACTTGCCCCTTGCTCCAAGACAACCAGCCAGACCTTTCTGCTTGGAGGAGTGTTCATTGCATTGGGCTCAAGTCGAATCCTCCTGATGAAGTATTCTGCCAATGAAGGTACAGTTTGGCAATACCCATGATGTATCTTGAATAAGAAAGCATTGATATTTGGGTTAAAACATACCCAAAAAATCTACTTCTCCACCTGCAGAGTTCTTTGCATAAACATCCTTTTATATTTATAGGGACGTGTTTCTGCACTGAAAATTTCTGTCTAGCCAGTGGTCTACCATAAAGGTGTAACTTGGGTTGCAAGGTGTATGATCTACCTTTAAAGATGAGGCCGGTGATTTATTTTATAGCTAACTCTTAGAAGATGACATTGTTGTGTAAGCACTCTTGGCAATACATGATTTGATTGAAATGTTTTCCTTGCCACAGGCTTAGGAGAGAAGTGCTATCCTAGTGGATAAAGTGTTAAAAACTGGCTGGTATTGCCAGTTCTAAAAGAAGGTTATGTTATCCTGGAAGCCATTTTTTGTGGGGGTTAAAAAATACCATATTGGTCTTTGGGGAAAGCCTTCCCATTTTAATTTGTTTTTAAAACAGCCATGTACTTAAGTTCTTCCAAAAAAAATTCTGCTGTGAACTGGAACCAAATGAGGAAAGATTTCAACTCATAAAAGAGGCTATTCAGGAAGTTGTATGTCATAAACTCCGAAACATTTATAACCAAAGTTCTGACAAAGCCTTTTGTGACTACAATTGTCATTGTAATGGTTAAAATAGATTCTTGCTCAAATTATGAATGTAGGAGACAGAAACTGATTGTGTACTCTCTGATTTGCTGGATCCCACAGATAACAAGTATGATTACCTTCCTGCAACAGTGAACATGTGTTCTGAAGTAGTAAAACTGGTCCTATGTGTAGTGTTGGCACTCTGGAATAGGAAAAAAGGTAAGTACCTATGTTTTAAATAACTAAAATATGTTGACTTCCTAAGATTTGCTGTCCCATGAACACTTTTTTTTTTAGCAATAGGTGACACTCTCCATTTGCCACAGGTTTTGCATTGCAGGTGATTTTTGGTTTTTCTTTCTTTTCTGTCCTCATATAAAAACTACGAGAGATTAACTTAATAGCATTTCAAAATGGTCCAGAACAAATATTTAAATTGGCAGAGGGCATCAGGCACTGGAGGTTCATGTTAAATTGAACTTTTGGTTTTGTCTGCTTCTCCAGAAACAGTCATGGCTCTGGCAAGCTGGTAAAATTTTCACCTTCACCATTTAATACAGACTTACCTAAGACAGTAAATATATTCAATCAGTGTTTGCTATCACTGCCTACTGCTGACTGCATGTTTTCTGGTTTTCTTTCTTTTTTTAAAATCCAGATGTCTGAGTTTTGCTGAACTCAATGTGTTGATGCTTCAGGAGAGGATTCGATATCATTGAGTAGTTTTAAATCTATGCTAACAAAGTACTTTTGGCACCAGCTCTGGAGTAGTCTAAAGTTTATCACAGTCTTCCTCCTAAAGTTTGTGTCCTGAATACCTAAGTAAATGTCATTCTCTGTGCTTTGTCTTTTCTTTCTTCTTTTCTTCCTATATGTTCTCTTTATACCCAGATCATGTGCTGTGGTCTGCAAATACTGAATTCTGGTTTATTTAGTACTTCTGACATTACTGGCTGACCTTTGGGTGCTCTGTGAAGGAATCCCCTGTCTATGTCATTGTTCCTGTTGTAGATTTGACCAATAATCAACAGGAAGTCACACCCAGTAAGGATGTCTCTGTTGTGTAGGGACTCTGGGGTGCTTTTTTTGCTGTCAAAGAATGGTTGACAGTGGAATTTTTGTTCCCAGTGGACAAATGCTGTGATGGATGTGACAGGTTCTGTGATACTTTCTCTGCTGCAGCAAGGAGGTGAGCACCACACAGGATTGCTACTCCAGCTGTGTGTTCTGCCCTGGAGCACGGGTTTCTGTGTTGCCAGAGAACTGTGGAACCCAAGGGTTTTCAGTCTAATGGTGTTCCTCAAAAGAGAACAGTGGTACCTATTCTGTTACAAGGGAATGGGCTTTCAATAATAGGAATGTCGTCTTTCTTACTGATTTCTTATCCTTTCAGAAAAGGGTTGTATGGATCACCTCTCTGAATGTTTTTCCTGGAAGAATGTATGCAATTCCATGAAATGGTCAATTCCTGCCTTTCTTTACTTTTTGGATAACTTGATTGTCTTCTACGTACTGTCCTACCTCCAGCCAGTAAGTATACTTACACTGAATAACATGACTTCTCATGTCTTAGTGGGTAATACTGCTCTTAGGTTATCTACCGTGGTGACATTGGCAAGGCAAGATGGTAACTGAGGCTGTCTGCTGTTTTAACACAGAAGGAATAATCTGGTACCTTCCCATTCTCTTTCCCTCTTTTCAGTGTTGTACAGCTCAGTTGCACAGATAACTCTTTCTATTTTCTCCATCCAACATGATTTTAGAAATAGGGTGAAGTGCTTAAGTGGGAGGGTTTTTGGTACTTTTCTTCCTTTGGATTCTTGAACTCTGTATGTCTCTCTCAATCAATTTGTTTCTCTTGCTGTTATTTGAGCTGCACTTTTCTGTGGGGCTTTTACCACTCTGTGTATGTGATGTAAAGTGAGTTAATGTAATCTCACAAAGGGAATAGGTGTAACAGAAACTGAGGAGGGGATGAAGAAAACTGACTTAATTTTTGCATTTCTTTGTTAGCTATGTTTAGGTACAAAATTTAGTTGGTACTTTCTTCTAGCTACCCTTATCCTTTTGGATGAACCTGCATATGCTCAGGAAATTGTGCAGGTTTTGTGCTTGCTTTTATTTTTGTGATACTTTTATTTTTATTATACTCTTTGGTTCAGAATCTATGTTTGCAGTAAGATGGAAACAGATGGTTTGTGCTTGCTATAAAGTACTGTGGCGGCCCCTGTTGAACATTGAAAATAAATGGTTTTCTGCCTTCTCTATCAGAATTCCTCTTTAAAATATTGTTCTCTTAGGTGTATATTTCTGCCAGGGACAGACCAGTCCAGAGTCTAGTCCAGGACTCAGCTGAAAAAAACCTAGTAAAATCAAGAGTCAGATACCTTAAAATAACATGCACAGCTGCTTGGTTCAGTGGTTTGTTGTATGGGGTTTTTTTTGTTGATGGGATTTTTATGTTGGTGGTGGCGGGGGTAATTTTTGATTGGTAGGGGTTGGGTTTGGGTTTTTGTTTTGTTTTGTTTTGGGATTTTTTTTTTTTTGTATATTTGTTTGTGGGTCATTTTGGTTTGTTTTGGTTTTTAGTTTTAGGAAGGAAATTGAGCTATAATATTTGTAGACGCAAAGCCTGATGCATAGGAGGTTACATAAATACTATTTTTCTCTTAAGAAATTTCATTTGGTTCAGTTACGCTAATCCTTTATGAAATTGACAGCTTTTGTTTTACATACACACCACCCAGACATACCTTGACTCTGTCCCCTCAGAATATGTGCTCTAAGATTCCTCTTTTTAGAACATTAAGCATCTTTTAGTTAGAGAAATTCTATGATGGTTAGCTGAAACTCTACCTTTATTTTGATAAAGAAGTATTAAAAGAGATAACTAAATACCTCTAAGATAGAATATCTTGATAGTGTACAAGACCATGAATGTGAAATGTGAAGATGCTTAAAAGGAAGATGGCCATACCTGACTGAACTTGGTCATGTGATTTTAAATACAAAGTAGTTTTGGGACTAAGTAGTGCCTGGGTGGGCAGCTGCTGGAATTCAAGAGTTGCTTTGGTGAGATTTTTTTGCTTCAAACTTCAGCTATAACTGTGGATATTTTTAATGGCTAAATTTCCTGGGGATTTACTTTTTCAGACTTTGCTTGTGACGTACAGATTAGTGGCATGGGGAACTTTGATATTTATATTTGTTTTCATCTAGGACAGAGACCTCTTGAGGTTTCAGAGAACAAAGTGACTCAAAATTAATTTTTTTAACTATTCTTCTAAAGATTTTGCTCATAATGTTACCAGAGATGTTGGATGGGAGCATTGACTGTAAAGCAAAACCAGAGTGTGCATGAAATACATCTACATTTTGCATAAAGGCTCTTTTTTTCCAGAGTGATTTCTGCCAAATTTCCTTGTTTATTCAATATTTTTATTCTTCCACAGTGTTCACCTAACATGAATATTTACTGAGTTTTAATTTTGCAAAGTGGAAAATTAAGATGTGTTTTCTTAGGCAGGTGTCTCATTGTCAGTAAGTGTTCAACTTACTTGAGAGCCTGTGTTGTGCTGTTTCATCAGAATTATTGTTCAGCAGACAGTATGCTGGGATAAAGTGGAATCAAGATAATGAGAAAAGAGTCTGTGCTTTTCCTCTGGTGAATGAAAAAGACATTCTGTAGCGGAATTGGGAGTGTGGAAATGATGAAAAAATTCAAGAAAAAGTCGGTGTTTTGTACTCCTGAATCCATATATGCTTGTGTGTAAAATTCTCTAGTGAGAATTCTCTAGTGAGAAAGGTGAGTTCACTCTCTGGCTCAATGGGACCAAAAACTTCAGATGCATGGATCTTTTGTACATGTACTGACTATACAGGGCAGTTAATAACAGACAGTTTGCAAAACATCCCCACCCTCAAAAAGAGGATTTTTTACTCCTACTGATGCTGGTGGATTCTGGTCTTTATTGGTAACTGGAGTGTTTAAAAGAGCCTCTTCTTAGTCTGGTGTCCCATTATAGAGTGTCTAATAGAGACAAAACAGAAAATCCTTGCCACAAAGAGTTGGCAGCTTGGGATCATGGCCATGGATTAGAGCACTGATGTTATTGTACAGTTATTCTGAAATTAAACAGAAGCTGTAGAGTTGTCTTCAGTTGTACTTCAAAATAGATTATTTTATTTAAATTACAGTTGCAGTTAAAAATTCAAGCCAAGCACCTCTTTATCCTTGATAAACTCTACAGCAAAAGCACTTGGCATAGAAGAAGTTTGTTTTCTGCAAGTGGCTTGTCCAAGTCTGGAATTTCATGAACACTGCAAATGGCACTGCAGCCAGGAGCAGTCTCTCCTTGCTTTATTCTTTGCTTATTCTCATTTTGGAGCAACTTCCTCCTTTGTGCCAACACAGCTGCTTTTGCAGCTGAGTGGTCAGCCCAGCTGGGGAACTGAGCTGACTGAAAACTAAACTGTTCTCTGTTAAGTATGTTTTCTGTTGCACTGGTTTCCTCACATCTCCATTTCAGTATAGCTTTCCCCACTGCAGTAGAGCTTGGGCTCTGTGGTTTCCCTGAGATTTTGAAATGGGACTTGAATATAATTTTACAGGTGTGTTATTGTACCATTTGGGTGAGGAAGAAAATTCACTACCAGTGCTTTTCACTCTGGCACCTTGCAGGAAGGTGAACACCTGAAGCCTGTAGGTTTTTGGTGTCTATAGTGTGTCTGGAGTGTAACTTTGTTCCTCTCCTTCTCTTTCAAGGCAATGGCTGTACTCTTCTCAAATTTTGTCATTATAACAACAGCTCTTCTCTTCAGGATAGTGCTAAAGTAAGTAGTATTTGCTAAAGTAAATGAAATCTAAATCTTCCTAGCTTTGATGAAGTTAAGCTACATTTTTCCTCTGTCTGATGGGAGCAGTAATTCTCTTTTCTTGCGACTATACCAGCTTGGAGAGGTGGTTTTGTTTTCTACATCTCAAGGTGTAGGAAATAATGTTTTTAGGAGTCCTATGTCTACATATTTGGTCAACTCTAGTAGAAAATAGTTGAAATCATTATTATATAGTCATTGAATGGTAAGCTTTCATTTATACATTAAATATCTTATTTAATGATTGCCAGTACTTCTTACAAGCCTGTTGCAGTTCTTAATTGAATGTAAACGTGGTCTAGTAACAGGAAATGAGATACATAAGAGTGAAAGATAGAGATGTGTTTGGTTCATTATTCATGTGACAAAAGCTAGACTAAGTGTTCCACTTTGCTGAATTTGTGCTCTTTATAGTATTATTTAGATTCAAAAAAGACTGTCAGGGAAATGGGTATTAACTTTACACTGTAAAAGTTGCTTGTGTTGAATATGGTACAAATAAGCCTTTTTTATATGTGTTAATATGCCAAAACAGTGCCTGATACTCTGAATCGAAATGCTTTTTCTCAGTTTAGTTTTGTCTCTTGTGATGTCACAGTTCACTTAATCTTCCAAATTTTTGATTTTCACCAAGATAAACAGGCTCTGTTTGAGTGGAAAAACAGTATAAATAATTCTAATTGTCTTATGAACTACATTTTTAGATTTATAGGAGTTACCATCATAAAATACTAGAAAAGGACTCCAAGTCATAGGGGAAAAGAGCAGTCTAGTGAACATTTTCCAAAGAAAGATAGTAATTATTTGGATGTCTGTGATTTTTTTTTACTTTATTCATCAGACCTTTGTTGCCATGGAGGTAAGAATTGCTTTTAAATTGTTAGGCAATCAGTATCTAGAAATAATGTGATCTTGAAAGGCCTTCCGTATTTCTTCAGAATACTTCATTTTATACTTGTTTGCCAGACTCAGCCCCCTTTGTCATAGAAAATCATGTTTGATTTTTGCATTTTATTGTATTCTGAAGAGACTTTTCTTTACACCTGTCTGTCTCCTTATCTGTGGCATGATGTCTTTTATATGTTTTATAGATTTGGATGTTCTGTCATTTAATTTATGCCGCTGTGTTTCTAAATTTAGTGGCTTTTTTGTGTACTAGGCGAAGACTCTCTTGGGTACAGTGGGCGTCTCTGGTGATTTTATTCCTCTCCATTGTTGCCCTGACTCGAGGAACTGGAGGCCACCAGCACAGCTTGGCTGCACATGGATTTCATCACAGTATGTTTTTTAGGCCATCTAACCACTGCCTTCTCGCTACTGGACCTGAGGAAGCGTGTGCGGAAAAGGGCAACTGCGCAGCACCAAGTTTCCTTCACAGCTTCCAGTGGAATGTGACCAGTACCATGGCAGGAGTATTGAAGCCTCTCCGCCTCAGCCTGGGCCATCTGCTTATTCTAGTGCAGTGTTTTGTGTCTGCCCTGGCTAACATCTACAATGAAAAGATGCTGAAAGATGTGGATCAGCTTGGGGAAAGCATCTTCACACAGAACAGCAAACTCTATGCCTTTGGGGTGCTGTTCAATGGGCTCATGCTGGCACTGCAGGCTAAGAACCGGAGGCAAATAGGGAACTGTGGCTTCTTTTATGGGCACAACATCTTCTCCGTGGCTCTTATATTTGTCACAGCTTTCCTGGGGCTGTCTGTAGCCTTCATCTTGAAGTTCCGAGACAACATGTTCCATGTTATGACTGCTCAGATCAACACTGTCATCATCACCACTGTGTCTTTCGTCATCTTTGACTTCAGGCCTTCTGTAGAGTTCTTTTTGGAAGCTCCTGTAGTGCTTCTCTCCATATTCATTTATAATGCCAGTAAAGCAAGAGGCCTGGAATATGCCACTCTGCGGGAAAGGGGAAAACTCATCAAAGGAGATGCATGGGAGAGGTCAAGTGGGGTAAGGCTTTTCAGTACTTGTCTCCTTTGGTTTCTCTTTTGTTTCACCTCCCTTATGCTATGAAATATTTGGAAGAGTCAACTTGTGTGCGATTGGACTTATCCCTCAACACCAAAGTTCTGCAATATTTCTTAAAATCTTGGGTATTGCTTTCCATATGCGACTTTTTGAAATCATGAAGCCTAGGTAAGCATTGCTTTCATGCTGTGACTGTAGACAGTTCTGTGAGCTACTTCAGCTTTGTACAAACCTTTTCTTGAAAGCTTTATAACCAAGAGAGTTTACTTACCCAGGGCATTGAGAAATTGGAATTGATGCTTGGGAAGTAATTGTACCTAAGCAGAACTGGTAAGTCTGTCTAGCTCAGGCCACATAATGAGGAAGTTAACACATTTGATTTTAAGGTTCTTTCTACCATAGTAGTCAAAGATAGCTGAAGACAAAAAGGCAATGTTTAAACACAGAGTTTTAACATGGTTTGGGGTTATTTCTTGCTATATATTTCCTCCAGGCCTGCTGGTGTTTTTTTTTCCTGATTTGAGCAGTGATCTAGTTAGCTAGAAGGTGTCGGGGACGGCTTGCTCTTAGAGCAGTCGTCCAGCTGAGCTGAGCAGTCACCTGATGGGGAAGGGTTTGTGTTTGCGCCCGTCAGCCCGCAGGTACGGACGGGCCGTGGATGCACGTTGTGACCAGCAGAGAGCACTGTCCCCACTGCGTTCCAGCAAACATTAAACTTGGAGATGTTTTTCAGAAATTCCACGTGGTTCCTTTTTAGGTTGTTGTTTAATGAGCAATAAATAACACAAATTCATATATTTTTGGTATGCCAGGTGTCATCTATTTTAGCACTTACAACTAAGCAGCTGTTGTAGAAACGAATAGCACTATGTGAGCATGCAAAGCCAGCTATATCTTGGGCTGCATCAAAAGCAGTGTGACCAACAGGTCAAGGTAGGTGATTCTGCCCCTCTGCTCTTGTGAGACCCCACCTGTAGTACTGTGTCCAGCTCTGGGGACTTAGATCTGCTGGAGCAAGTCCAGAGAAAGATGATCAGAGGGCTGGAGCACCTCTCCTATGAAGACAGGCTGAGAGAGTTGGGGATTTTCATCCTGGAGAAGAGAAGGCTCCAGGGAGACCTTCTAGCATCCTTCCAGTACCTTCCAACCCAAACAATTTTATGATTGTATGGAAGAATGGGCTACAAGCTGTTCTAGGCAATGAGTCACTAAAAAGTGTTAAAGATGCAGGGAATGTTTTTATGAGTATGTATTTCCTAAACCCTATAACACACTTGTAAGAGATTTAAATTACAGGGATTACAGGATTTTGCTTTAAGTGATACCTTTGAAATAAACCTTAGTCATTTTTTTTTTTTTTTTGGTGATATAAATAACAAGATGACTTTTGCTCACATTGCTCTCTTTTGCTTCTGGTTCCCATAGGATGGAGAGGAATTTGAGAGGTTGAACAAACCAAACAGTGACATCGATACAGATGAAGATTCCCTCTAGCATGAGGCTGGCTTGGAGGTGTGCTATTGCTCACAGTGAGACAGAGTTTATCTTTTATTAACACAGGGAAGAGTAATTTTTCCCCACTGACAGACTATTTGGAATTGTTTTGGGGCTGAATGTCAAATGTGGATGAGGACAGTATTCAAGCTGTATATATGGAGAGTTGTATTCATTTATGCCTGTCACCCAGTGTCTTGGGAAATGGAAATCTGGAATGCCTTTGTAGCAGCTGGTGAATTTTACATGCAGCTTACGTGGCCTAACTTTGAAAGAGCTTGAATAAAACAAAAGTTTATTGAACAGTATAAATGCATCATCTTTTTTTTGTGTGTGTTTAGAAAGGCTTATGTAGAAGCTTAGTTTGTGCTGAGTCCACTACTGAAAACAAATATTATGCAGCTACAGTAATGGCCTTCAACATTTGCAGCACTGAGAAAGAGAGTGCAGGTGGCAATATCATCTGGTGTTGTTCTACCCTGGCAGACTGATAAGGTCTTGCATTTATTTTGTAGAGAGAGAAGTCATTCTGCAGGGTGCCAGGCATAGTGATCTCAGAATTTCTGTTGAGGCATCTGCTGGATTGTATTTTGACTGAGATGAAAAATAGGTTCCAAATTATTCAGAGAATTTTGAAACAGGCATGGGAACAGGCATGCTGATAAAGGATTCCTGGTATGTTCCAAAGCCTCTTCTCTCAGAGCAATGGAAAAGATTTTGGTTTATAATTTCCTCCCTTCAAAAATGTGTCTTTCATAGTTGAAAGATACTGTCAGAAGAATTCTTAAGATAAGCAATGAGTTCAGTGTCAGAGCCTCATACCAGAGTGTATAGTAAGCAGTAAGTGATGCATTTCTGTGGACTGAAGACAGTCCTGTCTTTGTTCCCCTCTGCCATCCTGTCCAGGTGCTGTGTATGAAACTTGTGTGCACTGTATTGATGGCTTATTGCTATATTAGCATACCTCCTGTCATTGATCCATCAAGAGGGGCAGCCTGTTTTCATATGTGGTCCATGGTTTATAACTGTCAAGTTAAAATGAATCTAAAATTTGTAAATTTTTTTCTGTATTTTTTAGAGTACATGTTAAGAATAGCCATAAAGAATTAATTTAAGGTTGTTGTTGAGAAATTTTTTGTATCTAATTTCTTTGTGCTTGTATAGCAGGCCATTTCAGCATAAGGAATCCTAGTTGTTTGCATCAGAATCAGTTTGTACAGAATGAATAGAATGTATATTTCAGTGTAGATTCCAGAAACTCCCTTGCTCTCATTGGTTTATGATGTTGTATTTTGGAAAATGAAACTTTAAAAAAATCTTCAAACTGTTAAAGGCTTAGTGGCAATAAGACTTCAATTTTTTATTTATTGCATACAGCTTTGCAATATATACCTGGGTTTGTTGTCTTTTTCAGTCACAGCTACCAACTTTAGCAGGTACTTTCAAAAAGAGTGAAAGTATTGTTAGCTTTAGATTGCTCTGCATTTATGTGAGCAGTAACATTTTACATGAAGTTCCAAAGACCTTTGCCTTGCATCAAGAGAGAACATAGAAATCAGGCATAATCTTACTTCTAAAGACAGAGCATCAAACCAATGATGAATATCTTAAAAACCATGTTTGACCATTGTGCCTGAAATATCTGCATCAAGAGATAGGAAATATGGAAATGACTGATCTTCAGCTATTATAAAGTGCATTTAGTTCTTGCTGTCAACTCTTGTCCTGCTTAATGATTTTCCTTTCTGTATATTTCTCCAGTGCTATCATGCTTGACTTATTTGCCAAAGTCTAAATTGCACAAAGGTATTGGTTACATAACTGTTGATACAAGTTTTTACTCATGCTGCGAATTTGGTTCTATCTATCATGTAGAAACCTTTCTGTTGTCTTCAGGTTGGAGGTCTCAGAGAGATTATGTTGGATGGCCAGGCAGGTTTCTTATTATAATGAAGGAGAACTGTATATCCCTTTTGCAGCAACAGGAATGTTAACTGATGTCTTAAAATGGGTAAGGATTTGCATCCACTTAACAGTAACATAGGGTAAAATAGTAAGCCAAAGCATAACATGCAAATATTTGCAGCTGTGCTATCCATGGAAATGGTAAAATTCAGTGTATAGGTGAGATTTGTTAGAGGAAGTGACTCAACAATTGTCAGCTGGAGAGCAGCCCTGGTGAGCAAGGGGGAGCAATTCTATGAAGTTACATGTTTCAGACAGATCATGTGAAATCTCACTTGATTAAGTATTTCCACTATATGGAAACTACTCCATGTTGGAAAGCTTAACTTACATTCACTCAAAATTACAATAGGGAAATTTATGAGGATGTTTTTGGAGAGCAGCATTAGTTTGGCACATAGTCTTTAATGAATACATGGGGCAGAGTGCTCATGCTAAGCTTTGATCTAGAGCCCAGATTCACAAATGTTTGAACTTAATTGCTGCTGAGGGTGTTATGTTCCTCCTTTCAGGTTTGAGGAAATAGTTCACAAAACATCCCAGGAAGAGAGGTGTGTTTGTGTTTCTCTTGCTTGTAACAAGTCAATTAAAGAAGTATTTATTTTGGTTAATTTCATCTATTTTGTGAATGTAGCAGCTTCAAAGACAGACTGTGGATGAAAACAGCCCTCTTGGAGCTGAATCAAATGCCATAAATATGTATAAGAAAAAAGATTTTCTGTATCATGTAGAATCTTCCCACTAAGGTATGTTGAAATAGGACCTTAATCTCAGTAAGTCTGTCCTTGGAGTTACGCTGCAGGGATAGATCCAGTGATCTGGATTTGATTTGTTTTGCCAAATGAAGTCTTCATTTGGAGAAATGTAACTCCTGAATCTTATAGCCTGCAAGATAACTACATGTTGTCGTTGAAATTATATTTTGGCTTGCTGCTCCTTCTGGCTTTGCTTTTAGTTTTCCATAGGGAAAAGTGGGTTGCAAAATCAGGATTTTAAATAATTGCTATAAGGTTCTGGTGATTTCGTATCATTATGTAGTGAAGGCAGAAATAGGCAACAGAATGTAGAATAATGCAGTCTTCTACAAATTCTGTGAGTATTTGAATGTGTAGTTTGGGTTAAGAGCCCATCCCTACCTCCCTTGATAAGTGGACAACTTGTTTGGAGTTGTCTTTTTAATGCAACTCCCACTGAATGCCTAGGCTGGGTTTGGTACTTGCACAATTTGAATTTCAGACAGGGGTATAAAAAAAGGCCATTTGGATCAGGTGCTGCGCTATTTTTAATGTAAGTTAACCCTTGCAGCACAGAACATTAAATTAATGTGATTTGTAGTGTGAGTTAAAAGGGCTTTCATTTAAAGACTTTACGTGAAAACAAGATTAAAGGAAAGTTTAAACGAACACCTGAAAGAAAATGCTCCAAGTGGGTGTTTCTGTCTACAGGAGGTGCCTGTTAGGCATCTGGTGTATTTTCCTCTGCTTTTGCTTTAGGTGAGGAAAGTTAGGCAGCTGACCTTGATACAGTGATGCAATGAGCTCTTGTTTTCTAAAAGTGAGCTACAGGACATTCCATTTTCTTCTAGAAACCCTTCCATCCTATGATTCTTTTTGTTTTTTTGAATTTCTCTGTCCACTGCTTTCAGCTGTGGAAGTGCTGTCGTCACTGAGAGCTCAGAAGCTCTCTGCAGGCAGCAGTCCTCTCAAAATCAATCTGTTAAATGCCTTCCCCCAGTTAGCTCCAGTCACCTGAGAAAGATAAGTCAGGAGCTGTACCCAGCACTGACTAGACCTTGTGTTAGGGAGGGCAGCCTGCCTCAGAGAGTGACCAGGTTTGTAAAGCTAAGGCCTTGTGACCATTTGTCTGCCTTTCTGACATTCAGAAGGGCAAGTAATGCCTGACTCTTTGTGACTTAAATTTCTAAAAAAAGCATCTGGTTTTGAGTGAACTGGTTGCTTTAGCCAGTTTTGTTTTCATCTGGGGGAAAAAAAAGTCAGGAAGATGCCAGAAGTCAAAATGCAGAGCATGCTCTGGCCAGCTTAGAGATGTAGCTTCTCCCTGCTCCTGTGCTATTTCTCTGATGACAATAGTGAGTACCTGTGCCCTGTTGTGTGCATCTATATGTGATGTGCACCCACATCATGGATTATAAAAAGAAATGTGACTGGTCAGGCACATCTTCGACATCATAAGTGACCAATGTGCCATTATAAAGGCTGACATGGTATCTTCTCTTAAAGATATTCCATCATCTTTCTGCTGCATCTTTAGTGTTTAGAAATCTAACCCAAATGGCTAGAAACCATGACTACACATGCAGTTCCTGCCACTGTTTTCAGTAGGATAGGGTGGTGCTCCAATGTCCAAAGACATCAATGAGTAGGGAGGAAAAAAACCCATTTCTGAAAGTGTGGCAGAAATAGACATGGTTTAGCAGATTAATCTCAAATACTTTTATAAACATTTAATCCAGATCACTCATAGGTGAGGGTATGAGAAGAAGAGGTAAAAGAAAATTTGAAATTTAGAGTAACAGTTTAATTAAAAGCATTATTATAAAGAGTTAGTTACAACTCATTGAAAATATACTTGAATGAGATTTCTTTTTCTGATGAAAATAATGCTTTTCAAATTTCTGTATTTCAGACAGTGCTAACCCTGGCTGGTGTTTCCACTTAGCTCTCATTAACTTGGATTTAACAGTGAGGAGGGCAGGACCTAAGAGAACAGGGACCCCAACTGAAAGAATAAATTGCCATGCAGTAAGCTTTGTAGTTAAGAACTTTACATTGTATTGTATTGGAACAAGTTCTGCCATAGCCATAAATCTTATTTTCATTCATAAAGTCAGCTAATTACAATGGTAATACACTGGAGAAGGGATGCTCTCTTTTTAAACATGTTTTTTCAAAAAGATTTTATTACTGTTGTTGATATTATTAAAGAGCATGCCCCATGCTTCTTTCTTAAATTCTTCTTTTCTGGAAGAGACCCAAAGTGTGGTTCTTTGTTTCTCTTTATAAGCATAATGAAATCTCACTTTCCAATAAATATACTTTTTTTTTTTCTCCTTAGAAAAAGTAGTAAAAAGCACATTGTTGGACAGTTTGTTTCCTACCCTACTGTAGTGCCCATGGGCTGGGGCTGTGGGATTTTTTTGTTTAGTTTTAATACAAACAGCACCTGCTGATGGCCTTTGTTTATAAAGGTTTAAAAATATAAAGGAGTCTTTACTGTTTAAAGCTTCAATGCTACTGGTTTGAGTTGCTTCACTGTAAAGGCTTCTGCATTTTTTGAGAAGGCAAATGACCAAAGTCCCTTGATTGAACAGTAGAAGAACGAGGCATGGATATCTAGGTGGCCTGGGAGGATTTTCTGCAACTGGCCACCTATTGCTTGAAAGCTATTAGAAGATAGACACGGGGGCAGCCAGAGGCTAAGTCACTCTGTTCAATATGGATATCCATGGTGGTAACTTCCGTGGTGACGGTAGTCATCTTGGTAGCCTTCCTGGTAGCCCTGGTGGTAGCTGTGGTAGCCATACCCACCATACTCATCATCAGGGCACTGCATGCCCAGCGACTGCTGGATTGTCATTTCCTGGCGCCGGAGCTGCATGGAATCAATCAGGTCGTACACAATCGCCATAGACCACATGGGAGAAGGATACCAGGATTTGACGTTGCCATCTTTCCCCACTAGAAGCATGGAGAAATATTCCGGGCTAATTTGGAAATAATTCCGAATGTCTTTCACCAAATTAGCCGGGATGTCTTCTCGGTCTACAGTTGAGCTTCCTAGGAAGTGATCACATAAAATCAGCATTAATGTTGTGTTTAGGCAATGATGATGATGGTTTCTAGGTAAAAAAAATAGCAACAGGAGATAGGCTATAGCCCAAGTGTTGGCAATATAAGATTCTTGTAACTTGCAAGTTCAGATCAATTTCCTGAATCTGAAATGAAATTGCTGTGAACTAAGGATGTATTTTTAATAGTTTTTTTAAGTTTTGTAAACTCATCCTTATTCTCTAGCCTGAAGCTACTTTAGTGTGGTACATCTTTTTGTCATCCCAAATCCATTAATTTCTTTGATGTCTTTGCAGTTTGGGTCACCAGTTTATGTATTGCAGAAGGCATATGTGGAAAACAGTAACAGTGAAAGAAATCAAAAGAATTAAAGTGTGATAGAAGAATTGCAGGATGTAGAGCCTATAGAGCCTCACTTCTTGAACTGTCCTGGTATGTGAGGTGTGGGATGTGGTAGGTGTCATTTCCTCTTCAATGTATATGTTCTAGGGTAAATCTGGTGAAGTCTGTGTTGGGTAAATGAGTAGAAACTGTAAAACAGTAAGTAAACTAAGATCAGTGGGCACATATATACACAGTTAGCTTGGCAACATGACTTACACAGTGGCACCCTGCCTTACAGACTTGAGGTTCTCTGAAAGAGGTCAGCAAGCAGGTGGTTAAGGGTGGCCTGGCTGACAAAGGTTATGTGAATTTTCAGAAGACTTCAAAAGGTCCTTTAATAGCATGGTTGAAGCAGAAGCAAGGTGGGATGAATATCAGTGTTACTGCAGGGATGGATAGAGATTAAATGTTCACCTTTTTCCCCACACAAGACATAAGAGGAATCAAACAAAGGTATAGGGGCCAAATAAAAGGTACCTCTCTAGGAACACATGCTAGAAGTCAACATCAATTCAATGGGAGATGAGACAAAGATCTGTTGATCTTAACAAATAGGAGCTATAAATAAAGTAATGAAGCCTCTAGTGAAAAATCAGTGGAGGCTGCAAGAGTGTTGATGGAAGAAGTCTGACATCAGCTTCCTCTGTTTATTTTTTCCTCATACACGGACTTAATGTTCCTGTGCTGTAGAAGGACTAGAATGCTTTCATGCAGAGAGCAATTGGAGCACAGATGGGATAAATAAGCTGCTTTCTGTCTTTGTCCCTCCACTGATGGAGGAAGTTTTTTGGATTAGGTAGCAGAGGAAACCACAGCATTTGACAATGGGACTCTTTTAAGGATCTACCTGGAAGAGCCTGCTGGGATGCAAGTGGAATACTAAAGAGAGCTTATATGAAAGATGGAGAAAGACTTTTTAACAGGGTCCAGAGACAGAACAAGGGGTATTAATTTTAAACAGGGTAAATTTAAATTAGATATAAGGAAGAGGTGTTTTAGGATACAGGTGGTGTGACCCAGGAACAGGTTGCCCATAGGGATGCTCTGTCTCTGGAAGTGTTCAAGGATAGGTTAGATGGGGCTTTGAGCAACCTGATGAAGTGAAAGATGTCCCAGCCCATGGCAGTGGGTTGAACTAGATCATCTTTAAGAGATCCTATTCACTCTAAGCCATTCTATGAATATAAATGACGGATCCATAGAGGAGAATCTGCTCATTGTGTGTTCTATTAGCCCTGCAAACTCTTGAGCATGTAAAAAGGCACAGACATCCCTGTCTTTGACAGCAAGGCTGGCAGAAGAGTGTCCTGGGGACTGTAAGTTTAAACAGGAAATCAAAATGTGAGATGAACTTCAGATATTTGTACTTTTCTTTCTGAAGAACTCATGAAATATTCAGCGCAGAAACACCAAGAAAGCTTTTTGTTTGTTTTTGTCTCATCTTATTTCTTAAAAGAAACAAAAGAGGAAGACAGCCGTACTCATCCCTCTAAAGCAGTACTCAGCACTGTATGATGCCCTCCATGGGTAGTACTGAAGAAACTGGAAACAGTCACTTACCATTAATTGGATACAACTCTAAGACACCTCCAACGTCTTCTCCAACTCCCAGCAATTTGAGGATAGTTATGTGGCGCAGACCTGTGGAGGAAATGAGGAAGGTTTTGGGTCAGACCAGATATTTGTGCTTATCTTTGGGTAGATCTCAGTTTAATCAGCCAGGTCTGTGCTTGCTACATTAGGCCCCAGTTTCAGCGAGCCCTTTAGGAGAATTACTGATTTCTATGGAGTCCCTGCCAGTCACATCATCTGTCCCAAACATAAGGATAAGCTGATGTGTTGAGTAAATGTGATATAGTTGCATACAGCTGTTCCAAGGACAGCAGCATGGTGATGTGGTTCTGTCACATAGGGATACAAGCGTCAGAATTGCCAGTAAATTGCAGAGGCGATTCTCCAACTCCAGAATCTTCCTGCACTGTTTTCTTGACTAGTAAAGCTTTTACTTATCAAGCACACAGCAAAAAATTATTTAGAGGCAACATAACCTATGCCAGTTAAACTCTGAATGACTGCAGGGAATAGCTTATGACAGATTCTCACTTCATCCATTTGTCCTGCACAAAGGCTTGGACTGTTGCCTCTGCTTTGAAGAAAGACCTTAGGGACAGCAGAAACTGTTCATATAACATGAGTCAGTACAATCTGCAGAATCTTTGATGTAACTGCTTTTATAACATGGAGGTAAGGTGCTTGGAAACATACCACTTAGTTGAAACACCCGTTGACAAATGCTTTAGAAACTCACTGGGTTATGTTGAAGCTGTCCCTACCAAAGGGTGGGGATACTCAACTGTTTTGACTATATTTTATTCTTCAGAAAGGATTTTGCAGTGGCCCATGTCGCAGCTTACTTTGGTACTTTCCAAATGAGGTGATGCTGATGCTCTGAATGAAAGCCAGGTGATCATGAATAAACAATCATACTGTGCAGATCTCCCTTCTGGTGCAATTGAAATGCATTGAAATAGCAGCTGTTGAAAGGGACCTGCTTCATTCTCTTGAAGTAGTCTAAACCCTGTATGGTGTGTACATTGCTAGGAACTTTAGTAATCTCTCTACGTTTCATGACATGAAGACAGAAGAGTGTCTCTGGGTCTTGCCCTTAGTTGTCTCCTGGAGAAGCCCTTCTCTCTCCACTATGTAGGTGGACCTTAAATACCCAGCTATGGGTGTGGGAGGGCCTTTATTGGATTGAAATGGATTCCATTAATATTTTTACAGATTTTGGCAATGAAGCAGTAAGGAAAAGAAAAACCCTGATGTCCGTGCATCTCCTCAGTTGGATTTTAAAAGATCTGCCCTTACCAAAGCATTTTCCTTGTATTGTTAAGTTGTGCATTACAAAAAAGCCCCAAAACAATTATTAATCTCCTGAAGTACAAGCCTGAAGAGAAGCTTTGGAGTGTTAGCATTTTCTGCTACATTAGTGTAATGTTTCAAACATGATTCCAGGGAACGCTTTGTTTAGCTGTCTTAGCTGGCAGTGTGCTGTACTACCTGCTTAACACAATCTTCCACTTGGATCTGGAGGAAAGTTGTCAGTTGTCAGACTTCCTCAGGCTGTCCAGGTTCAAACATGAGCAAAGGAACCATGTGACGACATCACCAGGAAGGATGTGGTTTGTGGGAGCAAGAATATAATTCCCTCTGACTCACCAAAATTGCAGGCTTGTCCACTGAGAGCAGCAAGCTGCTGGGAATAAGCCCAATCTTCATCACTGGGAGCAGAGATCACCACCAGGCGCCTTCTCCATCGGAACCTGAAAAGAGAGTGTGGCCAGGCATGGTCATGACACTTGACTCAAGTCCTCTCAGCGTTTCTGTTTTCTGTAGGCTGAGATCTGTCATATCTCTCACAGCTTCTAAGTAACAGCTGGGTGGGACATCTTCCCAGTTCTGTCCGTCACCGGGAGAGGATAAAGTTTTGTTTGAATTTTACAGTTTGTTTTGAATTTTACAGCTCCAGAACTGTCAAAGAAACACCTGCAGTGCTGCTGCTTCACCAAACAAACACTGCAAAGTTTATGATCTTTGCTCAAAGCCCTTCAGTAGTTACAGCAGTACTGAGAAGTGTATATTTAAGAGAGAAGGATTCCTGTGGAATTCCTCACTAGGCATTTAGCTTTTACATCATTCACCACTGCTGGAACTGCACAGTTATTTTGCAGTCCAAGGGCTGTCTGAGAATTAGGGTGGATCTTCATTTCAGACATAACTCATACTTCTGTGTAAATAATCACTGACCTCTTTTTTCTTTCCTGCACCATGTTTGCTCAAAATAACCTTCAACATGGCTCTAAATCTGAGCTTGTTTGTAAGTGTGTGGTTGTGTCAGCTTGTGGCTGCATAGGACATGCATGGGGAAATAAAATAAATCTTGGAATTTTTCTTTACTAGGGACTGCACCATCTACCCAAGATTTTGCATAAGGATCTTTCTTTTCTGTCAAGAAAAGGCAATGCCATAAGGACACTTGAAATTTTTAAAAATTCTAACCTCTAAAGGTTTTTAATATTCTCTCAACAATTTGTAAAATACAAGTACTTCTTCACTTAACCTAAATAAATCAGATTTATAGGAATTTGCAAAGCTGCAGAGATATTTTTACAGCAGGAAATGATCTTTTAAATGGATGCAGATGTTACTCTGTTATAATAATAGCCTGCTTTTCTGCTGTACCATGTGAAGATCTCAAAATGAAGGCTAATGCAAAGGGTCAATTCTGCTTCACTTAAGAGAAGCTGAAGATAAGGTGTGAGTTGCTTAAAGTTCTCAAAGTCAGAGAAGAAGTTGTTAGAAGAGCAGGGCATGCTGATGTCTTTGCTTGTTGATTGATACTGGTGGTTTTTTACAATTAGGAAAGTCAATCCTTGAAAGGCAAACCTCCTCAATTTTCATCTTTCTCAGGAGAAACAGCAAAGAAGCATGAATGTGCATGTATAGTTAAGTGAATAGGAATGAGAAGCATTAAGGATCACATATGTGATGTGAAGAAAAGGAGGGGAATTTTGTGTTGTTATTCTGCAAATGGGGAACAAAATAATCTGTGTGCTGTTCTATATAGAAAAGCACCTGGTTACCTATGAACAGTGAGTCAGAATGTGGCCATGTTACCTAGGGAAAAACTGCAAGTCACTTTAAGATACTTTAATATTTCTTTCTGTTTTTTTTTTTTTGTTTGTTTGGTTTTTTTTGTTTGTTTTTTTTTTGTTTAATATCTCCTTTGGAGTTACGCAGAGTTGAAAAGCGTTGAAAGCCATTCAAGCTGTTTTTGCCCCTGCCCCATGAGCACTTGGTGTGCTTATCTGGGACTACTTAGAACTGCATATCTTAGAAATGAATTCACTTGGTCTTTCACAGCTGTTAGTTTGCCAACACTAATGTACAGATTTCTACTTTATTTCTGACATCAGAAGCCATTGGCCAATAGTCCTGACAAGCCAGACCCTTCCCTTTGTAGATCCTTTCTTCCTCCTCTACCTGTTTTGCATCCTGTTCTGATGTGTGAGCCCAGAGGGCAGCACAGCCAGTGTCTAGATCTTAGAGGGGGACTCACCCTCAAACTTAAGGTTTTCCTCCTTCTACATGTGGCTTTTAAGTGTTACTCAAGCTGGCTCTGGCTCTCATGGTCTCCTTTCACAGCAGGCAGGTTTGTTAAGAACAATATTTGCATTATTATAACTGAGCTCTGCAAGGCACAACACCAGGAAGATGATGCCAGAGCTCTTGTTCAGCTCTGAACATGATATTGGACAAAGTTGGAATTAATTTTACAGGGAATCTGACCAGTTAATGTGGCTAGAGAAGTCCACCCAATATTTAAAGCCTTTTGCTTGTTTCACAGACAACAAATGCATTCTGTGCAGCAAAAGTTCTGTTTATAGATGCAACATTCTGCATTTTTTGTGCCCAGTTTTCTAATGTGTGTTTATTACTAGGGCTGTTTCCAAGCAAAGAAGGATTTGGGGCCTGTCTCTTTCCAGTATACAAGCTCACTCTTGTTCTGATCAGCTGTTTCCAAACTGTGGTTGTTCTTGGTGGTCTCAAGGATGAATCACTGGGACCTAAACAGGAGGTGGTGAGGTGGGTGGGGTGGATCTTGTTAAAGGCTCTCTTTCTGTTGAAGTGGCCATTGAATTTTAAAATGTTTATGAACCAATAACCTATTCATTTACATGTTGCTCCTTTTCTCCGCATCATAATCCATCATGCTACCTCACTTATTTTTAAAGCCTATTTTAAAACTTATTTTAAAATTAACAGTGTATTCCCATGGATTCTCATAGTAGGTGAGGAGGATGCAGTTGTAAAAGGTAAGTCTAGAATGATGGGGTAGCCCTAATTTCATGTCAGTTATCCTGTGATAATTGAGAGAGGGCTGTAGCTGCATAGCTCTTCTGTGGGTCTGAATGCCCACAGTCCAGATAAATTTATTGCCTGGAATTTAGGTCTCAGGGTAGAGTAATAACACAGCATGTAGAGATTGCATAAACAAAATTGTCTTTCTGTAGAAGTTCTCCAACATTTTGCAAAAGACATCTGCAAGACCTTTAATAATATGACTAATACTGGCAAAGACAAACTGTTATTGCAAGCAGGATAAGAAGGAGGTTAGAGAGAATTAATTGCTGATTTGAACTACATGGAAGGGATTAGAATGGGATTAATGAGATTGGGATGGTTGATGATCAAAACGCATAAACACTGTGCTTCATACATTCAAAACATTGAGCTAACATCTATCTGTGACTTAATCCTTATTTGCTCTTCTAATACAAATCAGTTTTATTATCTCCATGTCATGATGGGGAAACTGAGGCACCGAAAATCAGTGTCCAAGGAAGATTTAGTTCGTCAGGAAATATGCTTCCTGTCTTTCAGCATTCTATACAAGACTGCATTCAGCTCTGTCTGCATCTCTGTATTTGCTTAACATTGTAAATACTGAGAAATCTATATTTAAAAATCCCAGAAATAGTTACATGGGTATTTTTCCAGTAATAATAATTAGTAGCTAATTAGTAGAACTAGCAGCAGACAAGAACAGAAGGTGATACCTGGATAAGAAGCTCTCAAGGGATTGCTTCTTATCTTCTTTGCAGACAATGCCCTCTTTTTTCTGTCTTTCCATGTCTTTAATTCGTGATTGGAAGGTGTCAATCAAATCAAACACAGACTTCATTGCTATGGGTACTTCATAGTATTGCTGTTAAGAAAAAAACAAGACAGGTGGGTATGAGGATGCTCATATTAGCAGCCTTTCTGCATGTATCACAGCACTGTGATATTTAGAGATCCAAGTATTCTAATTTGCATGCAGGCAACAAGGCCTAAAACAGATCAGAAACTATGGAAAATATCTTTGCTTTTGCAGTCAGACTGCCCTTTGGAAGTGGCATGTTTTCATTATTTGCCCAAACTGATAAAGCCATGACATTGCAGTTATTATGTTCTTTTGTAAGGCCATTCATCTAGAGGATTGTCCTTATGCAGTGTGCTGTCATCCTCTTGAGCAGCCAAACTGTGTGTTTTAGAATGCCAGATACTACATTAGAACCCTCTCAGGTGTGGGGAACAGAACCTCATCATTCCTGCAGAAACACAATTCCTGAGTTCCCCTAAGTGCAGAAAATGAAGATAGCTACCTTAAGTTCTGAAAATTAAGCTTCCTGTTAGCAATAACCAGGTCCTGCATCAGTATCTTATGTGCCTCAGATGCAAGTGTGAAGTGTAATTTCCTACATTTTTCATTTTTTTTCATTTTCTGCATTTCTTTCAAGAGAGCTGAGTTCAAAGAGTTGAAACCCTCACCTTGACCTTCATGTCAGTGTCTGTCAGCACCATGAAGAAATCATCGTAGGTCATCCCATACTCTTTCCTCAACTCACTGATGAGCTGCTGGTCCACAAGATCTTCATCTTCTATCACTTTCATGGGCTTTTCATTATCTTAATGTGAGGCAAAAGAGAAATAAAAATAGTCATGGAATCACACAGCATTCTGCCTTTAATTTTGCCTCAAAAGAAAAGGGAGGATTAATTTCTCAGAAGCTCTCTTCCTGCTGCATATTCAATGTATTACAAACCATGTATGTGAACTTTTCATTCCTATGACTTTTAACTGTCTAGTATTCCTTCCATCCTAATACTCTTTGAAAATCAGTTGATCCTAGGGCTCATGCACTTCACTATTTATGATTTGTACGGTTTTTGAGAAATCTTGCTTTTTCCTGGAAACATCTTTGAGATTTTTTCAATATGCTCATACATGTGTATGCATGTACTAATCATTTCACCAGCTCCTGAAATGTAGCCACTTCTGTAATTGAAAAGAGAAATTTTGACAATGTGCACCATGTGAAATGAAACAGCATAGGTGATTTGGGTCAGTAAAATATAACTAGAACAGGTTGAGGTAGGCCAGGACAGTAGAGTTAACCTTACCAGTCTTAAAAATTCACATGTAGTGACTATAAGAAAACAGAAACTATTTAACATGTCTTGAATGCTGCAGTGCTGGCAGCATACCTCTCTAGATAGCCCACTTTGGCACTCCTTCCTCCTTCTGCTTGCTGATTCTAGCAGCCTGACAGGCAAAAACTTAGTTTTGAGTACAACTTGTACCTACTCAGTGGTCCACTCTAAGAAGACATTCTGAAACAATGAGAAAAAGACTTCTGAAGATGGAGATTTGAAGACAAGCCTATGGAGGTCCTGAGGTTCCTTACATCCTGTGGAACCAAGTGGGCATTGCAGTCAAGTCCTGAAAGTCTCTGTGTCATCAGCACAGCCTCAGCTGTAGCATCCATCACAGCCCTGTACAACTGCAACAGTGCTGAAACAAGCCTCCATATGCAATTGTAGGCCTGGAAAGCTAAGGACAGGCTAAACCACACACCAAGTGAAATGTTACCTGGGCACCAGGAGCTCCCTGCAAACACTGCTTGCCTATGCCCTGTGACACCAATGTGAATGTTATATTCATCTTCTCACTTAGAAATCCCAGCCATGGCTTAAGTGACCTGCCTGAAGTCTGAGACACAGCAGGTCATCGAAATCCAGAAATACAATTTTCAGTCCCTTGTTCCATAATTATTTGTCAGCAAATAGAGATGTGATTAATTGATCCAATTGAAGCACACAGCAACAGGAAAGATTTTAGTCATTATACACCAAAGCATTTAAAATAGTTTTTTAAACATACATGGCTTTTAAGGAGCATACTGATCTGATTCAAATTTTGCAGCAGGTCCATCCTGTGTATAGACTGAATGAAACTTCTGAATTAAAATTTTGAGGAAATGTCTGAATTAGAATCTGATCTTTAGGTTTCACACCTTGAAGCGACTGCTTACAAAAAAAAAAAAAACAACCAAAAAAAAACAAGCCGGCAAATATTAAAATTTGGTTATACTTATCATGTTATATATCTAATTTATATGACTTTTCATTGTTATATGTACCTCAGTTCAAAGTTTTATAAAGAATTAACAAGCAATGCTATTAACTTTTGATTGGATGGATTCCTAGATGTGCTAATTGGTTATCCACTTCATAAATATATCTAAGTCCTGCCTCAGGTGCTTGATGAATGAGATTTATGTATTACTAATGGCAAGTAGGACCATTAAAACATAGACTAAAAGTTCATGTTTAAAAGCAAATACTATCTCATTGGCCTAGATGGAGATAGAAAAGTGCCAAAGTTGTTATTGTGAAATGTGATGGAAAACAGCTAAGGTATAGGAGTACCTTAGACCAACTGACCTGTGGCACCTTTCTGCTTTAAACTCTAGATATCAATATGAATTTAGCTCTTTAGAGTTTCCTTTTTAGGAGATTTTCTTTCAATACTTAAAATGAAAAGAAGAATATTAAATTACAGACTGATGCACAAAATTCTGTATCAAGGAAAAAAATAATGCCACAAAGGCTGACCCGCCTTTCAAATTTGGAAATTATTTCTGTGGAGAAAAAAGAAGTTAATCTAATTGCCTCTTTCCTTACAAATCACTATTTGTCCCTGACCCCTGCCTCATAAAGGACATCTGGGATCTGCATGAAGACTCACCAGAGCTGAGACTATGCTGCTACCTGCAAACCCTTGCTCTCTTTGCTTTTTCTCTGAAAGAATGGAGAAACATTTCTCCACATAACTTTGGCAGCTAGACAGGCTGGGAAGATGATTTATCTTTAGAAATAATTCCAATGAGGTTACAAAGAAGGCCAGCGGGTTGTTATAGCAGTGCAGTGGCCTAATAAATTAGGTGCTTGCTTTGATTATAGGATGGGTACCCAGGGGCTGATATTTAGTTGATTAAAGCACTGTTTCTCATGGGGAAAAGAGACCACATTTGTTAACTTGGGCTGAAGAGAAGACCTCTGCAGTGACACTCAGCTTTTGTGTCATTCCAGTGGGAAAGTGGGAAATATTCTCTGGTATCACTGTGAGCTAATTTCAACCAGTGTCACTGAGCTCTTTCATTGACCACTTCTAAATGTGTTTGAAATTTCAAGTGAAAAGTCTTTTCTGTTGACTTTTCTGTTGTTGTCTTTTGTATTTCAGTCCCAAGATACAGTACTCCAAGTAGACCTCATCATGCTGGGTGCTCAAGCTTCTCACTACAGAAACATACTGTGTACAAAATGTTTCTTAGGAGCTTTTGCTGCCTCTGATGGTCACAGAGAGTGAGCCTTGAAGAGACCATACAAACAGGAAGGGTGGAGGAGAAGGGGAGGTGGAACAGAAAGATATTTGTATTATTAATTTGTATTGTGTGTATTGCTATAAAGCTCAGGATTTGGTGTTTTGGGCAAAGTTGTAAGGTGAACTTCATGTAAGGTTTAACCTATACCCTTCTAAATCTCCTGTTTTTCTTCAACAATTTAATTCCTCATGCGGGAACTCAGCTGTTATATACACTTATGTGGTTTGGGGAAAGTTTGGATGTAGGTTAAGTTTGGAACAGGCTGAAAGAGTATGGTCTATGTCAGAGTGAATATCTGAATATTAGCCAGACTAGAGCTAAGTATAATCCTAAACAGTCCACTGACAGGCAGATGGATCTAGGTACACAAAAAGTGACCTTGAGTAACCTTGGCCTGATGTGGAAAATCCTGCACTGCTCCAGATTTGTCAAGGAGGTGCAAAACTGGACAGTCTGGCAGGATTTGTGACTCACTGTCACTCAAGGACACAAGGCTAGATCCTGTCCCTCTGAGAGTAGCAGAGGCACAGCTGGAAGCCAGACATAAATCTGTCATCCTCTGGCCATTCATATGCCAGACCTGAAATACCCTGCAGCTGGTCAGGTCCTGAGCTTTCTGTTCCATCACACATCTTTTCCCAAGATTTGGTAAAAACAGATGAACTTTGAGGGGAAAGATGTGGTGGACTTGTAAGCAAAATTAGAAGCTTTTATTCTATTTGCAGTATAGAACTGTAGAATATTTGTACTTTTTTGGCTTCATCAAGCAAAGCACTCACAGTGGTGTTAACCTTTAGATTCAGACAGAAATGAGATAATGCAATGATTCAAGAGATACCTAAGCTTAAGTGCTTTGCTGGACTGCAACCTGAAGTCTTTTGTCCAGCCACTATTGTTGCAAAAGGACAGGTTTTCACTGGCTTTGGTGGGTGCTTCCCCAGGACATGAATACTGACAGCAGTTGTTTCAAAGCTACCTAAGAGAGATGGATGCCCAATGTCACTTGTCTACATGGAAAATCTGAATGTGAAGAAGGTGGCACTAAATATGTCTAGATGAGCTACCTTTCAGGTCCTGCATAGTCTTAGATTTTGACCCAAGCTGGGGTGATTTTTCCTGTTCTGTCTGTATTGTGCCCATGAGATGGAAAGAAAGTATTAAAAGAAAATGAACCTAGCTGGAAGTGGTCAATTTTCATGCTGCTGTTGTTCATGGTGCCGAAAATTGTGATGACTGAGATCTTCCTGGTTGCCATCTTGCAGAAGCTCTCCAGATACTCGTCTCGCTGCTGTACGTACATGGTGTTGTCCGCCTTGGGGGTTGTGATCAGCTGGTTGGTGGCAGAGACAAAAGAGTTTGTTTAAGGAATGAAGCAGGTGATTATTTTACTGAAGGAGAAGTAGTGGCTGTCTGCAAAGCTGGCTCTCTTTCCCATAAAACTGTTACTTATTTCTGTTTGGAGTGTACCTTCATGCCCAGCCTGAACCAAAGACATTCAGCCAGCTACAGGAAAACCTTTGGAAGCAGGTACAGCTGGTTGCACCAGCTCCTCTGCTGCTTCTACCCCAATGCTGGTAGAAGAAATATCATGATATTTTACAGAGAGTCACATACTCTCCTTTTATCCCTTGCCCTGCCAGGCCCACCAGGTCTCCCTCACAGCCTGCAGTGGTGCTCTGACTCACTCACAGGGCACCCGTTCTGCCCTCATCCCACGGTCCAGGCAGGGTTCCCGTGCCTGTTTTGACTGCCAAGGGGTGAGTACAGCTAGGGCTACATGAATACTTATGTAACTGATGGCCATCTAGGAAAACCTTGAAGAGTTGCTAAGGCCACTGTGACCTCATGTGAAAATGACTGATTTTGCTTTTCTTTGTTCTAAGCCACTTTGATGTCTTATAGGACTTACATGAAGGCACAGCTGTAGGCAAAAAGGAAGAGGAACAATGACAACAACAAAAGTATAAAAAGCTCTACATTCTACAGTACTTACTTCAAAGACTTCTAAGGATTGCTAAGATTTAATTTTTAAAAAAAATTAGAGCATAAGATTCAGATCCTTCATCAGTGACTGAGATGAAAATATTCCAGGGAAGGGGTGTACATAACAATATTCAGTGATCCTATGCAGCAGTTTCCAGCAGAAGATGCCTAGGAATGCTGCAGCTCTAGCAATGTAATTCTCCTAACTGGCAGCAGTGAACTGCAATCAAGCACCTGCCACTGACCTCCCAAATACAAAGGGCGACTCAAGTTTTATGATTTAAGGTCATAAATAATTACCAAAATCCTTCAATTACAAATTTATGCTTTAATCTGTAACAGGAATAATAATTTTCTTGATGCCTTCTGGAGTTTGTGGGGCCTGAAGGCTAATTTTTACTGTACACTCTTTATAAATGCAGTTCATCAATGTAAAAACAATTCTAGGCTTATAAAATTTGCCTCTCATTTATGCAAAGGCCCCTGGCATGACTACAGCTTTCGGACATGAAGGTGAATGAGAGTGACAGACAGAAAGAGAATTTGGTTTCAGGGCTACAGCGTGTAACACATTGCTTTTAAAATGCATATAAAAAAAGCTTCAAATAAAAAAAAAAAGGATTATGAGAAGGGCTTGAGGACTGAGATGAAAAATAGACCATTGGTTTGTATTGTCTCCTCCTAGTTTTGGAGGTCATAAGCTAGAATGCAGAGTCAAGCCTGAATCTGATTTGCTTCTTCAAACCTTGTAAAACAAAGCAAACTTCCAATCAAAGCTTTGTTCCAGGTCTGTTTCAACCCAGGCTGTATGTGCACTGTCTCTATCAGTGTTTGCATCACAGAATCACAGGATGGTTTGGATGAGAAGGGACCTTCAAGATCATCTTGTTCCAACCCTTCTGCCAGGGGCAGGGACACCTTCCACTAGACCAGGTTGTTCAAAGCCCCATCCAGCCTGGCCTTGGACACTTACAGTGATAGAGCATCCACAACTATCACTTTCCCTCTTTTTTATAAACTCTCTTTAGGTACTGGAATGCTCCTATAAGTTCTCCCTGGAGCCTTTTTTTCTCCAGGGTGAACAACCCCAACTCTTTCATCCTGTTTCCAAAGGAGAGGTGCTCCAGTCCTCTGGTTATCTTCCTGTTTCTTGTTTGCATGCATGTGTGTGTGTGTGTGTGTATGTGTGCATATGTGCAGGTGGGTATATATGGAGTGTTACAAATAAACTGCCAGCTGGCATTTCATCACCACAGAGAAATAAACAGAAAATCCAAACTCACAAGGCCAAAATTTCTAAACATTTGTAAGACTGCAACAAAAGCCTCACTACAGAGAGGTGAGGCTGTTGGATTCAAAACCCATATTTTTTTTTTCAGTTTCTGCACCTGGGACCTATATTTGTCATTAATTGAACTTAACCCAGAATAGACTTCAAAATTCCAGATGTTTGAAATTCACACTGAAATCTGAAATTGTTAATGATGTAGAGCTTAAAGCCCCATGTCTGTCTTAAAAGATATTTGGAAAAGGACTGAAACAGTGTCCTTGGAAGCCAGTCTGAAAGGCAAAAGTACAGCAAAGCAATGGGGAACAACTTGGGTAGAACTGCTTCTGCAGCAATGTGGGCTAATTCTCTAGAGAGGGAGTTTAAAGACTCATGAATGACAGAGTTAATTGTAAGGATTGTTCCCCTAAGGGAACTGAAGAGTTTGATTGGAAGGAATGCCAATAGGCATGTGTGTGGATTCAAAGAAGCTTGAGAAGTTCTTTATTTTCCACATGTGCTGTGCAAGGAAAATGAGAAAACAGAGTTCAGCCACTGCTTTTACTAATAACCAAACCAAACCTATACTTCAGGGAGATTCAGACTAAGCAGGTTGTTACTAGATTCTGGAAAAGTGAGGTGCAGCATGGCATAATCATTTTTCTTCACCGAGTTCTGGCCTGATAACCTGAGATTGTGCAACTCTTTTCTCAGAGATCCAGCTGTGAGGTGGCCCAGTATCAGAAGGTTCAAATTTCAGACAATCCTTCAAGTTGCCAGGACTCTTGATGGTGTTCTGAATTAGCAGCCTGACATCTGTGAGCTTTACTTTTGGCTCTTTTATTTTTAAGTTTGTTTATATTTGTCCTGATGCTACATATATTCTTGGAAACCACAATTTCAAGGATCCCAGCTTCTGCATCATTTATCTCCCTGAGCTTTTGTTTTGGCTAAATATTGGTTAACAAGTAACTAATAGGCATTATTTGCAAAATTCAGTCAAGTTCAATTTTTTCAAATATATGTCTTTTTTCTACTTCTAGTGCTAGCTTTGCACATTCCCTACATCTTGAAGAATGGAGGTGGGGAGAAGAAAGTTGCCTTGTTTTCAGGCCCATGAATCATCAGCAGAATGATTCATTACATTCCAATGGTTGAAATCTTAACTTGGCATCTTAGCTTGGCACCTTAGCTATTTGTACTGGAATATGGAGCATGAAAGTCAAAGGCATTTGTGACAATGATTATTGGACAATAACTGTGAAACAGACCAGCTTGCAGCAGGATAATTGCAAGAAACCAGCTCCCACAATAATATTTTTAAAGAACTGTTTTCCAAAGTGTACCCTTCAGGATATGTGTCATCTGCCAGAAAAAACATTTGCTCTACAACTAAAACTGTTTCCTATCCCAGGTGAAATGGTTTTTATAAGTAGTTGGAAAAACATACAGTGCTATAAAACCTGGGGACAAGTAACTCCAGACCATGCTGAAGTTCTCAGGCTTGAAAACTTACTGGAATGTTACAGTTTAATACAAACAGCATGAGAAAAACCCAAACCAAAATAAAGTTTGCACAGGATCTCTGAAGATGTCTAGGAGATCTGAATGCCAAATTCCCATCAGATCTTAATCCCAAATTCCCCATCCCTCAGGGCACCTGATCACAAGCCTTTGTGCATATCCTCAGTCAGATGTGCACTAGCATTGCCAAGCCACCTGGCTTGCTTCCAGCTTTAGGACACCAGTACCAATATGAAGCAGGTGTGCCAGCTGGCAGGACAGGCAGAGCACTGAAACATGGTAACTTTGGCAAGTACCCCAAGGTGATGAATGGATGTAATCCACACTGGAACCTCATTTTATTGATCATAATGATACGGATCCTGACACCTACATATCCACTGGAAGCAAGATAATCTGATGGCTCTACGGTGGCTCATGGAAGTGGCTGGGAACAGGTTTTATCCTAATCTCTGGATGACTGACTCTTATCCTGCATGTAAAATTTCCAATATGAGGCTGTGAAACCTGTTGAAAACAGTCATTTAGGTCTACAGATTTTACCTCTTTAGACAAAAGCACCAAAAAAGAGTACTGGAAACCCTCTATAAAGTTATAGTTCCACATACTCCTTCTACGAGGGAGATAAGACTTTATTTAGGTAATAAAATTCAGATGAATGAATTACTTACAATGAGTCTCCTCTTGCCTTCGAAATATTCCAGGAGGTTAGTTGCTGATTTCCTGGGAGGCTGTAGGAAAGTCTTCTTGTTGGACTTGGGAAAATCCTTATTCTCAGTCCTGCTTCCCTTCTTCTTTTTACTGCGGTCTTTGTCCTGCTTGCTCTTTTTTTCAGCTTTGACCTTCTTGGACTGCTTCTCACTCTTCTGCTGCTTGTCAGGTCTGTCCTTCTTCTTCTTCTTCTTCTCAGGTTTATCCATTCGGTCATGCTTCTTTGATTCTTTTCCTTTCTTTGGGGGAATATTTCCCGCTGCAAACTGTTCCTCTAAATGGGAACTAGCAGGCTTGCTCGGGTCATATTTATCTTCATACTCATTACTGAGTATCTTTTCTTGGGTCTTCTTTTTTGGTGGTTTAGTCTTAGTTGGTTTGTGTTGCCCAGGTGTGACATTCAGGTCCCTGTGGTTAAAGTCCTTTCTGTCAGTTCTGTTATCTTTAAATCTACCCACATTTGCCTTTGTATAGTGCACTGAGGGAGCTGTTGGGAGTTCTGTGAAACCGTCATAGCGGGCAGCCTTGTTTGGTTTCCGTGTGGCTGCCACTTGTTTCTCTTGGTGGCCGTGCTGCCGGTCCCTGCGGTTTGTTTTCCACACAGGAGAGTAGAAGTCCTCAGAGGCTGTGACTCGTGGCGTGGTGGCATTGGGGGCTACTGGCAGCCTGTGGTACTCTGTGTTGGAATGTGACTTCATGGTCCAGGTCCTCTGTGTGCTGGGGAGGGGTGTAGTTGTTGTTGTAGACCGGCTGGCTGTTGTCACTGCATGGGTGGTGGCACGAGCAGTTGTGGTGGTGGAAGGGAGGGTAGTGCTCCTTACTGTAGGCAGAGGAGTGGCCACTGTGGTTGTCATTGGTTTCCTCACTGTTTTGGTCCTTGTTGGCTGATTATTGTTCCTCCTTGGATCCTCCTTCCTTGCTGACACCTGGACATGTTCACTGCCAGGGGTAGGCTGCATGGTGCCCCCATTATTGCCTTCCTCAACCACTTGCCCCTCTACCCCAGCTGCTTTGCACGTCTGGATGAAACCCTTCTGCCTCATCTTCTCAATTTTTCTGATGGGGTTCTGATCAATGACTTCGTACATAGCCTCTAGCCTGACTGGATAAGGATACCGTTCCTCCACTTGCAGGGTTTTCTTCAACAGTACCATGCCAAATTTCCCTTTCTCCAGTTTCAGAAAGCTCATGAGCTTAGGGATAAGGGCAGGATCTAGTGGCTGTTCCAGGATTTTTCCTTCATTGGTTATCCTTCTTACTTTTCCCCCTTCTTCCCCTTCTTCATGGAACAACACAATCTGCTGGATGTGCCTCTCAGCCAATTCACAGTAAACATCATTTTTCAGCAGGCTCATCATGAGCCGGTAGTAGCCCTCAGAGGCATGGGGGGCAGAAATGACCCACACCCGATTTTTCCCTGCAAAGCTGGCCAGGATATTGGGAGAAGTTGACCCTGAAGGGAAACGTACCCCTCGTGACTGGGTGGCAGAGGATATCCCTTCATCCTTAATCATCTCGGACTTGGGGTATTTGGCTGCAGCTGTGAGTCTCTGTACCAGTCTCATTCTGGTCCCTGTGCCCCTGGCCTGGGAACGTGCTTCCCCTTGCAGGAGATTGGCAGGTGGCTTTGGAGGTGCTGAAGAATCCCTTTTGGTGACAGGGTGTTGAGGATTCAGGTTTGAATTCCTCAGGGATGCTCCAGACTTTCTCAGGAGGCTGCTTGAAGCCCTGTAAGCCAGGGGCACTTTCCTAACTCCATGGCTCCCCCTTTCCACTAGCCTCTCTGTCTTCTCAGAGCCACACACTAACCATGCTGCCCACAGCAGGGCTAAGCTGAGAGCTGGCCTCCAGTTCATTGTGCAGTCTGTGTTGGGGAGGGGAGAAGGAGAAAAATTAGATGTTAACAGTATGATGATATCTTGCACAAGTGATTAAAAATGCAAAGCACAGACTGGCTATTTAGTGTGATTTTATAAGTGCTTGATGACACCTCAGTCCTGCCCTAGTGGCTTTGTAAGTTTTACAGTTATTTTTGGAAAAAACACAGAATGGATCACTTTATGAAAAAATGAGATCATCCTTCTGTAACACGATACCGTCTATCTAAAACGACACCGTGATCTGCATCCTTCTCTCTCACTCTCCCCGTTTCTCTCACACTCTCACTATACATACATGCAAAGACACACAGAGATGGGGTCCATACAGAGAGCAGAAAGACAAGAATTTGACTTGAAACTTACCCTCTCAGGGAAGTTCCCCTGCCAGAGACGAGTTCTCACGTCTTTTTCCTTTAAAAGGAGACCAGTGCCATACAGCTTTACTGTTCAGTGATTTATCTTTTAGCAGCCTAACAGGTCGCAGAGCCCGTTGTGTGTCTTTTAACTTTCTTCTTCACCTTCTTGACAGGCGGGATGAGGTTAGCGGAAATTTCCTTTGTGATCTCTGCTTCTCCATTTACCTGCAGGTCTGGATTTTTGCTGTGCCGGTTATCCACACAGGCAGGGATTTCATTTAAGAAAAGGGAACTTCTGGTTGCTCCAAGTCCCTCTCTTTGAAACTTCCCAAACCTTCCCACTCCTTGCTTTCTCAGTCCCGTTTAGCTCCTTTGTTTCCAGAGAGGAAAGCACCAGCCCTAATATATTTTCCAGGCTGAAGAAAAACACAGGAATGTGATGCTAAAAAAAAAAAAAAAAAAAAAAAAAGGTCGCTTCGCTTTCCACTTTCTCCACACTTTGACAAAAGCAAATTGTAAAACACTCGTCTTTTTTTCTTCTTGGCTGGCTCCAGTCCCAGAAATGTCAGGCAACCCCGGCCCTGCTCCGAACCAGCCTCAGACAACGGTGGCCACTGGAAATGGGGGAACTTCACTCAGGATTTAACAGCTCAGCAGAACCCGCCTCCTCCCCACTCTGACACAGGGAGGGAGGAGGAGGAAGGCTCTGGGGGCTGAAACACTGCACAGCATCACAGAGCACTTCAGAGAGGGTGACTCCAACCTTAACTCTTTCCTTCACGCATCCTAGCTCTCTGGTGTTCTCCGACCTCAGCATTTTCTTTCCTCCCACCAAATGGACACTGTCTGGATAAAAAAGTGTGTTTCTCCATCAGTCTCAATAACAGCTCTGCTGTTTAAGAATTATTATTTTAAACCTCATTGTTTCTGCCTTCTCTTTTCCCTTTCCTTGTTTTTTATTGGTTTTTTTTGGGAGTTCCTCAGTGAAATCCATTTTTTCTTCACTTTCCAGCCAGTTTTTCTTTCAGGTCCTCATGTATGTCAGTATATTCTTTTCTCAAACATCACATGGGCATGACTGTTTGTTAATTTGTAGTTTTTAAAGAGACCAGGTTGTTTACTATTGTACTAAAATTAGAGTTATATCTATTTCCCATGAATGTTCACCAGCAGTGGGAAAAAAAAAAAAAGCGAAAAGGTACAAAAATACCTACAGAGACAAGAGTAAAGGCAGGGTGATGTCCTTTGCTCTCCCTTCATGGTGTAAATGACACCATTTCTATTGAGCTGACATAAACTGGCACAGCCTTGCTGGCAACACCTGGTCTTTAGCTGATTTACACTGGCTTCAGTGTGCTGAGCACCCTCAGTGTAAAACACCACTTATTTGTAGTTGATGGGTAACACCTAAAAATATCCTTAATACTACTTTAACTGTCTTCCAAGATTTTGCTTCTTGACAGGGATACTGTTACATGTCTGTGGTAACACACTGGATTTGATCTCAGTTATATTGTCTGGAGGTGAAGGTGCACCTTCTACTTTCCTTGAAATTAATGTTTCAAAGAAAAAAAAAACCTTTCCTTTCTATCTTATTTTCTTAGTTTTTATTTAAGTTTTCAAATGCACTTCTAAACATTAGCAGCTTTTGCTAATATGCATTCAGTCTGTGTTTTGTGGCCAGTGGTTTGGCCTGTAGGTAGGGGAAAATGCTGAATGCCTGTGCTCATATTAACACGAGGGCAAAAATGCTCAGCCTTTCCCAAAATATCACATCCTACATTCACTGGGACTGTACCTCTCACAATAATCACAAAACTGGAGTTCTGTGGAGTAAGGGTGGGTAACATTTTCCACTTAAATTAGTGTCAATAAACCTGCTGGTTTATTTATCATGACAAGGAAAAGATGTCATTAAAAATTACCTTGCTTCATGATGATATTTTAAACAGACTGTAAATAAAAATGAGGTTTTCATTTCAGTGTTTCATCTAGTTTCATTACCAAGATTTTAAAAAGAAGTGACCCTCCAGTGCTGAAGCCAAGCATTTGATTTGGGGTAAATCAATTAAAAAATTTAAACTTCCTCAATTTGCTTGGTTTGGTAATAATTTGAAACCACACAGAGGCAAAACATCACTCATCTGCACAAGTCTAATGATGCCAAGGAAAATATGCTCACTACATGACTGCAGAGGAAAGAAACAGATTTCCATATTAGCTTTGCTGTCTGTCCTGTCCCATTATAGAAGAACTTCTGTGAGGACTTTCCTTTGCTTTCCCAACCTGATTGAAGAAGGAGCGTGCTACAAAATCTGCCTTAAGTCTATCAAAGGGTGGCAGATCAGTGAAGATGATGGGTTGTAAGGCAAGTGTAGGGAGGATGTAGCACACAAGAAAACATGCAGCCATGGGGATATTCTCAAGGCTGATGTTTGATAGTACCTTTCTCCAAGGTGAGGAATAAACTTGAAATGACTGCTGGAAATATTTGACAACAAAATTTCATAGAAAGTAAATAATTTATACAGGCCAACAGGGGACTCCTACTAAAGTGAACACATATTTTGCAGGGCTAGTGCAAGGTTTTACAGCAAGAAGAAGAAGAAGAACATTCACAAGATCCAGCACAATATTCTTGAAGGGAGCTATTCAGTAAGAGACTTAAAGGTCACTGTATACAAGCCCCTGGAAATAGGCTTTTGGTGATATTGCAGCAAGGAGAAAGCCTGCCAGCAGCCCAATGAAAGTTGGAAAGTCATATGTAGTGTCAATAATGTGATTTATGCTGTACACATCAGGATTTTCAAAAGGATTGCAAAGGGTTCAAAAAGTGATGTGATAGCTGGATATGATCCTTCTGAAAGGGAGGTGGGGAATTAACTATGTGGAAAGCACAGCCACACATTGTTCATTATTTTCTTATGCATACACAGGAAAGAGACATCTGCAAATAAATTGCTTTTTAATCCAGTAGAGGAAGTCAGAAGGATAACCAATGACTAGGAATTAAATCTAATTTAGATTTAAATCTGCTAAATGCAGACTTGAAGTAATTGCAGTTACTTGAAATTTTTATTAATTATCTTAGTTAACTCTGGGATAATTTGGTTAAGAATGTAGCTGTCTTCTCTGGCTTAGTCTTCAAATCAAGGCTTTAAGAGACCTTCTTGGCTGGACTGGAAGTAATCACAAAAGGATGGAATTAACTCCCCCTGGACACCTCTACATGGAAAATCTGACATCAAAATGATACCCACCCCTGAAAAGTGCAGCTCACTGGAGGCTTATGGAAATGAATTCTGTAGCCCACTGAACTAAAATGAGCAGTTTGAGAAAGGTGGAATGCAAGGTACAAAACCTGTATCCCTTAGAGTGTTTTTAATAAAGAACTGAAAGTTAATGCTATGTCCACAAAGGGAAATTTTGTATCACTGCAAGTCTTTTTATACTCTGCTTTAGGTATCAGACTTAAATATATCAAATGTGTCAAGAGGTATGCACATAATTTCAGTGTACACTATTTCAGCTGCTAAATAATTAATAGGAATGTCAACTACCTCGTGAACTAGGATTCCTTCTCAGTCCTTCAAAACCTGGAGAAATAAGGTAGCAGCAAGAAGGAGACAGCCAGAGGGGCAATTGAGAACTTTCCTTTAATTAGACTTCAAGGCAGTTCTCCAGAGAGGGTGGGAGAAACTCCTTGGGGTGCTCCCAAGGAAGGTGAAAGGAGACAAGGGGCTTAGGAAAACTGGCATTGTCTGCTTTGTACAGTGCTGGGAAGCTGGGAGCTAGATAAGCAGGTGTAGGCTCCCCTGCTGATGCCAGTGGGGGATTATGAGAGTGGAGAGCACCAGAGCCTGAATCCTGTGAAGCCAGACATTGTTGATGCTCTAAGAAGGGACAGGTTTCTTGAACCCTGCTGGGTCCTCGCTTTCCTGAGGGGGAAAGTAGCTATTATTAGTAATCTGACTGGGGTCATAACCCAGCCAGCAGCCGGAGAAATAACAACTAGTAGTGTAAACAGGGGAACTGCACTTCAGCCCCCTGTATGTGAGCAGGAAAGGGAGTCAGTACAGGGAGGCTTGCAAATGCAGTGACCCATGATAAAAAGAGCAGTGCTTGGTTAGTCGGATCAAGCTCCTAAAATAGAAAGGAGCTTTTGGTAAATGGGTTGGCTGGACTCATTTGAATCTTCACTTTAAAAATATACATTTTTCTGTGGAGACCTCAAGAATGTTGCCTAGAAACTGGTGATGCAATATGACACTCAAGCCTTAAAAATAAATATTACAAACTATAATATTAAATGTTTTGAGCCAAGGCTAAGCTTCCTAGGTACTGATAGGATTGCAGCCCCAAAAGTTCAGGCTATAGTTGAGATTTAGGGAAGTTCTGATGCCTGGATGTTATTAGTGGCCTATCCTCAAGCTGACCTTGACTTTAGCACCTCTGCTTGTCCAGTTTACAGAGCTTCGTGGTGAGAGGAAGGCTCTCACATGAACCCATTTCTTGTTCTACACCTGGTTGACATCTGGGATGGAAACATCAGCCGGGGAGAACTGAAATATCTTCTGGACAGGACTGACACAAGTTCTGCACCAAACTGATGCAACTGGTGTTATGGTCACTGCGATAAAAGTGTTATACAGAGAGCAAACGAGTACAAATGTTGCCACCTGCCGGCCTTGCAATTGGTGTTACCCAGCCACAGGCTGGGGGGTGGTAAAGCCACTGCAGCATGCTGAAAGTGGTCTCTCCACGATATATCTGCTGAGGTGAAGCATTCAGAAAACCACAGGAGCAGTCTCAGAATAGTTACAGACAGACAGACAGTCACAGGAATTGTTCTTGAGATGATAAGGAAAACAAGACTTAAATTAACTTAACTTGTCAGTGGGTGAGGCCAGCATCCCTCTGTTACAGTGATAGAACCCCGCTCAGAAGCTGTGCTAAGGCAGCTCATAATGCTGATGTTGAAGGCTGTCCCATGAAGTGCTGTTACAGCTCCCAAGCCACATGCCTGCACAGCTAAATGAATTTGGCCACAGCAGTGAAGTCACCAGCTGCAAGGGCTTGGATTCCCATCTCAATTTCACACCACTGTGAAAAGCAGAGGGCTTTATGCTAGCACAGGTCTGAACACTGATCCATGCCACATCCTTTCTCTGGTGTGCTTCCTTTGTCCTTCTCCCTTTGTCTGGGGGTTGCCAGCTGATGTTGAGCCTTTCTGAACAAGAGGGGAAATTGCCTTGTGGCCCCTCACAGCCTCACTTCGTGGTACAAAGCAGATTCAAGCAGGATAGAAGCTGGGGCTTATGCAACCTCTCTCTGCACAAATATTTAGTTTTTTAATGTAGAGCTCTCAGCCCTAATCTCTTTGACAGCTGTTTTTCCCAAATACAATCACTTATGGCTTTGCACACTTGGAATAAGATCAAGTAGATATTGTCCTGCAATACAATCAACTCATTCACTTACTAAGGAAGACACAGCTCTCCTCTCCACTGGCAGAGGAACTTCAACGAGATTCTGCCAGAAAACAGAGCCCACTGAATCAGGAGGGATTGTTCCTTATGTATTTGTGAGAGTCCTGACCTATCCTAAAATATCCTGCCTTACAAGTTTTTTTCTTGCACCCTTTAATTTAAATTTTTAAAATGTTGGTTTGTTTGTGTTTTTTTAAGACTTGTTTTGATTATGAAATTGAAGGGGTAGAAATGGAGTAGTATCATGTTTAAAAAACAGACTGTGCCACAGTTCATCTGTAGAAGAGTCTTCCAAAACAGGGCTGTGCACAGTGATTACTCTCACAGACTACATGTCAGAATGCCTTGGGGATGAATATAAAAAATTACTAGTTACGTGGTTGCACACATTCTTGACTAACATTCATTGGTAGTCAATGGAGAAAATTCAAATTCTCTGATGGCTTTAAGTCAGAAAAGCAATTAAGCATTACAGGAGTACCACCTCCCTTTGCTGCTTGCATGGCTCAGTGGAGGGAAGGCAAGGCAAGGCAAAAGACTGAGGTAGAATGAGAATTTAACATTTATGTCTCATTACTTCAGTTCAGACTGAAGACAGTTCAAGCCTGAAAGTGACAGCAGGAAATATCGTGTGGATAAGGTACCACTCTTCTTTTCAGGCTGCTTATGCTCACTTGCAAGCACTCATAGCCCTTGTCTTTATTTAAAAGTTATCAGGTATATCATGGTGTTGAATCTTCAGTGGAGCCACTCTTCTCTCTTTCCTTCATGTAAAAAGACACTCCTGTGTCTCACTCAGTGGCAACCTTTGGCTCTCCCTCATCTCTTCTGGCCTGAACCAGATCTTCTCTGCCAGACATTTTTGGAATCTTTCCTTGATGGATGGCAGAGGAGGGGGGCACCCACTCCAGGGGGTTCTCTGTCAGGTGCTCCACAGGCCAGGTGTCTATAGGTTGAATCAAAAAATTAGGGAAAAGGACTACAAGTAGCTGGAAACTCAGGGCCCTTTAGTTCTTTTCTTGAAGTAGTTTTCAGCAGCAGTGTCTTCTATCCAATGTCTCCTGGGGTGACAGAGAAGAAAGGGACAAGTATCGGCTTAAACTTAAGTATTTAGAAAATCAAGTCAGAAGCTATCTCATTTAGAGGGAGAAAAAGATCCATGTCCTCCTTTCAGGGGGTTCATTTGCTTTGGGAAGGCCCATGCCAGCCTCCTGAATACTCTCTTTAGCTGGTGAATACATTTATTCCTATTTCCTTACAGAATATTTTTCCCCTCTGTGGCTATGTAGAGGCAGAACCTACTCACCTGGGGGAGGGGAAGAATGGCTAACCTGGTTAGTGTCATCATTCCACAGCATGGGACATGAATCCTGTGACCTCCCTGTGCTACTTCTGGAAGTAGAAGTATGCACAGAACGATGTAGATAGCTGGTTCTTAAACCATAATTCATGAGATGATGGTGAGTGGTTAGCAGCTGCCAGTAGACCAATGCTGACTATTCTGGTGCTTTCAGCTGATAATACGAAGAGGATGAAAAATAGTGTGAGAAGTCATGACATTGGCCCAAAGGTTGGGAATTAGGAGTTCTCTTGTCTGTTTTTTAAGTCTTTGACATAATCTCAGCTCATGTTGGAAATTAACCCTGGTGTTGTGTGGATAGATTCCCACCAGGCCAAAACCTAACAAGACAGCTGTTCTGCTAATGGTTTCCTTAGCAGAAAAAAAACCAAAGAATAAAACAGACTCATTCCTCATAGAGTGTTTCACATTGGGTAGATGTACATATGCATCTCTTTGCTGATTGGTAATACTAGTACTACTTTTTAATCAAACAATAATAAAAAATCTGGGTTTTTTGGATGTTGATGTAGTTACTTCACAGGCAATAAATTCACTTAAACAAAATTGGTGCAGAAGGGTTTAAGATATACAGCAGAGGTAGGGAGTGGTCTTTGCCAGGCACAATCAGTGTCAGTATTTTCATTCAAGATAAAATACTTTTAAAGGGTGGAAGAACTTATGCACATAAATTCCACAGCTCAGTTTTGCACTGCAGGGTAAGAAATATTTTTCAGTTATTGACAAAGGACATTCCAGCAACTAGTGAGATCTGGATTTCATTATGTATTTTGGGCTACAGTGCAAAAGTACTATCTGCCAGAAATAATGTGGTCGAAGCATGTTTTATTAATATATTGCTGCTGTTCTTGGATTATACCCCTGTAGAGGCTCACATCTGAAATGACACATCTGATAGTTTATATATTAGATAATATTTCAAGGTTTAGTTTTTGGATGAGTTTCCCTTGCAACATACAGGGGCCATGCATATTCCTATTTTTAAGCATTCAGAGGAAAACCCTTAATGCCCTTCTCCAAAAGATCATTGTGGGCTGGTCATGCAGCACATTAGTGCTAGAAGCACAGGTATAACTACAGTGCAGCTAGTTTGGTACCTATGTTTGTATTTTATGATTGGAGAATGACTTTCTAGTCCAGGCAGCTACTGTCTAAATACATGGAATAAAGCAGTTCAGTGCTGCCAAGATTTCTGTCCAATGAGTGGGCTGAGTCACTGGAAGTGTCAGGAGGCCCAGGAAGACCTGGAAGACTGTCACCTCAGTGTCACCTCAGCTTAGAGAGTTATGTTAATGACAAAGACTCCCCTGCAATTCACAATCTCCAAAAATAACACAAGGGAGAGGGAAATCTGTATAACAGATTTCTTCAAAGAAATACACGGATTTTACTTTCTTATCTTCATGTTAAAGGCAGTCTTGTACGTGAAGCCACATGTGTTCCTGATATATGGAACCCAGCTGTCTTGAAATCAATGGCAAGGTTCCTGTGTTCAATGAAGACTCTTGGATTTTGCTTATATTTATAGGATACAATTAAGCTGAAAAGTTAAGAGGGACCACAGCCTTCCAAAAATTAAAGAGGAGAGAGAAAAAAAATGAGAAAGTAAATATGTGGTGAAAGAGATCCCAGGTGAAATAATTGGTCCAAGTTTTCATGTCTGGGTGTTGTTATTTTTTCCATAATTGCTATAACAAACTCCTGCTTTCACCGAGGGGAGGTGACCTGGGATTTTTCCAGTAGCAATGGAAATTTAACACACAAATGACCAGAACTGTTAAAGCTTTTTTATCATGTATGTCAGCACTGGGAGATTAAAGATATAGCCAACATCATTTAGTCAAAAGCAAAATTTTGTGACTATATTTAAGTGTCCATGCACTCAAAATGGAGACCAAGGAACCAAAAACCTCTATCTACGAAGAAGAGGTTGTCTTAAGTACCAAGTAATGCACACAAATGTAGGCATGGCTAAAACATGCTTTAGATATCTTATTTCATTCAGTTTTCTTTGAAAGTCACATTGTTGGAGCAAGGAAGTGTAATTGACAGTGATACCTCCTCCAGCTGACACAGCACATCTGCTGCTGCTGCTGCTGGAAATGCCCCTGCATTTGGAGCTCCAGTTCTCTTCGGTGTCCTTTCTACAGAGGTGACTAATATTACAGTAGCCAACTCACTTCACCTCCCATAATGAATGATTTTCTAATCTCCAGAAGCATAAGAATATATCCATGCTCTCCAAAACCATTTGGGATCTGCCTCATCTCTGCTGGACATAAAGGAGATTATCAGATACCAAGTCAATTTAATTCCTTTTCCACAGACTTTCTTCTCTGATTTTCATTGTGTCACTTGGATTATAGTTCCTAAGCCTTTCAGAGGGAAAAAAAAAAAAAAACAACCAAAAAAAAAAAACAAAAAAAAAAACCAAAAAAAAACCACAAAAAACAAAAAACCCCAAAAACAACAACAACAAAAAACTCCAAAAAAACAAACAGAGAAAGCAACCCAGTCCTACTGCAGACTAACGACTCTGCAATTTATCAAAAAATACCTACTGAAAATTACGATTTCATTCATTGACTAATGCCATCCACCCCACCTTGAAAACTGTCTGCACATATCTATTGCCAATATTTGTCTGGTGCTAAAACTGTAGCCAGCAAGCTGATCCTATTTGTCCTTAATCTCACCCTTGGAAATTTACTATTACATCTGAAAAAAAATTATTCTTGTTAATTGCTATGAATTCCTATGAGGAGTTTATGGTTTCATCCATGGCTATTAGTAGCCTGGCTGTGGCGGTGATTCTATTGTAGCTGCAGTCTAAAACCTAGGACATGAAGAAAATCTCCTCTTCAGAGAGATTATAATCTCTGTTGAGACAAGGTGAAGAGATGGATGCAGGGCTCAAAGGACAATGAGAGTATGGAGGCAGGAGTGTCAGGCCTTGTGGTAGTGGCCAAAGTTTTGTCAATTAACTTGGTGGCAATGGTGTGGGGGTATTTTAGCTAAGAGATTTTAGAGATTGTTAAGGAACAGCATGAAGGAGAAGAATGAGCACTATTTTTCCCAAATGTAAGTGGCAAAATGTGATGTTATTCATCAACAGCAAAAAGCAAAGGGAGCCCAGTACAAACTAGCCTTTCATTACTTAGTTCATTTAAGGCGAGATCTCAAGTTTTTGTGTTAGAGAAATATTTCTTTATTGCAGTACTGGTAGCCAAAAATGTCTGACATCAGCATGGCTAACATCTGCATGCCATCATGCACAGCCAGATGGTGGGCTATAAAATGTCGAGAAATTTTGGTAATGGAAAGATCAGCAGAGACTGAAGCACACACCAGAACTATTTATAAAAGGAGAGATTTCATTTTCTTTGAGAAGAACGGCACAGGTGATTGAGAGACTGAGAGACTGACTTACGAGGAGGTAGTGAAAAAAATAGGTATGTTAAGCTTGGGTGAACAACCAGCCACCAGCCTGTGATGTGAAGAATCAGAGAGGAGGAGATTTCTTGCTGGGGAGCCTAGAGCAATGGGATCACTGGTCAAAGACAAGTCCAGGGTGAAGCTTTGGAGGCTAAGGAGGAGCTGTATTAAAACTTTGCAAGTAACTCTCCAAGGGAGATAGCAAGAGCTCTTTGTGAGTCATGCATATCTGAGCTGGCCAGAGCACTAGAGGATCTCTCGTTGGCAGGGGATTAAGTCCCAGATGACTGTATTGGCCTTTTGTGTCTGCTCCATCTCAATCTGGCATTCCAGTCCTGGAGAGTGTTGTGTGCATACATACATCCTGTGCAGAAAGAAGAAGGAAAATAAGAAGTGCCCACCCAAGCTTGCAGGTGTGACTTGGCCTTCTCTAAACACGAGCCTGCTGACTGCAGAACAGACGTAGCTCTTGGCAAGGGAGCTGGGCTGTGCCAGGCTCACACATCATCAGCAAACTCATTAGCTGAACTGAACAGGCACAGCCAAATTATTCCCCCTTTTAATATCTGCCAAATGCAATGCCTCCAGTGCAGCTGCACAGCTGTAACTGAGCACAGACCTCAGAGGCAAGGGGCAGTGCAATTATAATTCAGAGGTAAATTCAGCTGACAGCCCTGGTCCAGGTGGAGATGGGATACTGACTTGGTTCCCAAAGCTCCCAGCAGAGCAGCAAGCTATCTCCTAGCTTTTATTTTTCATATTGTTAGGGTTCCATGAGCTAATCTTAAGTATTAATAGACATATGACCTTCCCATATAGTTTTTGGAAAATCAGCTACACCACAAGCTTTAAAGGAAGGTGGTGACTGAATTGGCTGCTTGACATTACAATGTGCCTGACAAATTTTCCAAGTTAGGGCCATATTCAGTATAGAAACAACCCCAACTTTGCCACTTTCCCTGGTTTCAGTGGATTAGCTTGGTACGAGTGAGTGTGTGGCTTCATTTGCAGGAGAACCGTGTGGTAGAGAAAGAAAAGGGATGATTTCTACGTGTTGATTCTTGCAGTTTACTCACACGTGAGTCAAATATGATTAAAGGAGATAGGAGCTGATACCCAAGCCTGTTTTACTGACCAGGAAGACATAAACAGGTTCTCTGGGGCATCGCACTGTAACAGAGCAGTCTATTACACAACCTTCCCAGCCCTGTCGTCTGCCACCAGACTGTGCCGTAGCTGTTTTGCACCGCCACCTAGTGCCGCGTGGGGATCCTCGGAGCGCTCGGGACACTGCTTCTCTCTGACTTTGTTGCTCCGAGTTAGACAGCCGATGGCTTTGCAAGGAGAAGAAATGTTTGCATTTGACAGCAGTGACAACTAAACCAACAGATAGGAGAAGAGCGTTTGATCCATAGGATTTGAGCTGTTAGTTTATTCTAAATGGGACAAAAATTGTGTAGTGAAGCAATAATCGTTTCCCAGGCAGTACTCAGAGTTCTACCCAACATTCAGGTCTTGGTGTGGGGCTTCATGATACACAGATTCCATTTGCTTTTAATGTCAATATAAAAAACTATGTCCATTTATGTTCTATGGAAAAAGAGCCCCCAAATAAGCATAGTATGTAAATTATGCTGGTGCTCTTTTAGAGTGAATTAAAATACCCTTCACTCAATCATAGGCCTATTAAAATGGAAGCCTTGCTGAGAAGTTACTGATGAGTTCCCCACATGATGAACCTGCTACATAGCAAACTTCCAAGATTTATAAATCTCTGAGGGATGAGAGGGGAGAAGAATGATACAGTCCCAGAAAAACCAAAAACATCCTTTTATAATCTTTAGCTGTCTAGAAAACAACCATTTTCCCTCCTACTTTTTAAAACTTTAATATTTTGGAAAGTGTTGGATTATTGCTGGTTTTTTTTTAACTGATTTTTTTTCTCAATTTATTAAAAAAAAGGATTAATGAAAACCTTATGCTTGAGAAATGTAGTAATTTGGAGGAGCGGTGAAGCCTTTTTTATCCTGTAACAAATTAATAACTGAATTCTTCGCATTTGTAATGGTAATTCTTACTCTGGTTCTCTATTCGCTTTTTTGGACAGTACATAAATTTGTATCTGCTAAATTCTTCCCATCCTGTCCCTTTTGAATGGTTCTGTTCTGTTGCACAGCACAGACGTTTGGTGGTGTGTTTTTTGTATTGAACAGAAAGTTTTGGAACAATCCCTTAATCCAAACCAGACATCTCTTCCCTCATCCTTCTCTCTAGCTGACTCTCCAGCCAGAGGGCTGTGTGATTAAGGTATATGCTCTCCTCTGAGCAGCACCCAGCGCAGGCCAAACTCACTTGTAGGGGGAAACATGGTACTTAAAACTTTCAACTCCATGTGTGTGGGGAAAAAATGAACACATTCGACCCCGGGGGAATTCTCCATCATTTGTGCTAAATACTGGGTGCCCTCTAGAAGGCAGCCTGTAGTTTGAGCAGAAGCTGTGAGGGTGCATGCGATGCAGTGACAACCAAAAGCTGCATTTGTGTGATAAACCTGTTTTACTTATAAAAATCTCTGCCCACAGATCCATGTCTGTAGGAGGTCAGTTCCCTTTCTATTATTCCAGGAAGCAAGTGTAATAACACACTATGTAACAGGTCAGAAATACATGTGTCTAGGCATTGCTAAGTGTTTTTATTAGAATCAAGTGAGACAATGCTGAACAATGCCATGGTGCCTTCATTTAGTACATTCACTGACCCATCTCAGGCCAGTGTTTTTATGTGGATCTGTACAGACTCCCATAAATACAAGCCTCAGTCCCTGTCGCGCCATTCACAAAGGAGATATTATGGCAGTGCTGTGGGTTTTTTCCTGTTTCACACATCGTGGCCTATCTTGGAGGATAATGTTGTCCATATCTATTATTTTCTATTGGAGTTCCTAAACTGGAAGCTGACATTTAGTAATAGGCAAGCCTCTGCAATAGAGGCACTTATGAAATAGAGTCTTTGCCTCATAACAGCTTTTCTGTCAGCCAGAGTTTGTAAATACAGAAACAAAGATCATGAGAAATTCAGTGGTTTTCTCTGTCACTCCTTCTATTTAGAATAGACTTCAGTAATGTCAACTCCTACTCCATTTTAGCCTGCACAGGACATGGACTCAGACCTGCTGTTCTTGAATGTAGATTTATCTCTCATCATCACTTCTAGTCAATAAAACAATGCAGAAGAGGGGGGAAAGTACATGAACAAAAATGTAGATGATTCTTCATTCTTATGTAATTCTTGAAAAGCTTCCTAAGGTTATGACACAAGTTCCATCATTCCAGTTTGGAAATGCTTGGCCTATAAATGTCCTGTTAAAGCAGCCAGTCTTAAGAAAATGCTTATTTTTAACTCTGGAATGTATGATTCATTTTTTAGAAAGTACTTTTTCTGCTGCTGCTACTAGCGGGCCTCTCATCACCTCCTCTTTGTATTTCTGCCTTTTCTGACCTTAGTGACAAAAGATAGGATTCCCATTTAATGCAGCTTTTCCATTCCACAAAATGCTACAGTGTTAGCTGTAGGTTTGTTGAAACACCCCAAAGTGTCCTGCTCCCTTTGACTGGGCGTGCTGCACGGGTAGCAATGACTATGCAGCCCTGATTCAAGGAAGGTTTTTACAGTTCAGCAAGCCTGGCAGGCAGCTGTGCATATAAAAGGAAACCCAAAAAGGATAGAGATCCAAAACCACACCAGGAGGGCAGCAGGTGGAGCATAGGGCAGACTTCAAAGCCAGGCAGGCTTTTAGGCTCACCCAGGCCAAGTGGACTGAGAGAGCATGGCCTTGCCTACCAGAGCATACACAAATTGGCTGATGCACTGGTAGCTGATGGCAGGATGGAGGCTATAAATTGCAACTCACCGCTAAATTCTCCCTTCTCAGCACCTTTCCTTCTACTCTGATCATGGCTGAGAAACTTTTTCCTTTCATTTTAAAAATAGCTCTGTATGCACTACTGTCCTAACTCTTCACACACAGCCACTATTTCTGAAAGTGTTGTCATCTCTCCCTTTCTTCCATGGCATATGAGCCCCTCCTCCCTTTCTCTCCTCCTGCTCTGGCTGGGAGATTGGAGTTAAACCTGGTTATGAATGACTTGCTTATGATTGCTGCTCTTTGCTCATTTCATTTCCACTTTGGCTGTGGCACCCAATGTCAGCATGACAAATCTGAGATGGCAATAACAGTCCTGGATGTGAGAAGACTGACCCTTCATGTTCAGAGTTTGAGTGCCAGCTCAGTTAGAAAATTAGAAGTCCTGATGAGGAAGAGGACAAGGAGCAGACTGGAGAGCTGAGCTAAGCTATTGACATCAGAAAGAGCTTGAATTTGTTTGGACCAGGGCTTGGACCAAGCCTTAATCTTCACAGAAATTTTATATATGCAGAGAAGGATTAGAGTCAAGGATGAGGACATGGGCTGCATAGTGCACAATGTGAACTCCAGATGTGAGGAAGCTACACACACAGTCTTCCTCTTGAGCTCAGACATCCCAGGTGTCTTCCTGCAGAGCAGGCATAGCATGCTGCATTGCTGGTGTCCTCTGTTCAGCAAAAGCTTGTTATATTTTCCTTGGTTTCTGAACATTGTGCAGATGGTGGCTTGAGGGAATCTGTTACTCTAGGGAATCCTGTAAAACCTGTAAGATACTGGGATGAGTGCTGTCAATGTCTATGAAGCTTTGTGGTCCTAGATGGTTTAAGAGGAGAGAATTTTGTTTCATCCTCAAAACCAGAGCAAGGATAAGGAATCTGTAGGTACATTGTGTTACAATATGCAGGTAGTGGCCACAGATACCTCCTTGGTGGCCACAGATACATTTTCAGACATAGTGATTCTCCAATTAAAGGGAAGGTGGTTTGAGGATTATGTGATTCCAGCTTATTTGAAAGACTGTGAGAGAACAAAGTAGCAACTTAAAAAAAAAGTCACCAAAATACCAACATGAGCAGAATTGTTCAGGGGAAGGAGCAAAAATATTAGAATATACTTGAGTAGGTTATTTGTGATCAGCCACTGCACTGGTTCAAGCTGAAGGAAGGGAGAAGGAAATGGAAAGCCTGTAAGAAATAGCCCTACATTTCTGGAAATTTGGACTATTGCAGCCTGTAAACAGTGAGGTAAACTGAGGATCTTCACTGAGTTAACTCTGAATCTGGCACAATTCATTACTGATGAAGGGAAATACAACTACTTTATTTACCATGAACAAAAGAAGTGAAAGCCCTCTGCGATGTTTTCACTGGGTTGAGATTGCCTTTGTCAGAATATTTGCAGATGCCAGTTAGGACAAATGCTTACAGACATCATCCGCCTCCAATGCTATTCCTCTGTCAGTTGAACCAGGTGTTAGAGGGATTCCTGAGCATTCATAAGACTGTTTATAAAGAGATTGTAAGAGGCAAATGGGAAGGCTGCAGAATACCAGTAACCAATAATCTAAGAGGATTCTGTGGCTCCTCTTTGAAGGAACATTTTGAGAGCTTCTCCCCTTTGGAGGAACCACTAAAGATACACGTTCACAGCCCAAATCTCCTAGTATGGGACAATTAGCTCCTTGTGCAATGAAAGTGAGAATGAGCAAGAAGGGAGTATCTTCTCATTGTTTTGTGCACTGTCCAATTGAACACTGTCCAATTGGCTAGCTGAAACAACTCAGACATATCTGAGAACCTCTTTCATTTAACTCATTCTTTTCAGAACAAGGGTAAGTTGTGGAGGAAATTGAACCATCTGTTGAATCATGACATCTGATAGAAAATCCAGCAATCCAGCTGTTTTCTTGGTTTACTACCTGGGTAAAAAGTTTATTTATATGAAATTCTGGATTGCTTTGCAAACTACTCCAGCTGGCCAAGCCAAGCTGGTCTTCCAGCATCATGAATTTATGTTCTTGCTGTGGCTTCCTGCCAGCATCCTCTCCATTGAACTGTATTTACATTAGCTCTGTAAAACATGACTTGATTCAAGTGTCTGAAGTGAAGCACTCACTTACTCCGTGCACTTTCCCAGCTGGTGAGAAGGTAGCTGGTTGCCTTTCCCAGCTGGGCCCTGCCATTCTGAATGTAATGAGAATTAAAGCCACTGATTCACCGGGGCTGCTCAGGTTCCAATTTTGAATTAAGTTGTCCTAGCTAGTACAAATGCAAAATATTGAACAATTAATTTCTTCAGCTGAGATTGAAAGGTAAATCCTTTGTTTGAAAAATAAATGCCTTCAGCAGGCATTGCCTTTGGCATCAGATCTTGGCATCCTCCAGTCCATATACTGGTAAGCTAATCTGGTTGATGGTTCACTGCATTTCAGTTTGTTTTTTTTTTTTTTTTCCTTCTGTAGCTTTCAAAGCTCTTTACAAAGTAGAAGGGTTTTCATTTTATGGATGGCAGAAATGGAGGGAGGAAGAGGCAGATTGTATTGTCTAACCTAGTATAGATCGTCATTTGAAGTATCTTGAGTTTGATGAATCAATGGGATGGTCTCAAGGTCTCTTACTGACAGAACTACAACAACTTCCATAGGAATGAAAGACAAATGAGGTTTGACTCTCTTTGCTGTGCTCCAGTGCAGAAACGTTCATGATGGAATTAAAGTAATAAGTTCTTCTACATGTTCTAAAGGGCTTTCTGGAGGCCAAGATTTGCTCTATTTCAAGAGAAGATTTGAATTAGGATTTTTCATTTTTAAATTTGTTAAATAGTTTGGAAATGAGATTTCTCAGAGAAGTGTCCCTGTTTTGGAACATGTAACTATTTCGGTGTTAATATACAGACTGTGGTATAGCAAAACTTTTATGATCTAAAACACTGATCTGCATGTCAAGAGACTTCACTTTCTGGATTAGTGTTCCTTTCTTTGAAAAGGACAATAGTACTTACCATTCATCACCAGGGTATCAGGGCTGTGTAAAGAACCTCAAGATGCTTGGATACAATGTTTGAAGGAGCTAGTAAATACTGCTATGTCTCTTAGTATTATTGTTTCAATTTTATTCCTTCCTCATTCTTAACTTGCTCAGATTTTATCTCCAGTTTGTGCAAACCACAAGCAGAGAATAAGGAAATGTTTTCTTGGCTTTGTGGGAGGCAAGCAAAGGAAGTTTGTTGTAGGGTTGTAAGGATGGTCAGCAATGAGGACTACTGGTATGATCTTCTTCCCTAGGGGTAAAAACATCCCTGAACAAACAAAAGTAAAATTTTCCATTACTGCTATGGTACCTACCAGTGGAGCATTGATATTCATCAGGGCATCTGTGCAACACCTCCAAGATTCGAAAGAAAAACTAAGATAAATTAATGAAAAATTGTCTGTTTGAATTTGCTATACAGATGTTTGCACTTTTTTTTGGAAGAAATCATTTCCACAGGCCAAAACCACTGTAGAACTGCAGTTTTCATGGAGGTAGCTCATCTCTCCCTCCTAGGCATACAGGCAGCTGCTGCCCTCTCTCATATCCAGTTTCCCAGTACTGTGAGCCTGGGATCTTTCTGAGCAGGTCTCTCTTTCTGAATCTTAAATGTACCAGCTCTCCTACCCTGGCCAAAAATACATCCTGCCTTCCATGTTGACTGATACACCCCTGGAAGGATTATCTTGGAGAAGGTGCAGGTGACACCAGTGAAAATGAATTTAAACTTGCCTGGGAACTTGATCTTATTTTAATTAAGAATATATTGACTACTTTAGTCTACGGGGTCATGGCTAGTCGGCAATGAAGGAACTTAAAACACTCTGGAAGCCCCCTTTGGACCTGTCAAAGAGCACTGTGAGCACTTCTGTTTATTTATTCTCCCTCCCTTCTCCTTGGCATAGATTAGAGGTAAAATTCTTCAGAGAGTGGATTCCTCATTAAGATTTCCGATACCTCCCAGTCTGCAGAGGTTGGGATTACCACATGAAGGGTATCCTGCTATTTTTGCCTCTGGTCCAGGCCCTTTGAAGGGACCCTGGAACACTTTACAATAGCACAGATTTATGAGCACTGTGCAGCCTGCCATAGCCTTTCTGAGATACTTCTGTAAACTAATTATGGGAAACTGCCCCAGGCTTCTGTCATTAAAAATACATTCTTAGCATTTCATGAACAAAGCTTAGTTTCCTCCTTCTGTTCCTATAGGATATGATCTGTTTCCTGACAGATGTTTATTCTAAAACATCAAGTGATTGTTGCTGAGGAAAGTAAGTGAAAAATAGTGTGTCACCTATGATGAGTCACAATGTGAATCCTGAAATCCCAGCATGATCTTAACTTCTCCAATGCCCAAGGAAATTGCTTTTTAAGATTTTTAGCTTGTTTACATTCATCTAATTAGAGACTGGGCACCTGGAGTTCTGTAGTTTGTCGTCAAGCCTTCCTTTTCAACATTGTCTTAACATGGCTTTTGACCAAAAGCCATTACCCACCCACTGGCTACTTGGGCCCTGAAAAAAATGAGCTGATCCATCCAACTGTTTGTGCCTTGCTGGCTCTGAGACGCTGCCCCACGGGGTGGCAGGAAAGGCAGACAGATAAAAAAAAAACAAGAGTGGCTGTTGTCAGGAGTGGAGCACTGGCTCGCGAGGGCAGGTGACACAGGGAGTTTGGGCTGGATGGCATGTGCGATCCCAGTGCTGGAGCGTGGGTGGGCTCTGTGCGCACAGACCATGTGGGTCTGCACGTGAGAGATGTGCAAGATCCCAATGGGCCCATCATAGACACTGCCCTGGGAGACACTTTTCCCCTGCACAGGCAAGAACATAGGGGCAAGGTGGAATAGAGACCCCAAATTCAATTCATCCTCATGGAAAAGACTGGGGCACCTTCTGGTTCAGACAGGTGGTGAGGGTATCACCATTTACCTGGTTACGTAAGGCCAACTGAGCTGCCAGGTATGCTTCAGATTGCCTAGCCTGTAACTACTGTATCATTCATTACATTCATTACCTCAATGAAAGATCTGACATAAGTCATTCACCTGAGCTATAACTTAAACTTGCATTTTGCCAGTGAGCAAGGTGCTTGTAAAGCACTTCAGCTTGTTGCTGCTATTGCATGTGGAGGATATCAACTGACATCCTAATTCCTGTTAAGACCTGAATTCTCTGTGTGTGTTTTAGATGCAATGTGCACGTGCACAGTGCTCACACAGATCTTGATTTTAAACGAGCTGAAAAGTCCAGGGTGGAGTTCTTTCCAAAGTTTTCAGCTGGTGTATAGGTCAAGTGCCAGATGATTTGCTACAGCAAAAGGCTTTGAACTGTTCCCTGAAATTCTACAGCCATCTTCCTGCTATAAGGTTTTGAGCTGCCAAGTAAAGTGCACTGGGAAAAGTAATATGCAGAAGGATGTCCATATTCTCCATCTGTAAATTCTTAAGAACAAAGATTCTAGGAGAACAGATATATCTGTTTTGGGGTTGTATTATTACTGAAGTTCTGATTCAACTTAGCCCCCTGAAGTTATGATTTAAATTAGTCCCCTCTTCATCTCCCCCTTTACTTTTAGTGGATTTTTTTTTTTCTTAATTTGTTAATTTTGATTTGGTTTCTAGGCTTTTTGTGGGTGTGGGGTTTTGTTTAGTTTTTTATTTTTAATCTCTCACAAGGCATCTAGGTTAGTAATGCAGGCTGGCCATAACGGGATGTTTACTGTGCAGTCTTCTGCTGTGCAGGTAATTTTTTCCCCTGCAAGTGATGGGTCTGGAATTTTTCCTCAGAGTGAGATAGAAGCAATAAGAGAATCTAAAATCACCCTCTTCCCCCTGCCACATAGAAGAGGAAATACTGAGAAGGTTTTCTGTGGTGTGAAGATTTTAGGGGGCAGAAGGCCTCTTACAAATGCTGCTGGAGATGACAGTAGCTGCAGAGGAATCAGTGAGGAAAAGGGTATTGAGAGATGAGGTGAAGGTACATGTAGGAAAGTGCTGGTACATGCCTAGACAGGCTGAGGTGGGTTAGGGAAGAATTGCAGGGTTCTCTTTGTGTATCTCATCCCATGAGGAGGTTTGCAGGCAGGGAGAGTACCTTGCTAACATGGATGGTGGTTAACTGATGTCCATTAGCTGAAGCTCTGTCTCTTGACCTGATAGCTTTCTACTCATTTTTGACTTTGATGTAAATGATTTTAAAAAGTGAGGGATCAGAGAAACAGGCTGTGAGCCCCTGGGAATACTGGAGAAGAAGCACAGCACAACCTCCAGTTTGAAGTGGCTATAACTGAGGTGTACAGGGCGGGGAATGATTTGGTCAAGCAAAGAATTTGTGGACTTAACTGTCTGTTTGTGCATGTGAGTATTCTGATTATTTTTCCTTTTCTCAGCAGCATATGTTGGATCGAAGCCTATTCCAGGCAACCTTAACTTCCCCCTTCCTTATTTCCCATAGTAAAGGTTAAAAAAAATCAAATTATAAACAAATTGTAGACTCAAACTTTCCTTTAGAACTTAGAGGAAAAATTCTCTCCCTTCCTTCCCTACTCAATTTCTCACACTCTTCCAGCCTGTTTTGGAAAGATTCTCAGTCTTTCCTCCTGAAAGCTGATGTTGATAGAAGGGTCCAGCAAGGGAGACAGAGAATTCCCACAGAAGAATGGGGCAGAGGTGATCCCTGTGATTCTTCTGGAAGGGGAAAATGAGGGAGGCAGGGTAGGATACTTTGCACCTGAGTGTGCCATAGTGTGGCACAGTGCCAAACATAAATCTCAGCTTGGACCCCAGAAAAAAAAATGGGGATTTGGATGACTTTTGGTATAAATGTGCTGCAGGGGCTTCATTCTGCTACAAGGCTTTTAATTAACCCTACCCCCAAGCCCATCACCTGCAGTACAACAGGACTGCCTCCTGTTCCAGAGCCAACTTGAAGGGCATTTCCCCCGTGTTGCTCTGCACAGCATGGGCAGCATGGACATGCTTTTCTGCTCTACCCTTGCTTCACAGGGTGCCTGTGTGCCTGGATGTGATACCATCATGCTCCTGTTTCAGCAGCAGGAGAAAAAGGCATTTTAGTGCCACTAAAGTTCATGAACCACAGGCTCCTCCACTCCGGCTTTTCCACTGATAGGGCACTGACTGCTATCCAGACACAGGGGAAGAGATGTCTTATTAATGACTTTTTTGTGAAAGCACGAGTTGATACAGCCCTGGCTGTTTCAGCTCCTTCCATCTATTTCCACTCCAGAAGAAACGAAAAGTAGAAGCAATATATTTGGTCTCACCTAATCAATCTCTGGCAATGTGGAATAACTCTTATTATAATGCTGATATTTTGTTGTATTTCTTACAGAGTAAGTGCTCTCCCTTCCTTTTAAGCCCATTCCACACCCTGACAGACTTCTCTATCTTATGTCAGTAAGAAAGAGTCAATTCTGGTGCTAAAAGAGTGATAAGAGGCTTAGAGAACATGAACTGGGAGTAAGGACTGAGAGTCAGTTTTGTTTAGTCTAGGAAAAAGAACATGGCAGGAGCAGAGGTGGGAAATATGATGATGTTTGAACATTTTCAGGGGTGTTACATAGTGATCAGTTGAACAGGTCAGGATGGAGTACAGAAGAAATCAGCTTAAGTTCATCAGAGTTACATTAGATATATAAGGAAGGTAGAAAAAACCAAAAAAATCTTTGTAGCTGTAAGGGTAGTTAAGTAATGACTGTCTAGGGACTTGTAGAATTATTGCTCTTAAAAGGCTCATGAGAAGGCTGGATAGGTGAAAAATGAAGAAATAGGATCCCAAAATTTCACAGCATTTCCACAGTAACTTTTGTCGATCACCACCAATTCAAGTTCTTTTTAGTTTTAACTAGTTTCAGCTGCTTGCGATCACCTGTCTTTTCATTTTCTCTCCCCACATTCCCACATATAGGTGTTTTCCTTTATCCTGTATTCCTCTTGAGCCATTTTGTATTGCTAGATGAAAACACTGAGTAATTTTAGTGTTTCTGTAATTTCTCTACATCAAATTTGGACATTGTCATTGTAGAGTAGCAAAGCTCAGCATTTAGCTGTTGTTTTGTATGGCTTCTAGCATAGCAAGATTTTTGTCTTTTCTGTCACTGAAACCCCAAATGATCATAGAATCTATGATTCTAGAATCATAGAATATGCTGAGTTGGAAGGCATGCACAAGGATCATCAAACACCAGCTTCTGGCCCTCTACAGGACCATCCCCAAGTCACACCCTGTGCCTAAGAGCATTGTTCAAACGCTTCTTGAACTCTGTCAGGCTTGGTGCTGTGATCACTTCCCTGGGGATCCTGTTCCAATGTCCAACCACTCTCCTCATGAAGAACCTTTTCCTGATATCCAACCTAAACCTCCCCTGACACAACTTCAGGCCATTCCCTCGACTCCAGTCACTGGTCAGCACAGAGAAGAGATCAGTGCCTGCCTCTCCTCTTCCTCTCACAAGGAAGCTGTAGCTGCAGTGAGGTCTCCCCTCAGTCTCCTCTTCTCCAGGCGGAAGAGACGAAGTGACCTCAGCCCCTCCTCACACGGCTTCCCCTCAAGGCCCTGCACCATCTTCACAGTCCTTCTTTGCACACTCTCTAATAGCTTTATATTTTTATTATATTTGTGTTGCCCAAATCTGCAAACAGGATTTGAGGTGAAGCCACCCCAGTGCAGAGCAGAGCAGAGCAGAGCAGGAAGAGGCTACAGGAGAAATAATATATATAATAATAATTATAATCACTATTATCACTCTTCTACAAATAACTCAGCTTTATCTTTGGCTGCAGTTCAGCATTAAAGAGAGCCAGGGATGTTTGTGGTGTTGAGCTGGATGAAATATTACCTCTTGGCTACAGCAGGATAACTGCAATGTGGAAGGTACAGTGTGTTTCAGTTGAAAGGTCCGTGACTGATTATGTAAAGCTGCATAAGAAACACATTTGGTGTTTCATAAGTATTCACCAGAGAGCAGCAGGTGAGCAGTAAGATCTCATGCTTTGGAAGGATACACTGTGCTACATGCATTTTTGAGCTAGTGTAACCAGTTTTTTTGAAAGGAATCCAGTGGAGACATGTGATGCAACCAGACCTGACGTGTCAGCTGCCCAGTGAGGCAGGACCAGCACTGTAAGTTTGTGTGTGCTCAGACCCTGACCCTGAATGAAACAGATTGGAGGCAAAAGGAGAAGTGAGGGTTAAGTCATATGTCCTGCTTAGCTACTCAGTGTCTTTGAGCAAACCACAACCATCCTGTGCTAGACTTTCCAGAGGCATTACTGCCCCTAATGAGGAAGAAGAGGCTTAGTTCTTCCTCTGTCTGCATAGAACCACACGTTGCTTCTGCATTAGCATCCAGACTTACAGCCCAAACAGCGTCATGTAGCACAGCAGAAAACACAGCCAAGGTTTCCTGTGGGAAAGCTGGCAGCCCTCAGGAACCTCCTCCAGGTCCACCTTGCTCCCTGCCTGTAGCCAGGCAACCAGCCCAGAGTCCCTGACAGCCATCCACTCCTTAGTCTGGGACTGTGACTCTCCCATCACCCTGGGCACTGACTGTCCTGGGGCTGCAGCCCACTGTAGCCCAGCAGGCACTGGGACAATCCCTTCAGGGGAGCAGTGTCTGGCTGGGGAGTGTGTGTGCTGAGCTCTTGAAACACCTCTGTGTCCAAAGCAAATATCCTCAAGCTGAGGCAAATCAGAAGTTAGGGGTTGCTTGTGAAGGTTGAATTGTGACCTTTTTTAGGACACTGAGACTCATTCAGTGCATGCTTTGGCAGTGTGTCCAGCCTGTCACAAGCATGTTGTCTGAGCTAGTGGCTGAAGGTGAGGGAAACATCAGCCCTCTTCACTCAATGTGCGTAGACATTGTTTGGAGGTAACGGGAAGCCAGGACCAGTGACTGACACAGAGATTTCCATGGCAGAGTATCTGGCATTAGGTGATGGCTGCTGCCCTTGGACTGAACTGCCTCTGCCCAACTTGAGCCATTTTGTGAGAATAATGGTCAAGATTTGGTGGACTATTTGGTTTTGAGGCTGATGTGTAGATAATGTGGGGAACATGCCCTTTTTAAAGCATTTCAACCTGAACATGTGGCCTCTTTGTTCTCCCTGCTTTCCAGAGTCCCCTGTAGGTGTTAACCTTTCTATGGTGCTTCCTCCTCCCCTTGCAGTTTCCCCCCACCACTGAGGTACTCACTAGCTGCTGCTTTTCAGCCTTTTCAGTCAATGAGGCAATAAGAAGAATTGCAATTTAAACTTGCCCATAGGATGTTGATGACATTTCCCCCTACTGTATTTTAGACCATCTTGTATCTATCCAAAGTTAGTGCAGACAAGGCAAGCTTTGATCTTTCCAAAAGTGCAGTAGTGTACATATGCTGTAATGTGATGTCTCTTCTATTATTGCTGAGCCTGGAACACAATAACATCTTATAGAGGGCTTTGGAGTTTAGACTGCAGCCCATTTATTTATTTTGCTGAAGCAGTGTCCCATAAGGAAGATCCTAGGCTGGGTTTAAAGAGCCAGACAATGGAACAGCCGTCACATTTAGATGTTGCTTTTGAAACAATACCCTAATGTTACATCACTTTGCTCTGCTGGGTTCTGCTTCTACTTGTCAAAGGCAGAAATCACAAGATCAGAATTAGTGAAAGGGCTTTAGGGATGTTTAGTGCACAGCATGTTGAAAATGAAAACACCACTTCAACTCTGCTGAAAAAGCAGCTCTCTGGTTCGTAGGTTTCTTCTCGATCAGTGGACAGAGGCATTACCTCACACTCAGTATGGAGTCAGGCTGTGTGCCTCAGACTTCTGCAGGAAAATAGTAACATTGTGCTTACAGCAAATATTAATAGTGCCAAATGCATGTCAAAAATTTAGACCATCTATTGCCATGGAAAGGGTCTTGAGACTCCAGTATTTATAGAAAAGGAAAAGGGACATGTCTAGTCATACTGTCTGTGAAAAGAATCTTAAAACATTTTTGGTGCCTACAGATAGCCCAAAATAACAGCTTAAAATTGTATGGCTTGCTGTATTTACAGCCTATTGATTTTTAATGATAAAATAAAAAAAAAGAGCAGTATTTTGTAACAATATATTCTGTTGGGAGTTTTGGTTTTTTTTAAACTGCTTTTAGTGAAGAATTTTAATGCTGTTTTTCTTGCTCTATTTGCTGAGCTTCTCCTCCTGCTCCCAGTTTAAAAAAATACAAAAATCATAAATATAAATAGGTAAAAGCAGCTGCATATTGCAAAGGGGGCTTGGGATGAATAACTTTTCCATTTATTAAAAGAATATGGAAACAATGACTGACATTGGTAAACAAAAACCTGAAAAAAATTGGAAAGCAAACACTTGAAATTTATTCTGCAAAGTGAGCTTTCAACTCTTTCAAAGTGAGCTTAAGTAGAGCAATTTATCTAACAGTTCTGTTATTGGCTTCCCTGTGGTATTAGGCACCTCTTACAGACTGCTGAATATCCTAAGCATCTAAAAGGACTTACATGGCACTTAAGCACCTCTGTTAAACTTCTAAATCTCACTTGCTGTCTTAAAATCACTGATTTCTACAATACAATTATGTGCAGGGATTTGAAATCTGGAGTTATGTATTCACATATATCTGTATATATCTGTCCAAGATAGACACTGAGATACTAGGGCAAAGGGAATTCTGCATTATTTATTAATTTCCTGATGAATCCCTTCACAATGTTAGTACTTTTTGGATTAGTGAACTTCCTGAGATCTCTCTGTCACATTGCTGCAAAACCTGGGATTCTTGCTGTGAAAATTTGGGCTGGTTTGACAAGGATTACATGCATTTTTGCTAGTAATTATAGGAACAGCACATTTGGCGAGCTGTCATTTGACAGGGGTACAAGTATGGCAGGTCAAGCAGGGTGACAGAAATTACTGGGAGCAGCTCTTTCAGCCAAGTTAGGTTTTTAAAGGACCAAGTCAGCAGTAATAGACCAAAATAAAAGTCTAAGTCTAAACCAGAACAGCCAAGACTTTGTGTGATACTCTACATAATTGCTTAAATCTTTCTAACTGATTACTGCTTTCTGTGTTTATTATGAGTGAGTACAGAATTTCTGGGCTCTTGCTCTGAATATGAACCCACAGCCCTGCATATGTGCAGCTGTTAAGATCCATTTAGAGCTTACTTTGTGCAAAGGGATATTCTATTGGATAAACTGAGAAATACCAGGTGATGACAGAGCTGAAAACATAAACATGCTTGGGGACAAGGCAAAGGCTGTTGACCCAACGGGAAGGCTGAAATGACTAATTTCTGTTTGATTAACTATGTGATCTTTGAAAAGCCTGCACTGCAGGAGCTTCATATCTTCAAGATTTTTGTGAGATACCAACAGCATAGGTCTATGTTTTTGCAGAATGATTCAAAGCCTGGAAATCTTACCTTGAGGGTAGAGATGTAAGAGGCTTAATCTATTCATTTTAGCAAAGAGAAGGTGAAGAGGTGGCTTGGTCAGAACCCACAAGACTTTAGTGTGGTAGAAGGTTTCTGTGAACAAAGAACTCTTTTATGCAGCAGGGAGAAGCATAATAAACCCTGTGTCTGGAAGCTGCAGCTCAGTTTATACAGATGGGAACTGAGGTGCAAAATCATGGGCTTGAGGCAGGAATCACTGGCAGAAATTCTATGCCTGGTGTTACACTGAGGATCAGACTAGGTCATCACAACCAGCACTCTTGGCTTTGAAATCTGTGTGCCTATGATTAATGTGATTCCCACATTATATGCACACATCAGCATTGCATTTAGTCACTGAAGAAGAGAGAGAATGTATTCAATTAGCTCTGGGCTTTCTGCCTAAAAGGGGAAAATGAAGTGAGATTTTGTGTAAGGACAACCCTGGCAACACTGGAAAACACCATGGAATTACTAGCATTTGGGCAGATTGGACAGGTTTTCAAGGCCCAGTACAAAAGACCCTGCAGAAAGATCTCTGTTCAGTGAGCTGCACAGAAAGGAGGCCAGAGCAGTGCCATGGAAAGGGACCTGGGGGTCCTGGTTGATGGAAAGTTGAATCTGAGCCAGCAGTGCCCTGGAGCCAGGAGGGCCAACCCTGTCCTGGGGCCATCAGGCCCAGCATCACAGCCGGACAGGGGAGGGGATTGTCCCACTCTGCTCTGAGCTGGGGTGGCCTCATCTCCAGTGCTGGGGGCAGTTTTGGGTGCCACAATGTAAGAAAAATATAAATCTGTGCAAAGAAGGACTATGAAGATGGTGCAGGGCCTTGAGAAGACTGAGGTCACTTGGGCTGTTCAGCCTGGAGAAGAGGAGGCTGAGGGGAGACCTCATTGCAGCTACAGCTTCCTTGTGAGAGGAAGAGGAGAGGCAGGCACTGATCTCTTCTCTGTGCTGACCAGTGACTGGAGTCGAGGGAATGGCCTGAAGTTGTGTCAGGGGAGGTTTAGGTTGGATATCAGGAAAAGGTTCTTCATGAGGAGGGTGGTTGGACATTGGAACAGGATCCCCAGGGAAGTGATCACAGCACCAAGCCTGACAGAGTTCAGGAAGTGTTTGGACAATGCTCTTAGGCACAGGGTGTGATTTGGGGATGGTCCTGTGCAGGGTCAGGAGTTGGCCTTTGATGATCCTTGTGCATGCCTTCCAACTCAGCATATTCTATGGCTCTGCGATGCCATACAGGGCTTAGCTGAGGCCCTGGAAAGCATATGACATGCTTAGATAAACAAATCAGAGGTAGACAGGGCTATACTAGAACCCTTTATTTCACTCAGATCTTGCTTAAATAGAATGGGAATTTTTTTTTTTTTTTTTTTTTTTTTTTTTTTTTTTTTTTTTTTTTTTTTTCCTGGGATGGTCTTATGGTCTTATTTAAAAAGGGTGGTATGGATTATTATGATGGTGATGGGAAGGAACTACATTTTCTCCAGAGCAGCCCTGGTTTAAATGTTTTGGTTTGCTGAAAATCCCTTAAGTTCTTGTAGGAACTTGAAGAGAGTCACTTTAAAGTGTTTCTGTCTCACATTACAGGAATTCATTGCATTGAAAATGTAATTTTCAAAGCTAAAATAGATGATTTTCAAACGCAAAGTAACTTGTCTTTGAAAAGGCAAGCAAGTTACCATTTTTTAACCTGTACTTTCAAATGTCATTGAAGTACTTAGAGGGTATTGAAATGAAATTTTTTGGTGATTCAGAGAGAAAAAGTTTTAATAATAATCATGATGCATGAATAATGTTCAGTCCTTTGACAGTTTATAAAAATTGGAAGTACTTTGAAGTTGTTTATCTCAGAATCACAGACTGGGTAAGTTTTGAAGGCTCCACAATGAGTCATCTGGTCCAGCCTCCCTACTCAAGCAGGAGGATTGCACAGGATTGCACCCATACAGGTCCCAAATCTCCAGTGAGGGAGACTCCACAACCTCTCTGAGCAACCTGTTCCAGTGCTCAGTCACCTGCACAGTAGAGAAGTTTTTCCTCATGTTCAGGTGGAATCTCCTGTGCATCAGTTTCTTTCCATTATCTCTTTTCCTTTTGCTTGGCAACACCAAGCAGAGCCTGGGTCCATCCTCTTGTCACCCTCTTTTAATGTACAGGAGCCTGCACTTGCCTTTGTTGAATTTCAGGAGGTCCCTCTCTGCACTCCAGGCCCTTCTGAAGGGCTGCACAGCCCTCTGGCCACTCCTCCCAGCTTTGGGTCATCAGTGAACCTGCAGGGGAGGCATCTGCCCCTTCACCCAAAGCATTGCTGAATGGGACAAGAAAATCACTTTCCGTACAGTCTTAATTTCTGCTTAATTTCACTTGTAGGTGAGTCCTTTCAATACAGCTGTTTATTTTGCTTTTCCAACAGAGTGGTGAGTTATTGCAGACCAGCACTTGTATTTGTTGAACATTTCCTAACATCTACCTCCAAGGTCCTCTGTTTAAGCAGAACACTATGGCATGGAAAATTGAACTCACTCATCTGGGAGCTTGGGTTGTCATTGCCTTCTCTTCTCCCTTGCAAACTGTCATTTTAAAAGATCACAGTTGTTTTTGTCAAGTTGTGTAATGTGGTCTTGGATTTTCTCATTCTGTTTTCCAGTCACCTTGCAAAGGAAGTATCCTGTGGAGTCATGCCTTTGATCTCACCTAGGATGCTGGGTCTGCACTATGCACATCTTTTTCATTTTCATCTTGTTGCTTTTGGCAGGGGAAAAAAGTGTTCAAAAGTAAGAGAATTTGTTCCTGTCCGATTTGAAAACAGAATGGCTCACTGTTTGGGTGGTTTTTTTTGGTTTGTTTTTTTTTGTTTTTTTTTTTTTGTTTTTTTTTTTTTTCTTTTTTTTTTTTTTAAAGTCCTTTACATGGAACTGTTTTTTGAGGGCTTGTGATCACACATGTAGTTTGCTTTCTGTCTAGCCACAGCAGTTTACCAATTACAAAAGAGTATTTCAGCACCTGACCCTATACTGAGGGCAAGAGCTGCAACCCTTAATTGTTTAATTAGCTGGTCCTAGCTTAAAAATATTGAACAGTGCTTTCTCAGGTAACTCCGTTATTTCAGGAAGCATCCCCACAAAATATTTTCACTCATTTTCTTTTGCTATTTTACCCACTAAAAGGAAGCAAAGGTCATCTCTGGCAGTGATCAGCTCATCTTCTAAATACTTGCAAATAGCCCTCATCTTTTCAACTAATGAAATAAAAGCCATTCCCTGAATCCTCTTATATACTATGCTGTGTGTGTCTCATGTGCTTTCTGCTGGGGAGTGGTGGTGAAAAAGAAAAAAGACCTTGTATCTTTTCATTGCTTCTTTGTTTAGTGGTGAGTGGGAAATCCTTTCATTTGAAAACTTGTGTATTCTCTTTTTCTCCTTGAAAGGGTGGAGTCAAATATAACTCCAAGTTGGGTACCAAGGTACTTTAAATACAGTGACAAACAGTACACAGAACAAAGACTGCTTTCCTGACTTCTAATGTCAAAAAAAACCCCAAAACAACAAAAATGAAAGAAACAAAGAAACAAACAAGCAAACAAAAAAGGTGATGAGTAAAGGTGAAAGGCAGTGCCTCTAAAACTGCTTGAAATGTATTCTTTTTAACATCACTTAACTGTGGAAGGTGGCACTGACAGATATGAAATTTTGTGGGTTTGCAGATTTTGACATGATGAGGAGAAAATTGAGCTACTGAGTTGTTTTTATTCTTTTAGTGACATTCAGCCACTCTTGCTAGAGGAAGATGAGTTAGCATTTGTTTGCCACCTTTATCAGGCTGTCAACTGATCTCTTCTAGTTTATTTCTTGTAGGATTTCCAATATTTTTAATTCTATAATGCTGGAAGCAAAAAGATTAAGAGTAAGCTGCTTCAACCTTTACCTTTTCTGTTAGAGATAAACAAGAGTGAACATAAAATACATCAGTAGCACTTTCAAGGAGGCACTTTTTAGACTGTAGCTTGCTTTTAAAGTCAGCATTGCACTTGGCTCAAATGATGAGATACTGACAATAAATGCTACTCAAGCAGAACCAGTGTTAATATTTTCAATGCCTTATTAAAAAGGAAAAAATGTAAACTAATTCTACTTCTGTTGTGATGAAGTTCCTTCATAACATCTAAGCAAAATCAAGGCTGTTTGAGCACTTAGACAAAATGTCATTTTCTGCTGCTTATTTGGGGAAGGAGCAGAGAGGGAACAATTTTTTAAAATGCTTACTGAGAGTCAGGTAATTTTCCTGATCCCTGTTTGAAAGTTTCCAAAAAAAAGAGCATGAGGAAATCAGGTTGACTCCCATGGTCAATAGCAGCCAATGCTAATGAATACATGTACTGTTGGTTAGTGAAACTCATTATCCCTGTGTGCCAAAGCAGAGACAATGGAGACAAAACCCACAGCCTTTTAACTCCAAATATATCACTGGCTAAACTTGCCTGACATGACTAAGAAAATGATTGATCTAAAGGAATTGCAATGCAATAAAAACCTCACTTCTCTATCCCCAGTCTTGTCCTCTCCAGCATCTGGCACTGGCTAGATAGTCAGTCTAGAGGACACCTCACTGGCTGCTGTTATTTAGCTACAGGAAAGAAAAAATTTCTGCAACAGCTGAGCACTAATGCATTAATTCTGGTAACCCAGCTGCAAAGCACCAATCTGTTAATCTATCAATTTTTCAGATGAAGAAAAGGGTGGCACTTTCACTTCAGCATTAATTTGGTCTGCCTTGAATCCCACCCATGTCTGTATAGCAGACTGACATATTTCAAATCTAGCAAGCTCATTTGCCACATGCCTGCTTTATAGCCTGAGCCGATCTGACTCCTCCACTCTGTGTTGGCACAGCCCTACCCTGTGCAGTTCACACCTTAGTTCACAGTGTGGTCACTGCGGTCACCCTCTGTTCTAGCTTCTAACCATAGCAAGCTGTAGGCTATCAAACACTGGGGACATTGCACTTCATCCAAAGAAGGCTCCTCCTGTGAAAATCTGGAAATGAAGTATGCTGACTGGGAAGAAAGAACCAGACCATCTGAGAACTAGACTATCCCCTCTTGGGATAAAACAGGATAGATCAGCATCATTCCATTACCACAATTTGTAATCTGCAGTCTTTCTGTATCTTATAATGATAGATCTTATGAATGACAGCTCCTTCCAAAGTGCTCCACAAAAAAGTATTGGACCCAGCTGGTGATAAATAACATGAGTAAGTTTAAGCAAAGTTTGTCAGTCCAATGCTTTACATTCTGTAGAACTTAGTAAGTGTTTCTTGCAGTTCTCTTTTTACTCTTTGGATGGCTTTGGATGACACTGTTTTCCTGAAGACTGGATAAGGATATAAAGTCTGTGAGGGTAAAGTGGTAATTCTGACTGCTACTTATATGAGAGAAAGAAAGCTGAAAAAGCCTGTGAACTAGAGCCAATGGGATATACAGAGATTTCCTGCTTCTTGTCACAGTATGTTGACTGAACAACTCTGTGTCATGAGCCATGTTATGCCTGGTACCAGCTTAGCTGTATCTCAGCCAGGTCAACCACTGAAGAAAGATGGACTTTAGCAATTTATTCTATTCAGTTTCCAAGTGTGAGGAGAAAGTTCAGTTTCCTGGTGCTGCCAAAGATGAGGGAACGGTGTGATAAACAGATATGTTAAGCAGGGATGGAAACCAAAGCAGAGTTATGTACTCATGGTGAATAAGTGAGGCATTAGGAAGATATTTCTGTTGGAAGAAACATAGAGGTAGTTTTCACTATTCCTCTCCCCAGTTAAACAGGACCTATGCAAGTAAAAGAGTTGCACTAAGAAATACCTTTATCTATGTTCCTAACTCCTTCAACAGAAATCTAAATAGGTCTAAAGATTCACCAAACCTGATTCTGCAGAGAGACAAAAGCAATAAAGATGTGAGGAAAAAACCACAATTTCAGTAGTTTTTAAGCTGCTGCCTTTCATATTCACTGTAGTCTATTCAATTCCCTGTTACAGTGGGAAAGAGATGTGATTGCCCCACCCTGGACATCACAGTGTAATCTGCTTTTTTTATTTAACTGCTGTCTTCATTCAACAGTCATTTGTATGTCCATCAAATTCTCAGTTTAAATTTTTTCTTAGGCTTAGGGAATTTTTGCTGCCAATCTGAAGAATCCATCTGCTTGTCTTTGCTACAAACCTGTCAGCTTAGACTAGTTGCATTTGGCCAGACTGCAGTGCCCTTGCCTATGATAATCAGAGCTTTGCTACACAAACCAGCTTGCTCTCATAAGGGATTGTGCTCAGCAGAGGAGGTTTGAGCTAGCTGCAGTAAAATATATTATCTTGATATAAAAGTCTGCTGTGTGATAAGAATCTTCCTCATCTGGTTGATGAAAATCTGATCTTTCCTGCCTTTTGCTGAGCATGTTGAGCACTATGGATGTAAACCTGTCCATGTTTAACATGTGAGTATTTATAGGCATTTCTGTAGTGGCCTGTGTCAACAGTGAAAGAACCTGTCAGGAAGTAGAGAAATTATCTTTGAGAAGCTGGAGATACTTTTTAAGAGCTGGAGGGAATGACAAAATGAAAATTTTGCCAGGGCACAATTTTTTACAGCATTTGGTCTAATGATTTCCTAGTTGTTAGGTCTATTTGTTGAAATCTGTGTTCTGTGTTTTAGAAATAGCTACACTATATTTAGGTGAATATTTTTATAGAAAATTTAAGCCCTGCTCCCAGAGCTTGTCTCTACTTTTCTCTTTTTTAAAGCTTGGTATTTATATCATCTAACCATAGAAAAGCGCGGGCTTCAAGACTGTGGCTGACCAAAGTCCTGAGGGCCTGCCACACGAAGGATGACTTCTCCACTGGTTAAAACCCATCAGAAACAACTTTTCCACTGGGTATGCAGTGAATAAGGCAACTTTTCTAAAGAGGATAGAGTTTTGTGGCTTAGTTCTGCTGACTGCACTGAATTTCTGCCTCTGAAGGATGTTGCCCCTCTCCTATTGCTTTTGCTATTAAAGACTTTATAACATTTGCAATTTTAAACTGTGCTGTTATAAACTCTTCTGCTTTTAATGGATAATTGAATCTTGGTGTGTTTCTTCTGAGTAAGCTTGCACAGAGGCAAACCGCAGCAGGATTTTGTACATTGCAGCAAATTGCAAAGAATAAATCACTTGAGCATTTTTCATAAAAGCAAAGAAAAAACCCTATCATACTCTCTGCTGCTTGACATTCTTGGTAAGTTTAATGTAAAAAACAGAAACTGTATAGCTTCCATTTCAGAACATCATAAATGCCAGATCCTCAAGTACTTTTTGACAAGCTCTACCACTTCAGTTGCAAAAATTAGCATTTAAGGTAAAAGGCCATTGCCAGTTTCATCTGTTTTTTATAAACAGAAATTAACTAAAATTGAAATTTTACCATCTTACCCATCCAACCACTGAGCTTTAGTCATAAAGGAACACTGGTATGAGCCATCCCATGCCTGAACCAGCAGAACAAAATTGGTGAGGTTTTCCAACATCAAACTAAGCCTACCTCTCATAACAGAGATAAGAATAAACTGAAACATTTTCTCTGGATCCCAAACTGTGGTGGATTAGATGAATAGGGACCTGAGGCCAGGCTACTGACAGAAGGTGGAATGCAACCACCGGGGTCAGAGTCTGGTCCCAGCAGCAGAGGTGATTTCTTGTAGTTTCTAAGAGAACTGGAATATCTGTCAGGATCAGAAGGCTGTCTTTCTACTCAGAGAAACCCCAAGTGTTGACACTGTGATGCCAAGCTGCAGCCATTCTGCAGAACAAGTTCTCTCCTTTGCCAGTCCCAGCAGGGCACTGTAGCTAGCTGTTTGTGGAAGCAATAGCCTCATCCATAATTAGTGGCTGAATGGCTGCACATGTAAAATGCTCTTGTGATATTCTCTCCTTGCATTAGTTCTCTTGCTGCAGAAACAAGGTTAAGTGACCTTCAGGTTTCATTTGGATTTATTGATCTCACGACCAGCTGTGGCCTCAGAATGACACTTGGCACATATCATGTGGCCATTTGATGACATCACTGTTTACTCAAGTGGTCCTGTATTTTTCATCTCCATATTCAAGATAAGTTGGCTTAGCCTCCATTAAAAATTATATTTTATTCAGGATTGAGATAACTTTTCCCAGCCCACCAAGCTTCATCTCTGTCTTTGCTTATCTTTCAGATATCTGGAGCATTATTTTTTTTCTCTAGTAAATAAGCAGTTATCTTAAAGAAGAAATGTGGAAATATCTCTGTGAAAAGGGTAAATATAAGAAAAACAAGGAAACAGAATTGATTCAGTCCCCCAAGCTGTTGTTTAGTTTAGGGTCTCCTAGCCAAATGATGTATCTACCACACTTGAGGATGTGAACAAGTAGATGACTAAAAGCACGTATGTTCTTGCAGAAAATCTGACTCTATAAAAATGATGAAATTTGCATTTATGGTGTTTATGCAAGACAGAGTTTTTGACTGACCTTTGTCCAAGGCACCTTGGAATGCTTTGTGTCAGCTGTCTCTCTCTAGCAGCAGTGCTCTGTCATTTTCTAATTAAGTCTGTGCAACTGTTCACATTGGAATTAAAACTCAGCAAAAGGTTGCAGGGTGCTGTGTCGTCATTATCTATTTTTCTCATCTTGTGGCTCATACTGAGTTGCATTCTGCTTAAACAAAGCAATATGGTTCTTACTGTTGAGAGCACAGGACTGCAAACAGCAAGCTAGTCCATGGCTTTGCTGTTGTTTTGTGCAGTACCAGCTGGTTTTTATTGAGGAAACTGTACTATGTAGTTGAATAATTTTGGTCTCTACAGTCCTTATTGTTCTGTTTTGGAAGGGGTGAAAAAAGACAGTACTAAATCCTTTGAAGAGCTAGGAACTGACAGTAACTGGAAGAATATGTACTGCACAGCTGATGAAGAACCAGATGATCCTTTTTTGTATGTGTTACTGAAAGCACTGATTGACTGATGATGGGTTTACTGAGGGAAAAAAAAAGGAACTTTCTTCTATTTTCCTTCTTCTAGCTTCAAAACAATCAGAACATAACACTGCTCTTCCAGAAATCCACCAGATTTTTCTTCTCAGAACTGTCCCACTCTATTGCTGCCTAAATTGATCACCACATTTGCAACATCTCAGCATGCATCAGTTTCCTCCTCTGTAAAATATCCTGAGCTCTTAGAAAGAGTTCTTTCTCCTGTTTATTACTTACAAACTTGGAGATCTGAGGTTGAAAAAAAACAAAGGTTACACTGCAACCATTCAGCAAACTGATCATTGGGCTTCAGTTATGACACTAATGCTGACAGGTGTTAGTGAGACAGAAATTTTATTTCTTCTGCATACACATTTCTCTGTGCCCTACCCTGAGGACCCTAAGTTTCTGCTCTGCTGAGTGATGAATCTTCCACTGAAAAAAGGTCTTTTGCACATATTAGTAGAGAATTGGGCTGGTGCACTCAGTGAAACTTGTTGCTCTGTTCCTATCTACTCTTAGGTATAGCATGCAGGTTGGAAATTATGTCAACCATGTTTTGTGACATCTTTTGACAGCAGCCATGAGTTGATGGGCTGCACCTCCCAAGTGTGGGAGTCCTTCTTTGAGTCAGGTCAGAGTGACAGAATCAGCCTGGGATGTAACAGAGGTACGAAATATCTCCTTCTTCTCTGCCAAGTGAGTTTCTTGGGAGCATATCCCAAAGCAACAAATGGTGTGAGATCAGAGCACAGCTCTAGGCTTCATCACCCAGTTTTCTACTGTGCTTATGCCAAATCAGAAGGTTTGGCTTGCTGGAAAGGAACATCCTTGTGGAATGGGGATGTGTCTTTTAAATGAATGTGGTGGGATGGGGAACAGTGGGAAGGACTGAGTGCAGAATTTATCCTGGTGCACATTTCACATGATGAAATTTCCCTTGCTAAAGTAAACCAAGAAAAAAAAAAAGGAAAAGGAACAGAAAGAAGGGAGGGTTTTTGTGGTAGAGCTGTGTATCACGTGCTGTGTTATGAAATGAATCCAACTCTATGCAGCAGACTTTAATTAACTTTTTATATAGAAGACTATTTAAAAAATGAAGAATCTTGGCTATTTTTGATCCCAAATGCACCAAGGAATCAGACTACAATACATTCCAGAGGCTTGAAATATTTTGATTGGAAAAAAGAAGTGTAGCTAGTTTTGAGTCATATAAGAAGACATCGCCACATCTTAGGTTTTATTGCCTTTACTTGCACTGAAATAAATAGAGAAAACATTTCTTGTAAAATCATGAAGAAATTACAGAACTAAGAATGGCATCTTCACAGTGAATTTCTGCTTTGGGTGAAACATTCAGAGCTAAATTTCTAATCTCTTAATGAAATCTTTAGCTGAATGAGACAAGTCTGTGAGGAAGAATGCTGATTTTGGGCTTAATATCAGCAGTATATGTGTCTATATCAGAAATTACATAAATAAACCAGGATGAACATGGGGGTCATCACCATCTTGTTCCCACTGCTTAAAAAATGGCTAAGTTGCTTCTAACCTATCCTCACTCACTCTAATATTTTTCTGGCAAAAATTCTCGAGTATAATGTTTTCTTCATTTGAAGTAAAAGGAGGTTGATTTTTTTTTCCAGCTGAGTTAGTAGTCTATCCTTCCTAACCATAGTTTCCATCTTCATCAAATAAACTTTTGAACCTGATGGAAATCTCAAAGATAATTATTTTCCTACAAGTTTTGTGCAACACAAGAGAAAAAAGGTCCAAAGTAAAGCCTTTATGAAGGAGAGGCAGAAGGCAAGCAGGCTTTATTTGTTTCACCAGCCGTGCTAACTCTTATGCAGGGGTTTGCACAGGCAGACCTTTCATAAAGTGGAGATTAACTTTATCAAAGTGGGAGAAAGCAGGAGGGAAGAGTTGTACAAAGTCATTACACCAAGTAACTATTTTTCTTACAATTTTTGGGCAAAGTGAATGAAACTATTTTGTAAAAATGCTAACACCTTCTCCTGCCCCAAGAAAAGGCAGAGTAAAGCATTTACCTAGTCCTTGTCTTGATAGTTGTGTGCTTCTGTTTCAGAACTGACAGAACAAATTTTGTTCAAATTCAGCTATTTTTTAGATTTGCAGAAAGAAGAATGAAGAATCAAGTTCATTCAGTTCATCAGAAAAACATTTGAAGGGATCTTTAAAGAGGTAAATTTGACGTAATTTCTTTCAGCTCTCAACGAAACACAGCAAATTATTTGACATCCAGGATCTGGAGAGCAAAAATGTATAAATCAGTTCAAGCATGTCTTCTCTCAAAGTCAGTTATTCCTGAAGCTGAAGTATATTATATGATAGCAAATTTGTCATCTTGAAGTCTGCTACTCCTGTGTAATTTTTATTAAGAAATAAGATTCTTAGAGCCATTTTAACTTTTCCTTAATGAAGCCTAGAGGAAGACTGTGGGAAAATTTTCTTTAAAAGATAAGCATTTCCATTAGGATTACAGAATATTCTGAGTTGGAAGGGACCCACAATGATCATCAAGTCCAGCTCTTAAATGAATTGTTCATATGAATTGTTTCATGTCAATTTTTCAAATTAATTGTTCAATTGTGATCAAACTCACAGCCTTGGCATTATTATCATGATACTCTAGCCAACTAATCTCAAGGGGGTAAGGGGTTGCCCAATATTAATAATCTATCATCACATCATATTATTTAAGGATTGTTGTCCAGAATAAACCATAAATTTATGAAGTGTAGAACAGAATTCGAAAGCATTTTGATTCTGTGGAACCACTATGTTGCCAAAGGGCATATTTTAAATTCCTCTCCATTAACAACTTCATTGCTTCTAAAACACAGAATCCATACTTTCTTCTCCAACCCCAAACATTTTGTGCCAGTGTTAGAATACGTATTGCATAAAACTCTCCAGTCCTCCCTGATCTAATGTAGATTGTAGTATCTAATACTTTTACAGTAAAATAGTGCATCAGCATATAGGAGATATTAGGCCATAAACATAAAAAGAGCCCATAGCTAAAGAATTAAAAAACTTCTCCTTTTCAGTTTCAAAGTTTAATGCTTTAAATTTGGGGAGTACATTAGTACTTAGTGTGGCACAGGGGAACATGCCATGGGGGAGTGTGGAAAAGTTTCATGGCTGCCCACTTTGGGAGACAAATGCCACTGAAGGGAGGCATGTGCCCAAAGCAACTCACTGCCTCTGCTGTGAGGAGCACACAGCCTGAGACAAGGGTCTGTCCCCGGGGTCTGTGGCATGACTGGCAGACAAAAAGAGCCGTGCGTGATGTCCCAGCAGATCAGAACTTCCTCACTAGCCTGTGTGTCAACAAAGACTGGGGGCTGTCAGGATACACTGAACTGGGAAAAAAGGAAACTGGAAGCTTCTGGCATCCAGCCCAGGCTTCAAACCACACTGCTATCCTATGTATTTTTTTGTGTATCTGAACAGGGGTTCTGTTTGAGGTCATCTTTAACATCTGTGTATTCACTCAAGGACCAGTCCTATATATAGCACACTTGTTTATGTTGCCCTGCTGTGCCAGAAGCTCTCTCTCCAGCAGATCTACATCTTTGACTCATTTTGTCATTGCTCTTTCTCAGCTCTTGCTGGTAAAGGGCATAGTTCTTGCAAGCTGGTACTCTCCTGAATTTGCAGTTCATTATATATCAACTAATTCTGAAAACAAATGTCATAGTTTTTGGTCTTTTCAGTTGCACATAGTCTACAGCTTTGTGCTCCTGTTTTATTCTCATTATAAAATAAAGTTGACTTGAAGAGATGGGGATTACTTAAAAGAAAACCTGTGAGTGCAGGGGAATGGGAAGGAAATACCCCAGGAGTAATTAATTGGGAGATACATCTGAGACTAAGCCATTCAGAGTTGCTTCAAGCCATTTATAAGTTGCTTCATTTCCAGAACTTTCAACTCATATGACTTAGGAGCTATTGCTCATCCTAATGTAAAACTCCATGGTTTATGGTGACTTCCCAGTGATGGCTCACTGGTTACTGTAGTGTCTCCTGCCATACAGAAGGCACAGGTCTAAACAAACAGGGAATATAAGATTAATTCTGGTTTTGGCAGCTGAATGGATTCCATCCTGTGGTTCACTGTGGTCCTCTAGTCTCTCTGCATCATCAGAAATTCTGTCTGGCTGGATGAAGGCAAGCCCAGGAAATCATGTGTCCACACTGGGGCTGCTCTGGACCTCAGGATAAAGATGACACAGTATGTGTGTGGCAAAATAGTGTGACGTTCACAGAGATGTTGTCTGGCACTGGTGTTATCAGTGTATCAACAAAGGCTGGGGGCTGTCATTGCAATGAGGATGGCTTTACATGCTGAGCCTCAAGATAGAGAAGAATTTGTCCATCTGTTTCTCTGCTAGGGCTGCACTACTACTTACATTTCTGGCACTATTGCATGACTGTTTCTCTGTACCTTTCTAAATCCACCTTTTTGGGCAGAAAAAATTTGAGCTAAGCTGTAGCACAACAGAGGGTAGTTGCAATATTTTGGCATAGGTTAATTCCCTGATTAACCTCTGCCTGCACAGTGCAGGAACATACATATCTGCATCTGGTATCTAAGGCTGTATCCAGGTGCTTGAACTGGAAGGAGCAAACACAGGAGGATCTCAGCAGTCTTACAGGGTATTTCAGACAGAGGAATAAAAAATTTGGCAGGTTTCTCCAGTAAGGAGCATCAATTTAGACAGGTGAAAAAGTTGCTGTGGTGAACAGACTGCTGCAAATGTCTGCAGAGCAAAGCGGCATCACAGTGCACATTTGGGCAAAACAGATGGGAAAGCTGGTGAATGCCTAAAGCTGTGAGGTTCAGGGCCTGCTAGAAACAAGCTGTTCCCATGCAGGAAGGTCCCTGGTGAAGTTGTCAAGTCCTGCTCTGTTTTTCTGAACCAAAAAAATCAATGTTTGCTCATCCTGGCTCAGCTTCATCAAAATCATCATAATAGTTTCCTGTGTGGTCTGAGATGAAAAAAATAGCAGCTCAAAATGGTTTTCTGTTCAGATTCAGTTCAGTACCCTCTCCAAAAGGCACTCTGGAGGAACCACTCATTCTCAGAGCATACCAGTGTGCCTGGATGGTAAGAGGAAAGGTTTTAATCGCTCTGTGGATTTTGACCTCAATTTTGCCTGTGCTTTGTTGCACCTACCATGGTGCAAATCACTTTGTCACTGCTCCCTACTCACTGGGCATTTTCACTGGGATGAGCGGGTAGGTCACAGCTTGATTCCTGGTAGGTGAAGACCCATCTTTACAAAATCACTGCTGTGCTTGTACCTGCACAGAATTAAAGAGGCCAGTGGCTGACTAGGCCATGGAAATGGGCTTCTTGTCCTCAAAAAGGACCCTGGAGATTGGGGTTGCAACACATCAGCATGTGCTGTTGGCAGTAGCCACTGCTATAGCTAATCTTTTAACACGTGGAAGATATCAGGCTCCAGGATCATCAATCACACATTCATTTTTTTTTAATGAAAGGAAGGAACAAAGGCTCCAGTTTCCCTGGAAAAGGATGAAGAAAAGCTTGAATGAATGCCAGACTAAAAATTATTAAAGGGAGATTGTCCCCTTCCCTTTCTCTGTAGATAGGTGTGCTGCCAGTTCCTGGGCCCCAGACCCTGCATTCACTGGAGCAAAACAGCCATCTTCTGTGCTATTCTTTGTGCAACAAATGCAGTGTTTAGACCAAGGTCAGGCTGGAATTAGTGCTTGTCCCCTTGAGGGACATCATTGCTGGATTATGCCAGAGCCTGTCTGTACTGGGTGAAGTTCCTTTGCTGGATTATCCCTTCCCATCCCGTCTGCTTCTGTGCCCTGTGTCCTTAGGGGTCCTGCAGTGCTGGGATCCAGCTGGCAGCTTACCCAGAGTTGCTCTGGTGAAGGTTTTGCTGGGCTGTTCTCCTCTGCCTCGCTCCCACCCTAAAGCCACGAGCTTTCATGCTTAATGTACACACAGGCACAGCACATATGGGCCTGTACAACAATCTGCTTTATCAGCCTGCACGTTTTCATATATCCAAGGTTTACACTCCCAGCTGCCATGGTTACAGCCTGACTTCACTGGCAAGGAATTAGACTACTGAATGTCTCCTAAACTGTGAAAGCATTTGAAGGGCAGCTGCTTTGCAGTGAGTAAATTTATTTTGTGCAGAAGGAGGCAAAATTATCAAGTTATCAATTTTATCTTATTTCGGGCCAAATCTCCCCAAATTAAAGCCCTAAAAATCATTGTGCAACATGCTACAAATGAGAGAATTTGGACCACAATATTCAAGGCTGTTGCTATAGATAGGGTGACAGAAGCACTCTGGTTATGTTGCAATATACTACAAAACAGTCCCTTTCATCTGTGCTTGGGCAGTAGAACACTGCTTCATTTTATAGTGAGGATTCCCCTTTGATTTACAGCTGAACTTGTTCCATTGCTGTCAGTGAGCTGTTCCAAAAGAGTCTCTATATTCCCTTATGCATCCTGCAGTAACTATTCCTTTTGCTGGTAAAGTTTGTAAAACATCTACTGAGAAGTGTGACAAGAAACAAGGTTTGCTGGATGCATTTATCTTCCATTCAGCCATACCTGTACCACAGGAGAAAGCAACAAGAAGACAACAATAAAATAATAACTGGTGTAACTGAACACAGAATTGGACTTACTTGATTTCAACAATTATCACGTTGTCTTTAATTTTAGCTTATTTTAGTTCTTTCAAAATAACCTGTGAAATCATAGGCTGTCCACTTAGGAAGTGCATTTCTCTCATCATTTGTTCTACTTAATTTTGTCTTCTGTAAGCAATTTTTTATTTCCAAAACTGTAAGAAATAACACAATTAGTTAAACCTATTCTGATACTTTGTATCCATATATTACCCCCATTAATTGTTTCAGGAAAGCTGCTACAGTATCACTAGTCAAAACTGAATACTGGCTGTCACTTAAAATTATGTCCTTCCACCTTTTTCCGTCCATTGCTGAGGAATTAGTTGTGTTTAACACAACATACCTCATAGTGTATTCTCTCAGTCACTCCCTCTGCCTCTGTGTGGATTTTTTTCCCCTGTGAAATTTTCATTTCCTTTCTGTATGCCACCAAACTCCTGGCTACAGTGACTGCCTCAGTGGCTGCCTGGGTTCTTCTTTTTCCCTCTCTGAGATGTGAACTGGACTTTACAGCATACCACTCACCTTTTCAGTTTGATGTGAATCTGGGCCAAATTTCCCCCCACTTTAACAATCCTCAAAATCACTGCACAGCAGTAAGATTAAGTCCATGGTACTCAAAAGTGATGCTACAGATTTACACAGCCTCTGTGGCAGTTATCCAATATTCTGTAATAATGTAATGGTTTTGGGTCATTTCCTGATTTTTTAAAGTGTCTTCATTCTGACCTCAACAGCCTCAGTCTCTCCTGCACAGAAACTTTCAGCTCCTAGTCATATTTGTTACTTAACTCTGGCAAGTCCTCTGTGGCTCTTTTGGAGGTGAATACAGTATTACAGGCAAGTAATTGTGCCATTGATTCATATAATGCTTCTATAAAGTTCAGTGCATTATTTTTCATTCTGACATAATAAACACATTTTTAAGTCTTAGGAAATGAGCAGGTAATGCAATACTTATGTCTTCTAGTCATCCATCCCAGAAATTATCATGCATAAACAAAGCCCATTGTTTCATTTGCAGTTCATCCATTCTGTCCTTTGGTCCTATCAGGAGTTACTGTGTGTCTGTTATCCAGCCTTGGTGGCATTTTTCTCTTTTATATGCTCCTTCAGAGCTTCTAGTTTCTGACAGCATATTATCTTTATTGTCTGAAGAGGCTAATGCCAGAGTCAGCTTCTCAATGCTGTTAATTTAGCCAAAGGCCAAGGTAATGAAGGTTTTCTGCAGCCAAGTTCCTTAACCATGCTCCATTGAAAAAGTGGAAACATTGGAAACATCCAGCTGTTTTCAGAAGCACTGTGAAAAAAAATAGTTTACAGGAGCATTTTATCAAAAGGAAGGAGGGATGAGAGGAATTACTACTAAAATAGGGAGTCTTTCACCTGGAAGTCAGTAGTTCTAATCTGTGATAAACAAAACTTGGTTAGTCCTGAATCTCTTTGGTTGTTTTGTGCTCCCTGTCATTGTAGTGAACACCTGTACCAAAACAAGCACTAACAGCTCCAACTGCAGCTTGTTCTGCAGTGAGGCACACTGTGCAATCTATGGAAGACTGAATCCTAAAGCTAGACTTAAAGTAACATTGAGATAGATTTACACTGCTCCTGTGCAGTTTTCATAGTGGGGAAGAAACATATGGAAAGCTGTTAAACTAGTGCTAAACAAAACTTTAAAGGAATGCACTTACTGCTCAGTGCGAATTCTTGGCCTAATGTAAACACTGGAAAAACTCTCCCTGAATTATTCTGGATTTAACCACAGGACGCTGGAATGTTCATGTAAATAAAAATGGGATCTGTTAAAGAAGGCTCCTGGCCAAGGTGATACAGGCCCCTGCCTTACAAAGTGGTGATTAGACAGGCTTTTCAGACAAAGTGTTTACTTTTGGTGTTTATTTTAATTTATATTTAAAATTGCTTGGGAAAGGAAAGCCACGAAAAAGTAGACAGGCTTTCAACTGATCTGAGGTATAATCTGGACCTGATTGCTGTTCCACAGCTCCAATCACCACGATTGATTTTACCCTGATTAACAAGGAAACACTACAGTGGAGTCTGTCATTGCCCTGACCTCAAAACCTCTCCCTGGGTATGAGCTCAGGTATGCCTTTATGGTGCCTGCCCTGAATATTTGCAGGCAGGAGCAGCAGCCTGAACTGCTCCCAAGTTGGAAGGGAGAGCCAAGGTACATTACATCATACTTTAGTAATTCAGCCAAGAGGCACATCTACCAACTCACTGAATTTCTCTTTTTCTCCTTCTTCTGGAAAGAAAGCAAATTTCTATTGTACCAAGTTCTCATCACATTTTATGACTTTTCTGGATTGCTCAAACAGCCTGTTGGCCTAAGTGAGCTAGGGAATAAAGCATCATTAAAAAGGTAAAAATTAATCACAGCAGTCTAGTCAGAAGAAAGATGTTTGATCAATGTTTTCCCCAACACCCTGCAAACAAATGCTCCATCAACAGCTGTCGCACTGGTATATAAGTATTTTTGTGAGAATATGTAGGTTTGTGTGGACCTTTGTAGTGTCTCAGGATTCTGTGCAACCAGTGAGTTGCTATCTATGTAAACATAAGTTTTGCAGAGAAAAATCTATGATCATTACTTGTCTTCCATTCTATGTGGCCTAGGATTTCACAATAGTCCTTAACTCTATTAGCCAGTGCTTCCTTCAAGAAAATCTTCCTGTCTCAAAGTCTTCAGCAAAGGAGAGGCTATGGCACATCCAGTCAAAAGGCTGACTTCCCTTTTCAACACATGCAACAAGCAATATGCAACATATATTTGTTGCATATTATGTTTAAACTAAATTTGTCTCAGCATTGATTTCTGGTAATGAGATGCAATGAAGCAGCTGGGCTAGGATTAAGTACATACAGCTGTGGACAGAAGCACATGGTTGCATGAAAGCCATAAATCTGGAATCTTAGCTCTGCCTACACATTCTTCATGATGGAGTGCTTAACTGCTGAAAATGTTGCAATGAATCCTGAAGGTAAGGCATGTGCCTCACAGATCCTGAGAGTATGGTGCCAGTGACTGAATAAACCAAGCATTTGTTCTGTCATAGCAGTGCCATTAGGGAAGGCTTCCTGGAGAGTCTGAGGCAGCATATGTTAATGGGAGAGGGAGACACTTGCTCCAGCATCTGGCTGGCATCAGTCATTTGTTCATTTGCTTTGTGCAATGTAAGGTCTGGTCCTTTTCACTTTTTAAATCAGCAGTTACTATAAATTAATCCTGGTTTAGTGCTTGAGATCTAGTGCACTGTAAAATTAGTATATTATTCCCTAGGAGACCAACATTCCCTCAGATTCAGTGTATCTTATTTTGTGCAGGAATGTCTTTGGGAACAAGACATTTTAACACTGAGATATGAGAAAGGAGAGGTAAAGCTAGTACCTGAACACTCCACAGCTAGGAGAGGAAGTGGGGAGTTTGTAATTAGATCCAATCTGGCTTTACATCTATTGTATTGCATTCACACTTCATGCTTGATCAAAGCACTATTGCATTCATGTGGGGAAGAAAAGGTTCTGAAGCGATACGCAGAATAAATAAATAGACTCCACAACCTGGGGTAGTTATGAAGTGGGTATGTATGTCAGCGCCTGGCACAAGTGAGATAGCTCTCCAAAACTTGTGCACCAAGCCTCAGTCTGACCCACACCTTTATTCCCAAAGATGTTCCATATGCAATACATTGCACAACTTTTTCATGCATATTCAACCCCTGGCCCCGCCTGTCCTCGCCTCTCATGCTAAATAAGTCCACGCCCTTCTGGGCACGTGTGGTTTGCTGTGGTGGTCATACGCGGGTCTCTCAGTGGTCTTGAGGCTGAAGATTGTGGTCTTCTCATGACTGAACTTTTGAATTTTTCCTCTCTGCGCGTGCACTTTCGGTCCTTTGCTGCTTATCTGAGTACGTCTGTCAGTCTTGATAGGCTTGGAGACAGAGGAGCTTCTTTATCTGCGTTCTTTGCCTCCTCTGGTATTGTTCTTTATGCAAGAAGCTTCAGGATTTTGCATTTTCTTATGCCCTTTGTACCAGGCAGAGGTTTCTTAAGTACAAGGTTAAAATTCAATACATAACTCTACAAGCTAAAATATAAATGCTTAATTCATTTTGTTAACTTAACTCCAAAAATCTCTGTTTCAGTTCAACATCTGAATCTGGAGCAAAACTGTGTTAAGTTCCACTCAACATCAGGGATTTGCTTTTATCAAAGCTGATGGCTTATCCACTGACATTGATATGGAGAGTATCGTTTTCATTGTGTTTTGTTGTTTTTAATGTTCTGGCCTCTTTGGAATATTTTAAGCTGAGGCAGAGTGCTTTCCCAGATGAGCACATACATTAACTATGTGGAAAAACAAAGCACCTTTTTCACACCCAAGCCTTTTTGTAATTATTCTGTGCATTCTATACACGCCAGGTGAATCAGTCAGACACACCAAAGCTGTCTGCAGAGCAAGAGGCTTGCTTTGTTTGGTGTCCAACATAAAATAATTCACATTTTTTTGAGAGCTTTCGAAATCTCTTACAGAGCATCAGCCCTGGTGACTGATCCAGAATTGCTGGGATATGGCAGCAACACCTGAACTGCTGTTACAGAATGAGTCACTGATGTATAAACCAAGTGAGTGTAGAGGAAAAGAGGACCACAGTGATGGGTAAGATTTGCAAACTCTCTAAATCTGTTTTTTTTAATGTTAGCCCCTAGTTTTTCATTCTTCATTAACTCCTCAAACTCATCTTAAAACAATTGTTTATGTTGTCAGCTCTAGTGATTCATGACAACCTACTTTACTGACTTCTGTGCAGCACTGCAACAATTAGGACAACTTGGAATCAATCCCTTCCTTCACATGTGGGGTCCTGTTACTCACCTGGGCACTGTTAAAAGATGTACCTAAACTGAGTGCATTAATCAGTGAGTCCACCACTGTTCTTCAAGATATGAATGTACTTAGCCCCTTGTCAAATTTATGTCCTTACTTTAGACATGCAAGCTCCCTTCTAACTAGTTCTGTAGGGTTTTTCAGAACATTTATTAGCACTCCTAACGATTCCAAAAGGTAGTAAAGACGTAGTAAAGGTAATAAAGAAGTTCTTTTGAGGTGACAGAAAAGGAGTTGAAGCCCTTTGCAGTGTGTGAGATGGTTCTATATGTCAAACATCAAGCTGAGCTGCCCACTCTGCATGATTATGTAATGAAAGACCCTATTGTAACAATGTGATACACCCAGGGAGAAGGGGTTAGAGCTGCTCTGCAAACCTTCAGTCTGAACTTCCTGATCTTTATGCAATTAAAATTTCAGACAGCCTTGCATGTGTGCATTCTTTAGACACTTCATTCCCTGAGAGGGCATCTGTTTGGATTTTGGGCAAGAGACTTGAAAACACTGCTGGATAAATAAATGTAAAACAGCTGCAGATGCCATTGTGTAACTATTACTCCTCCCTAAATCTCCTGCAAATACTAAACCTCTGTATAATGAATGAGTGGTTTACGTTAATAAGGTAGTTTGGAAGGTGTTAGGGTGAGGGAAAACAAAGCAAGGGATCATGAAGTGCTTATGAACTTGAGTCTGTTTTTCCTTTCACTGGCAGCACAGCCAAGTGCTGCACAAAACACACAGTTGTTACCCTCTACTTTAACTAATTTTCCTTTACAATTTCCAAGCAGGCCTAACACTTCTGACTGCTAAACACATTCCTGTTCTTCAGGCTGTCCAGCAATTGCCTTTCCAGTTCTAGCTCTCAGTCTCCTGTAACATGTTAATTACATGCTGCATATCTGAATATGCTGGATGGATGTGTGGTCTTTCTATGACTTAATACTTACAGGATATGAGGTCCCTCATGCCCCATCTGAGCTTGGGCTGAATAACCCATATAATTTCTGTCACATGATGCACAAGAATAGTATTTTGCCTCATGAATAGTAGTATCATGCCTCAAGAATATATCGTGCCTCAAGAATAGTATTTTGGAGAGAAAAGTGAGCCAGTCCCATGTAAGAAGGTGTCTCATCTTCTCAGCAAGGTCAATTAGCCCAACTAGATTTCCACATTAAACTGTTTCTGAAGTAGTTTTGGTACCTGGACAATACCAACAGAACCCTCTAGAGGCAAGGCCTGAACCTGGGCTGTGGATTTCTCTGCTATCGTTTGTACACAGGCTTTTAAAAACTGCAAGCCTCATCTCTGTGCCCTTGTGCCTCTCCCAGGCACTTTAAAGCTTTTGACAATGTAAGACTGCAGGAACATGAGAGCAGGAGACAGTTCAATTTTCTGCCTGACCAGTGCTAAAGGCTTTAGTGTAAATGGTGATTAAGCTCTTTGATTCTGGATAATGCAACACAATCAGTGACACTAAGTCCTTGGAATTCATGGAGGTTTTCTTTTCTTTCCGACAAAATGAGAACAACCACCCTCCCAGGTCATGGGCTTCTAAAAGGGGAATATTTCCTGAGGGAAAATGGACTAAGCTCTGCTCAGAGAGAGCCCTCTCTGGCATGGAAAAAATGAATAAACTATGATATGTGTCTTCCAGTACACTGTAACTTTAGTGAATTCCAAGTGAGCTAACAGCTTTTATTGTCTGCAGCACAAAGCAATGCATTCATTAATGAGGTTCACCTTCACGTGTTCTTCTCCCCAACTCCTCTATGAGAATATTCTAGTTATGAGCCATCCAAGTGCCATAATCAAGGCCTGGTAATACCACAGTAACATCAGTCTTATTCAAGGTATAACTGGGATGCAGAGCTATGTAGTGTTTCACTCATACACTTTCCTGTCCTGGCAAAACATGTTTTTGCAGCCCAGCTCAGGTCTAGACTACTGAAAATCACAATCCAGAAAATCTATGTAATATTCGTCATCTGAGGGGTCAGGGAAGAAGGAAGAATTTGAACCTCTACGTGTATATGGTCATTGACACAAAATACAGCTGAGTATTGCCTGGCTGAGGAAGATGTGCTCTTGAAACAGTGTTCTTGAGAGCTGAATTACTCAGGACCTGCCTATTGTGCTCCTTAAGGAGATAAGCAGGTTTTTTTCCAAGTACCTAGAACACCAGCACTTGACTGAATTGTACAGGTTGGGTAGGGTAGAAAATTGGTTTGACACCAGGATTCCCACATCCTGCTTCCCAACCTGCTTTGGATTCTTTGTATGGCATCTTACTTTTTTTACAGAAGAACGAACACTATCTCCCTGGACTCATAATGTTTAATTTTGGGATCCTCGGCAAGAAAGACAAGTAGTGAAGACACAGATAATCTACTGACAGCAACAGAAAGGTTATAAATGCTGAATAAAGCATGGTTTCCTATGATTGCTTCACATCAGATTTCCCCACAGGTATATCAACGTGATTAGGAAATTGTAGTGTCAGCAAGGATGTTGTCACATCAGGAGGTCAAGCAAGTTGCTTTTTTTACCTCCTTTCCAGTTCAGGTTAATCTGGAACTGAAATTGTTCCTGCTCAGTTTCAGTTCAGATCACTAATGATTTGTTAACCTCTTGCACCTGACTCACTACAGTCAGTTGGAGACTGAGTCAGTGGAACAGAGCTTCAGGTAGAGAAAATATTACCTCCCCTTGCTAAATAACTAAATTAAATTTTGAGAGGGTCTAGTTCTAGTTGAGGATCCGCAAACCTCCAAAACTACTCTCCAATTCTGATTCAAAGGAAAATGACATTTCTAGGTGGCTTTTGGTTGGGTTCATTTCTCTGTCTGCATTGCCAGCAAGTATGGTATCTTAGTCACCTGCTCTAAGTGATGGGTGCCACAAACACAAAAGTCCTACTGACTCATTTACTTGATGTTTCTGGTAAAATGGGTTTATTTGATTCCTTGCATTTGCAATTCCTCAGTCCAGTTATTTGTATTTGAAACAGTCAATAAAGCTTCTCTTACTTAAAAGACTGCTGTTCTGATTAACAGATGTTCCTATCAGAAAGGTCCCTTAATTTTCTTACAATTTCTTCCAGCATTTCTGTAGATAGTTTTTCCTCCAAGGAGGTCAGACCAATTAAAACTTGTAGCTTTTTCTCCCTCTGTGTGACTCCATACTGTGGGCCAGATTTGCTCCCCCTCTCCCCATTGATAACTTCCTCACATGAGTAGTCCCACAGAAAGGAACACACTTGTATGACTAATCTGCTCAGCAGCATACAAAGTTCACTGTCTGGACTAGAATTAAATGACTTTTCTGTAGAGCACTACAGAGGTTGCAGAGGGGATGGATTAAAACTCAGGAGTCCCTGGTGGCAAATGCCTTGCTTTGAGAACTAGACCGTTCTTCCTGTCTAACTTAATGGAGTCTGGACACCAACATTTTTTCTCAGGTATTTTCTCTCCCCTTAAAAAATAAAAACACAAAGTTTTTTCCTGTAAGGGTCTCTTCAGTTGTGCCACTCAGTTGGATCAAGTGCCTGAAAATGGTTTTGTTTTCCTAGACATTTTCTTGCCAAACTTGTTGAGCTAGCAATGTATTGCTGTATGTTGGCGCATACATTACCTCAGCTTAAACTAATTTATGGGATGTGGCACCTCTGACACAGTTCCCCTGTTCCAAACAACAGTCTTAATCAGTCACACTCAGAAACATGTATAATGCTGAGGAGCTGTAACTACTAGTAGCTTTTCTCTTGATTAGAACTTTGGCGCTGGTCCATCTGTGAATAAATGCATGAAGCAGCTCACTGGAGCAGAGATGGCATTGACAGATGGGTCAGTGATTTTTTTTCTGTCAGGAAGAACAAAAATGTGTTGAGATAACTGGAAGGAGACAAGGAAAGTCATACAAGAGAATTCTGCCTTCTTAAATTTCTTCCTTGAAAAGAGATGTCTGGAGTGAGCCTGCACTAGGCTGTGGAAGCATTTATTTGTTGTTTCTTGGGGTGCTATGGAGGATAGAGCTTCCTGAGGGACTGGAATATCTCTACAGTCATTTTGGAAGACAGGGATGCTGATTCTGGCTCTCTGCTCTGCTTCCTAGAAAACTGCAAAGCATGGCCCTCAATATAAGCATACCCAAGGGGCTGCTCCAGGTTGGAGCAAGGTTATACATCTCTTCATGGGCTACTCTGAAGTGTGTGAGGACTAACATCTCTACAGAGTCTCTTTCTTAGGTCTGATCTGCTTCATCTTTTCAGAGCTAAAAACTACATAAGAGAACCCCTGGTTATGAACCATGCTTAATCCTGCATAGGCTGTGGTCACTTTCTCAGCAGAGTTGTGAATTTAGTCTTTGGCATCATTTTAACTGAGGAAAAGGAAGGAGATGCAGGAACTGAGGGCTAAGAATTTACAGAGAAATGCTAGATACAGCTAAGTACAATCCTCTGTCCATCTGTTTCTGCAGCTTGTTTCATAACTCAGGAAAAGAATTAAGGTAATTAGCTAAAGGAATTCACTTTAAAGAGTGATCAGCATTGAGAAGTGTTTTCCTTAAAATTTGCAAAAAATATTTTTTCCATTTAACTCACTATTTTTTACTACCTCTTCCTTTACTTTCCAGCTAAGTGAGCTGTTTCAAAAAAACATTTGCCTGTCCTTTAAAGGAAAAAGGAGAAAAAAGGCAGGAAGCTAAAAAGAATGGTCAACAAAGCCAAATGAAAACTTGAAAGTTTTTTGCTTTTTTACTAAATAACTTGAAACTGAGGAAAACCAAATCTCTCTGAAGTTTGGTTTGGCCCTTTTTTTCACCCTAAAACATGTGGATGTGCAGTAAGATGGATGAAATCTTACTGTGAGAAACGGGCTCGTGGTGAAGGTCCCGCTGGTGGGTCTGAAGCAGCTTCTTGCTAAGCTGGCACAGCTCACCCTCATGGCTGGCAATTCTACCTTACTTCAGCCTACAAAGGACACTCTGTCATACCAGGTGCTTCACCCCACATTTGAAATAAAAAGCAATTAAAAAAGAAGGAAAACATGACTCTGGTTATTTTTGTCAGCCTGGGTAGGGTGGAGCTGCTAGCAGTGCACCAGACACTGGAGCTGGCATGGACTGCGCAGAGCTGAGCAGGGAGGGAAACAGAGCTGTTTTCAAGCACTCCTGAGCTGCCAAAACACCATTTCACATGGCACTAACCCTGCCCTGACCCTCCTGCTCTGCAAAAAGGCCATTCTGCCCTACCCCAGGGCAACACTGTCTCTGCACGAGGTTTCAGCCGATGTGGATGTAAAGGTTATGTGGTGGTGTTTGGACAGAAAATGTTCTGGCCCCAACAGCTGCAAGAGGAGAGGAGAGTACCCCATGGGCAGGGCATGGGGAGCAGCTGCGAGGCACAGGCACGGGCCTGGGGACCTGATCCTGAGGAGCAAAGAAGGGGACTGGTGTGGCAAGCACATTCTTCTTTCTTTCAGGATTTTTCATAGAGCAGCACTGAGGAAAGAAAGAGAAAACAATTTCTATTTCTGCTCCTTGTTTTTCCCATGTCGAATGTGTTTGGAGAATTGTTTACCTGGAGTGATTGCTTGATTGGATTCTGGTGAGGATTGTTTGGGCCTGATGGCCAACCCAATCCACCTGTGTCTGGACTCTCGCGAGAAGATCACAAGTTGTGAGTTAGTTAGATATGGTAGTTAGAACAAGTAGGTTTGTAGTTTTAGTATCTCCTTTAAATAGTATATTAATGTATTTTAGCATAGTTGTAATAAAGAAATCATTCAGCCTTCTGAACTGGAGTCAGACATCATCATTTCTTCCCACTGGGTTTGCCTGCATTTACAATAGACTGGACTCCCTGCAGCCCTTGCTGAGGTAAGAGCTGGTGGCCATGGCTTCCTTGAGCTCTCCTGAAGTGGGGAGAGAGGCCCAAACTAACACATAGTGGCCAAGCTGCCCTGCAGCCAGACAATATGGGCACCTCCTGTGGGACCCAGGGGAGGCTCTGGCTGTTTGGGTGAGGAGGGAATTCCTGTTTCATCCTGCTGCTTCTTTCAAGCCCCATATGCCTTGGTAGTGTTTTTAGATGTCTGACAAATACCCTGAAATCTGTCACTTTTGCCCAAGAATTATGAGATGTGTAAGTATGTGGTGCACCTATGTATATGTTCTGTCTGCCTGAAATAAGATTTTTTAATCTGTCTAGAATGAGGTAAGAGGAACAGAGGGACACTGTCTAATTTTGAAAATATAAATAGCCATAGATGAGTCTATTTTTCTCAGTGAATAGTGTCTTGTCACCTGGGAACTAAAATATAAGAAAAATGTGCAAGAAAAATGATGCCTGGAGGAGAGACTGGAAGTGCCTCTGGTTTTCTAGATGTACCCGTTTAGAATTACATCCCCTTAACAATCTTGAACCAACTTTCTCATCCCTCAAATTCAACGGGTTTACAGCAAATGTATTTGTGTACTATGGGCTGAAGATAACAAAACCCAAAAAGATTGTCAAAAGCCAAACCCTAAAGCTTTGTAAATTCAACTTCTCATGCTTTCCTTCATATGTCTAACTTCAGTGTGTTAAACTAACCTGGAACTCTCCTCTCTCTGGTAACTCTGAGGAGGACTAAGAGACTCAGGATTCTAAGTTTGTTTTGTTTGGTACACTGTGGTTTCTGACTGCCAGCATCCCATAAGAAGCAAATTGCCATGACTAATAAGTTCCATCTCACGCTTCACATGAAGAGGTTTGGTAGCTTTTTCCAGAGCCTTAAACTGAACCAGGGATAAGCCAATGAAGAGATTACAGATATATCAAGAGTTTACTTTGTGTGATTGCCATGTATTTGCTGCCAGATACAGTATCCTGTTTTCCCTCTGCACTTCACTTGGAGATCAAATAAATCTCAACTTCTCAGTTATGTAGAAATAAAGTAAACTGTCCTCCAGTTCTGAAATTCTTTTTATTTAGCCAGAAATGAAAAAAAAAAAAACAAAAAACAAAAAAACCAACCAAAAAAAACCCAACCAAAAAAAAAAAAAAAAAAAATAACCCCCCCCCCCCCCCAAAAAAACCCGCAAAAAACCAGATATTATGTTGAGAGAATTCACTTGATTTGAAAAGAGATTTTGGTGAAAGGTTTTTTCAAGTATTTCCTGGGAGATGAGCCTGTGAGCCCAAACCATGACAAACAGGACTGGGGGAGAGGAGAGAGAAAAAAACCAAACTTCTGTGGACTTCTTCACTTAAAAGTACTTTGGTTGTTTTCTGAGAGCTTTTCCTCTGAGCCCTGACCTATTTCCACCTGCTGCCTGGCATTTGCTGAAGCACATTACTAAATGAATCCATTGTTATGGTTGGAAATAAATTTCCTTACTGGCCAATGTTAGACTTTAGGATGCTTTTTGCAGCCTTAGACCTTACAGTCAGCACTGTAAGTCACACAGTCAGCACCATATTTTGGTGGATGCTCAGTTTTCAGGAGCAGCTCCTGGTGTTGCCTCTCTTCTTAGGTCTCTTGATGTGACTGGGCAGAACTGACCTTTCTTTGCTCTACAGAGACCAGAGTAAGCCTCTGTAGCAAAATTGTTAAATTGTCACTTGTTACTCAGTGATTATGAGTCCATAAAAATATGCTTCAGCTTTTTCCTGACACAAGGAAACCCTTATGTTGAATTGACAGTAAAAAAAATCTTCAATTATGTTGCAAGCAGTGATATATTCTTAAAGTTTGTCTGTCTTAAGTTGTGGTGAGTGAATAGGAGGACTAAAATGATTGTGCTGCTGAATGCTCTTGGAATAGTTAGGTACTGGTGACTGCAATGACCTCTGGAAAATAATGGGTAAGTCTGTGGTCTCCCAGGACATGTATCTATGAGCACATGAGTCATGATTGCACACCAACATGCCCACCAGACTTACCTGCTCTCTTCTGTACTCTTCTATATGCACTGGTCTGCTTACAACTCAGGCCAGGTCAGAACTTGGCTTCACTGGAACTTGAACAAATCTATTAGAAAGCTATCATTCCAACAGCTCTTTACTAATGTGGTCAGTCCTTTCTAGCTGCTGGTGGAAAAAAATCAGCTGATCCTATGGAAAGCAAAAGTAGGCACTCCAAATTATCTAATTGCAGGAGCAGAAACTGTGGACATTGTGATATGGAGGATTAGAGGGAGGTGCTGGGGAAATTCAGTTTATTGGGTTTGATGGGTGTGAGATGTTGAGATGCATTTTGTCATGGATGTTTAGTGCAGGAACTCTGCAGACACTGTAATTTCATTAATCCATCCTCTGTGAAAATCAGAGTCTTAACAGCAGAGCCTGAAGGCTTTATTGGCATAGTAAAATGCATCCGTTGATGTATAAAAATGTGTTGTACTGTACAGAATAAAAATAAGGGAGATTCCTGCCCCAGGAGCTCATCAATTAGATTCCAAATGCCCATGTTGAATTCTAGCTTTCAGAATTTTGAGTGCCAGGCAGGCTTTCCACATGCCTTGAACTCAGGGGTTTGCTGGGGCCTCAACTCTTGCTGCACAGCTCCGACCCTTTCTTCTTCTGCTGCTCTGGGCTGGCTTAAGAAGCTGTTGCACTGTGAGCTGTGAGAGAAACAAATGATTCCACAAACTATTCCAAGATTTGTAGGCCTCTGAAATAGGTTCAGAAGTGGGAAGTGAATTTGCAAGTTTATACCCTGGCACTTCCTCTGTAACCAGCTGAGCCTAATAGGTGTGAGTGGGGCATTCCTACTGGAATGGGCCACCTCTAGAGGAACCAGCAGTGGTTTAGGGCCACCATGCTCTTGAGCACAGCAATGAGGTTGGGGCAGCTCTACTCACTGCCTTTGTAGAAGCACTGTAGAAATATGTCAGGATACTGGGTATCTTCCCAGTGATCCCCAAGGCCTGGCTTTGTTGCTCCTGATTAGAAATATATGTAACCCAGGTCTTCACATCCCGGAGTTTAGAGGAAAGGCTTGAAATTCACTGGTAATCTGAATTGGTTGGCTCTGACTCAACTGTAATAGGGAAAAAGGTCTTAATGGATATAAATTAATATCAAACTTGAAGGAGAGGAACTTGACAGAGGGAGATGGAGATCACTGTGGCACACTGAGAAAAATTTCATTTGCTCTGACCTACAATTTTTGAGAAGTGCTGTTTTTTACTGAGAACCATTTCAACCAGAGAATCTGACCATTCTCTTCAGTGATTTCTTTTCATGTTATGGAAGCGAACTCTGTTCTGCATGTCCTGATATAACTGGGAGAGGGAGCCTCCTTGCATAACCTTAAACTCTGTCCAAAAGGTAAAAAAATAAACAATAAACAAACTTCAGCTTTGTTTATTCTTACCAACATTTAGCATGGATTGTTGCCACCGTTCTGTGGATGGCAGGAATCAATTTCAATGAAGTGCCTAGAGAACAGTCATTGCGATGCTGAAGAAATCCCCACAGTAGAAGACTTCAATTCTTGTTTCCCAGCAGAGGTTTGTGGACTCAGACAGTTGCTGTCTCTTAGTATCTTATCCCCTTACTAAAATTTCTGTGCATCAGGCAAGGGCTGATGAAGAGGACATAATGAGAGAGGCTATATTTTTCCTAATAGGAACTTCATTTTTAGAACTCTCGAGAATGCATTAAGTTCATAAGAAAGAAAATATTGACATTATCTTACAAATGCTTTTGTCTGTCACCAGGCCAGAAAGCTGCTGTTCTGGAGCTTCAACTGTAGCCCTGGAAGCATGTAAGCTTTGTGAGCCTGTACTATGTGGGGAACAGGCTTGCCAGTGAACGTTAGAGGAATTTGCAGTTTATAAGTATGTAGCGCTTGCAATAACATCATAAATATTTCCTTTCACATCACACTTGCAGTTCCCAGCACTGTTAATACAGTTGTATTGTCAATCCCCAGCCACTGAGGAAGGCGAGCTTGTCTGGAAACTGATTCATTCCTTTACTGGAAAGCCCATTCCTTCCAAAAGTCTGTAGTGAGCTGGTTGTAAAGTGTGGGCCCCTGGTTTCCCTTCGAAGCACAAGGAGATTATTTTTGTTATTTCTTCTCTAGCAAAGACTCTGGGGTCTCTCATCTGACTTCCTGACATGTCTGTTTATCCTGGGCTTGAATAAGTCCTCCACCTCTTAAAGCCACAGACAGAAGAACATGTCTCAGCATAACATCTTGATTCCTTTAAATCTGTTGCAGGATAGATGGTGGAATCATTTGTTCAGCCAATTTGCTCAGTAATGCATTGAGAGCAGGACTGTAGCAGAAGCAAGGCAACACTGAAAATAATAACTATTTTTCCCTTGCAAGGCATTGTCTGTATAAACACATTAGAATCCCAGCAAGCTTCCTGAATCCTTTAGTGCTTCTTTATACCTTAGCTTGCTTAAAAGTGGTTCATTATGAAGCAATCTGAAAAGTGTTTATCTGAGAAATTAGCACAACTTTAAATCCTCTTTGTTTTATATATCTATAATAACAAAAAAATTAAAAATCCACTCATTGCATTGAACCTGAGCAAAGAATGAATATAAAAAAGCTGATTTTGTTCTTTAAAAGTTTCTGATGTGCAAAGTGTGAAGGTATGCCAGAAGATCTGTGAGAATACAGGTGCAGACATCAAGGCTCTTTCTGCAAATTTAGAGAGACGTGTCCATGGAACTGCTCCATCACCATATCCAACAGCTGACTCAACACTAGCTGATAGTTCAGCGAACAACATTTTTGCTATGTTGGGTTCACTCACCTCTGTTCATGTCAGATTGTGGTCCAGGAATCCTGACTTTCATGGTCCAGTCCAGCAACAGCTGTGACATCATGAGCCCCAGCTGGAGCTGCAGTTGCATTGGCAAAGTTCCATGGAAATAGACAGTAGAGATGACAATGATGAGTTTTGCCTAAGAGCTGAGGACATGGCTTTAGGTTTAAGTCTTTGAATATTCTTGAATGCAGTCTTGAATGGAGCCTGTTGGACCTGCTTTTTTTAAGTGTGCCATTGAAGGAACCCAGGCTTTGCAGCTTTAGTCTTGCACAAATTCCATGTTCCATAGAGTGGAACCCAGCAAAGCTGCAGCTCTTGTTGAGTACCCAGACTCTGCCAACAACTAAGAGTTTTAAAAATAATTTTAAAACACTGTGGTTTTTGAAACCTTCAATAGCAAAATCTTCAGTGGAACCCTGCAAAGGGGATATCACGACATCCACTTTTCTGCATGGGACTTAGATGAGTAAGATTTGAGTGTCAAAACATCATTGTTTCTTAGGAGATCGTTATCCTGCCTAATGATACAAAGACAGATTATAAAACTTGGATGTCATCTTGTCTATTTATAATGTATTCAAAACCAGGAACATATTCCCCCAAACACAGTAGGAGTTGAGGTGTTTTTTGTTCTTAGTTTTTCAGAGACATCATGGTAAAATGTTCACTACTTCAATGTAGTGAACTACATGTACTTTAATTTATTTTCTTTGCTCTCACTTATGTAACTCTGTCCCCTGCTCTAATACACAGAAGAACATGCATCCCCTTGTAATATAAATATGTACATAATGAAGCCATTCTGCTGATGTATTTGAGGTTTCCAAATTGCTTTTAATTTGCCTGTGCTTTGGGTGGTTAAGATACCTGTGCATTAGTATCAGCTCATACTGTTAGTTATCACACTTTGATATATTGTCCTCTAAAGAATTTGTGTTTATTGACTTTGTCAAAAGGACTCAGTTGAGCTTTAAGACAGCTTTTAAGAGCTCCATTAAATTCACTCTTTTTCAAATCCAGATAAGCAAATTAATGAGGTATATGTTGATCCCTCTGAAAACCCAGCTGGACTTTTTCTATCCCTTCCCATAGATTGCCACTAGAAATACTCTGCTGGAAGTGAGACAATAACTACATGAGCAGTGGCTGTTGCAGACTATACCCCCCCTCACAGTGGCTGAGGCTGGATGTGTGGCAGGGTGGTTGCGTGTGTAACCTCACTTAGCAGGAAACACAGCAGACCACAATCCTGGCCCACGTGGAGTGAAACTGTTCTTGTAACAGAAGAGTGCTATGTGGCACTTTGGACTCTTCACAAGGGCAAACCTGTGTCAGTTTACTTTGTTGCTTTTCTACAAATAACCACATTTTGAGGAAGATTTTATTTCCTCTCCCAAAGTTTGTATATCCAGAATAGTGTTTCGTAACACAAGACTTGGTGTTCATCCTTTGTCCTTTCATCTCCAACAATCCAACATTAATATTTTGGTTCTGTGGTTTTCTGACTATATACATGGCTGCCTCCAGTTTGGCTAATGCCTTGAAGAATTATTATTAATAATAATGATATTTCTTCCAGAAATACAGAGTTCCTAGACAGAATCAGTGACCTACTGGAACAAGTGTGCTACACATTAATGTACTGTCTTAAGAACAGATCTAGTTTTCTAACTATTGCAATAAATTTCTAATTGCTAGCAAACCAGAAATATCCTTATTCCTTTAAGCAGGCATTTGGTTCTTTTTTAATATGAAGCAGTACTTCTCATTGTTTATTTCCTTTGTAGGGCTTGTTGTCACCGAGTTTTGCTTTTGTGCATTTTCGTCGTCATCTACTTAAGTCTCGTGGTGTTTCTGTAGATGTATCTTGTCAATATTGTCTTCAAATTTATTTAGGGAGAAGACCAAATGGAACAGGATGAAAGTATTCTCTGCATAGTACCAAGTATAACCAATTGTTTCTGAGACTGCCCAGGCTTCGGTGCACATGGCTGCTGGTCTTTGGAGCCAACAAACTCCTTATATTTCATTGTCTAACACACAAACAAGCCCTAGTTCTGTAAAATATTGTCATGAAATGCAGTGTAGTTTTGCAGTGTGTGAATCGAGTGGGGCTTGAAGCAAATCTCCATTTCTGTGAACCTAAGCAATGGTGAAATTTTGAATCCATGTGTGAATTCTGTAGTTCAGGCTGATCTGTAGCAATTTAATTGCTGGATATTGCTAGGACCTAATTAGTACCTGAGGATTCAGATGCTGACAGTGACTCATTTCCTGCTTACTGCCAAGGGAAATGTGCTTCAACATAAAGCAACAGGGAGGAAGAAAGGGTAGGGAAAAGTCAGCCCACTGCCGTTTCACAAATGGCATTAGACTGAAACCTTTTGTCCAAGGAATTGTTTTAAACATTGCATGGTCTGTGAAAAATAATCTGGAGAATCTCCATGGTGAATCTCTCCAGAGCAGAGCAGACTGTGAAAGCCAACAACAAACCACAAAGCTTGTTTTAGTGAAAAACAAACAAACAAAAATCAAAACCCAAAAATCCATTCCAGAGCTTGTAATTTAGGACAAAAAGTTGAAAATTGTTTACATTGACTTCAAAAAAAATTAAAAAGACATGTTCTAACTGATTGCAGTGAACCAAGAGTTCTATCATTCTGTTCTTCCTATGAAGCAGACTAGATTTATATATAGTTTTGGAAGGGGGGAAAGAGCAAACTCTCCAATCAGTTAGTTTAGAGTGCAGCCTGATGTAGCTCTGCTTTCTGTCATCAATGAATGAAACAGCATTTTCTCTTTACACACAAAAATAATAACTGCTAAACGGTGTTACTTTCTCTCGTGCCGGTTTCCAGTTGAACTTTCTATTATTCTAGAATTCACTGATCTTCTTGGAAGAGCTTCTTGAAAGTGCTTATGCAGATCATAGGCAGGTCTTTATGACTTATGACTGTAATACCAACAAAATCTCCTCAGTACATGGTATCTCATTTGCCCCTTGAAGTCAGCCAAAAAGCCTCCGATTTACTTCAGTGCTGTTTGGCTCAGATTCTGAATGTTGATTTACTAATGTCACACGAATAAACACTGCTTGAGTTTTCTGAAAAACAGCTGAAAGCTGTATATTTACGCTTCCTAACTTTCCTCTTAGAAGATGACACACACATCCTTAAGCCAAGCCTAGCCTGAATTAACTGCTGTCAAAGAATACCTTGACGTAAATAATGTTGTGTTAAAGGGAGGAATTTTTTAACCCTCACACTGTTCTCATACTCAGACTTGCTGTATTAATAGGACCTTGTGTACGCAATTTTGACTAACACATACTAAAAAGCTCCATCAAATTAGCATTATCCCCTTTGGGCTGACACTGATCACTGTTTGCATGTTCTTCATTAGAAGAAATCTATCTGATCTATAGTTGTACTGCTAAATTGGTTTTCAGGCACTTTCTCTGCACATCACCAGACAGCTGCCTTAAGATACAACAACCCACATTTCTTTAGAGAACCTTTAATGAGAGCAATTTTAAAGATATTTAGTGTAAAGCATAATGGGTACATCATACCAGGGCAGGGTTGTTGTCATGGGTCTTGAGGTGGCTCTTTGGCAGAAAATAACTGGGGTATTTCAGGAGCTCTCTAGCAATTTTGATGATGCTGCCTCTCATGAAAATGGTCCTGTTTCACTGCCTCCACAGAAGTAAATCTAGCAACAGGTTTCAACAGGGATGTAGGAATCAGCTCTTTTCCATCCTAACTTAAAATCAGGACTCTGTATGTTACTCTACTTCATGAAAATACTGCTATTTTGTCCATGCACAGATGTAAGGAAATGAAAAACAATTGAAACTACTCAAAAGCCATTTATGTCCACTTTTATAACATAACTTCTCCAATGGTCTCTTCTAAAACAAGAAGAAATATGTACTGAGATATAATTCCAATTCCGAAATGTTCTTGATGCTTCTGATCAACTGTAAGCGTATTAAAATGCTTTACATCTTCCTAAATGAAGATGTAAAGATAAATATCTTGTTGTAAACCACCTCAAGTTTTGTGATAAGATTTCATGTTATTTCATTGTTACTTTCATGAAGTAAAGAATGCTTACTGTAAATTTAATGCATTATCCTAGCAATGATTGCCAAGGTTTCTTTTAGAAGGAGAAAACTTGATTTACATTCTTCTGTATTTTTATGCAGTGAATATTCTTTTCAAAACCCCTCTTTTGGCCTTTGTTTTCCTGTCAGTGTGGATTAATGAAACTGCTCTATCATAGGGATTGTCACGTAGATTGTCACAGAGCTTCTGTTACAGGTATAAGCTGAACAATTTACCTCTGTCTCTAAATGACAACCTGCAAGGGTTTTACTCGTGTTCCTTGCATTCCTTCCTCAAGAAGAACTCTTATTAGTCACTGGTGGCTTTACCAGAGTGTGCCAGGTGCAGATGAAATACAGGGTTGCCACCCTCAAAGAAATTGAGTTCCACAGCAGTATCAGGCATTTGAGTTTTGTTCACTTTGTTAAGCAGTTTCTATGGAGTTGACATCCTGAATCTGACAAAACAAAATGCTGAAGGGAGAAGCACACAGGTTTGTGGAGTGCTGGAATGATTCCTCAGCTGCCTTGAGCTGAATGTAGTTCTTAACAGATGAAAAACATTTTTGTTCACTTGAGATAACTGCAAGGCAGCCAAATGATTACATTCAAACTTTCCAAAGCTTGGAAATATTTGCTTCTGAGTCACAGCCAAACATGAGCAACTGCTGCCCAGAAGGGATATTGTTGTTTGGAAAGAGAGAGACAGCTATAACTGATTGCCATGCTGAGCCTGGAAATTCCATCTCAACCTTATCTTCAGCATCATGCTTCTGCAGCACTCTCACGAGCTCCACCACTGCTGAAGCAGCAATCCAGGAGCAGCAGACCCACCTTCATGATGCAACAAACTGCTCCAACAAAAATTGTGGTGAATCCCTACACTGAGAAACAAGTAGTCTAGCAAGCAGGTAGCCTAGAGAACAGAAAGCAGTCATCCATCCTTCCAAAAAATGTAAATGTTCTGCATAAAACTCAGCAACTTTTTTTTTTTAATTTGATTTTGAGTTTTTGATTTGTGTGGTCAAACAAGATGTTCTGCCAGAATTAAATACAGATCGACCTTTATCAAATGAGTGTGAATAGTTGGCTATTAACAGAGAATTTGTGACTTCAAATTGCCTATAGCAATTTATTTTTGCATGTTGTAAATGATATTTCATCTGTTTTTTGAAAAGCAGTTGTTCTTGGAGTGAGAATTAAACATTCCGAGGACCTACCATAAATTAAAAAGAAACATGTACAATATTTGCAGAAACAAATCACATAGAGAATGCCTTCAAAACAGTTTTGCATTGGACTGAGCAAGAGATACTGATTGGGATACTCATGGAGAATCAAAAGTGACAGACATGCAATATTTGCTCTTTATTTAAGGTACTAATATGTCTCTATCCAATCTTCCCCAAGAAGGCTTTCTTGAAAATCTTGGTATGATCTTCCCTTGTCAAGCATCCTACCATTTTTTTTTTAATGGGAGAAGGTATTAACTTTAGGAAACAGTAAAAAAAAAAACACTCCCAATTTGAAAACAGTGCTTTTCCTGTGGTGCTTCAAGACTATGTATGGATTTCACTTACCACCAACCAAAATGTTCCTTTTCTAAGAGGAGAAAGGCTGACTCTTGGAAAGGACTAAAAGATTCTGGCATTTGGAGTCTCTCCTTGCTGCCAGCTTTTCAGCTAAATACAGTTGCAGACTCTCCACTGTGCAAATGGGGATAAAAATAAGATGTCTTTCAAATCCCCTGAAGTTTCTGTAATGTCATTTAAAAGAAAACACCTTTGACTTGTGCAGCAGGCAAGCCTGAACTGAAACCACAGGGAGGGAGTAAATATGATCCTCCTGGTGAAACCACAGGGAGAGAGTAAATATGATCCTCCTGGTGTCATTTTTAAAGCCTCTTTTCTGTCTGTAACTGCTCTTTAAATGTAAATAAACACTGTTCTCTTAATATGTGAGTTTCTACCCCAGAACTCTATTAGGGATTGCACAAATATTACCTCAGTATATATTCAGACATTATTAAAACAAATTACTCTATTGCAGTAGAGCTAAGGCCCATTCATTCATTCATTCATGATGGTGGTGGACTGTGCAACGTCCCTGAGGTATGCCAGGAACAACCGTGCTGTTGTAAGCTTACACAATCAGTTATTTAAAATTGATTTATTTTGTTAATATCGTATAATGGCTCCCAGGAGGAGATGAAAACAAACAGATCAGAGCTGATTATGCCTCCAGGTTATAGCTTGAGACAAGGCAGTAACTCGTGGGTCTAGAACTCACAGCTACAGAAAGACACTGCTTTGTACTCTGTGTGCTTTTTTCTCCCTGCAACCCTTTGATCCTCACAGTATTCGTGTGCCTCAGGTCTTAAACCACCACAGGCCTGCATTGTAGAGCTTGGCCCAGATTGCCTGGACTGTACCTGGCAGAAGTCTAAAGGGGTCTGTCTTGTACACACAGCTATGGGTAGTTTTAAACCATCCTTCACAGTTTCCCTGCTCCTGGCTTCCTCCAGTCTTTGGCCAACTACTGGCATTGGGCAAAACTGGCCAAAGGAAAAAGTATCCAACAGCTGAAAATCCCTGGTGAACAGAGACAACTAGTTTGTTCCCCCTTTTATACTCCATGTACTGAAAACACCAAAGGCATGACCTAGAACAAAAAGGTCTGTATTGGAACTGGCTCAGCCCAGATAGAACTTTTGGAGCCATGTTCTGATTTGGCTTCCAAGAGGCATTTTAACATGTAGACATCTCTCTTCCTCTCAAAACCATTGTTCATTGTATTAAATTATAAGTCCTCCGGGCTTCACCCGGGTGCCCAGCCAGTCCGGGGGGAAACCCTCGGCTGACCGGTCCACGGGGAGGAGGTGGCTGGACCCGGATAGCTCCACCATACGGACGAGAGGACTCTGGAGTAGCTGTATTCCTAGAGGCTTTATTACAGGAGAGGCGCAGAAACAGGAGGAGGAGACGAGGGACACAAGTGCTCTAGAAGGGAGCAAAACTCCAGGAGCCCCGAGGGAAGGCGGGGCTGGGTATTAAGGGCAAAGGAGTAGGCGTGGTTAGGGTACAAAACAGCCAATGGGCAACGGGTAAAGGGGGGAGACAGAGTGGGGTGACATACAGAGAACTAATCGGGGTACAGAGGAGGAGTGGTATTCTAACAGGAGCCAATGGAGATAACAGAACAACTGAACTTTCTGGAACTGGGGAGTATGCTAAACATTGATGGACAGCTCTTCTGGGGCGGAGAGCAGCAGGTGATTGGCAACCTTTTCTAGACTGTTGCTGCCTCCCAAGGGAGAGCAGGAACCCCTCCCACAGTTCATGGTTTTCATAATTCATGGACGTCATTTCATGTGTTGCATGTTCCTGACTCTCCATTTGTCTCAATTTTCCAGTCAGATGAAGGTTTTTATTGGCTTTAATAGTCAGTGGTATGACTGTACAGCAGCTTTCTCTTGCCACAGGAGAGGGGTCATTCCTAAGCTTGCTGCTGAGGTCATTCCTTAACCACTGCTGCTGTAAACAGCCCGTGAATTACTTCTGCAGGAACAAAGCAAAGGGCCAGAGACATGATGGCAGCAATAGGCTATGTCTGTGTCCACACTCACTCCAAACTGCTGTGAATGCTCTCAAGCCTGAAGCTGTTCAGCCAGCTAGATGAGGCACACTAGAGACAGTGGCTGAGAATGTAATTTCTGAGTAGGACTGTTACACTGGCTACTGTCACTGTGTCAAATCCCTTCTGGCTCAGTCACACATGAAACCTGCTGTAGTGGGAGCTGCTTTGCTCATACATAGTGCATCACAAAGTGGAATTATCATACACACTCCCCTTCCAGCAAAGCTGGATAAGGGCTGTCAGGTCTTTGCTCTAAATCTAGAATTCTTACTTTGGAGCTACTTGACTGCTGATCATTATGCAGCCCCACGGGACTAAATCCTTGGGATTCTGTTGCCTGGTTGTGCCTGCCTCTGCAATCCATTCTTTTAGATAGTCCCTGTGGAGCAGAATCTGCCTGCCCTGAATGGTGATAGATTGTTGAAAGAAAAGCCATTCCAAATCTGTAAGAGAATCACAAGTTTTCCTTCTATTCCTGGATCTCTGAGGCTTCAGTGGATACCATGTCCTTATTTCAATCCTTTGGCAACAACCTAGGGATCTGTCCAATTAAACAGTTATATTAGTTCAAATAAAAGAGGCCAGGACCAAGGATACATTTCTGGTTTCTTAAAGCCTAAGTCAACAGTTGCTACCTTGATGGTGTTTGGCCTTCAGATCTAGGCCTGATGAAATCTCTGAGGGCTGAGCTTTCGAGGCAGAGCTGCCCATACATCTCTTGGGTAGCTGTATCATGTGCAGTAGACTGACCCAACTGTGACCCTGGAATGTAGCTACAGCTGTGGCTGAAGGCTCTGAGTGGTCACTTGAGAGTGACACTTCTGAGTGTCTTCTGGGGCTTATTTAGAGAAGGCCTAGACAGCATCTGTACATGTAAAAGCTGTTGGAAATCTCTGCACAGTCTGAGGTCTGTTCAGCCCTAGCTAGAGCCTCACAGCTTATTTTAACTGTGATCCTCCTTGCATGGGTTGCTGCAGGCTCCTAATGCAGCTGTGTCACTCTGTGCTGACAATGGCTTCACTCTTTGGGCCCTGCTTTATTACAAGATGTTTGGTTTGTTTCTTTTCTTTTTAATGATGAATATAAAACTCACTGTTGTTTAATTTGAGAGTTCCTTATGAGATTAATAAAAGGCATGAGGTAAAATAGAGTGAAAGTATGCATGTGTCATGAAGACTTGAAATTATTTTCTTCCATACTGTACCTATTTTGACTATTCAGATAGTAAACTATCCATGGTTTTCACTAGAATCTCTAAATATACCAGTAATGCATAAACAACATTAAATAATAGTAGTGTTACATACATATATCTATAAATGCATACAGTATATATACAGCACAAATCTGTTTGGTAAATATCAATTTAGGATTCTGCTTTTTTATTCAGAGCTTTTCATGAAGGCAATCTTTTGGTTAAATTTAAAAGCACATTAAGATTCCAATAAAAGAAAAACTCTAGAAAAATAATAGAGCAGGCACTGGGACAAAAAGGATGAGCAAATAATAAAGTTTATATGTAGAGTATGGATCAGATTTCAAAAGCAAATGGAATAAACTTAAGCAAAACAGCATGTATTCCAAATTGGAATCAGCTATAATATGAGAAATCTATGTACCTCCTATTGTAAATATTTATACTTTTGAATTTCCTTAGTAAGCTGCCAGATATTATTCCCCAAAGAACATTATTTACTTGTTTTAGATTTTAGCTTATCTGCCCTTCAATTCTCTTGTGAGATCAAATTCTCACATTACTGACACATAGGGTTTTTTAAATTGCAGACCAAAGGGGAATACAGTTCATACATGCATTACAGCATTGTCTTTTAAAACCTAACAGAAAATAGTGACTAAAATTAGACTTCATAGGGCATTAATATTTGAATATGATGCCAGAAAAAAGTGCCATAAATCTCCCTGGAGCTGAAATTCACTTGTTATCCTCATCTGAGTAACTTCTGCACAGTCTTCTCTATGCTAACTCACTGCCAGTACTGCAACACAACTTCAAAGGGAGAATTTAATGCACTCAAAGATCAGGGGATTATTAGTGCAGGAATTATTCTATTTAAATTTATGTATGAATTCTGCTCTGTCTCAGTGTACCTGCAATTATTATGTTTCTGACAATACACGGTCTATTGATCAGTCTTGCTCAACATTATGGGACAGACCCTGAATTCTAGCCTACCAATCTAATTCCAAATTATTGTGTATCTGAGGATAATTTTTGTCCCATCTTTCATGCTTTAAATTTTATCTGCTGTCTACTTTCTCCAGTCCTCAATAGGGATACAGAGAGGCTTTACATGCCTTTGACTTATCTGCCTTGATGCCTGCCTGATAAAAGTCATCATTACAATGTCATTTGTTACTTTTGATTTGAGCTTTTAAATGGAAAATGCCCTCTTGACTTCAATGGTACAAGATCCAGCATTTTTTTCTACAGGAGGCTGCGAGGGAAATGGAAACTCTCAGTGAAGAGTTTATCTCTTCACTATCTCACAGAGTCAGTAATTTAAGGTGAGCCTCCTCTCTGCGTTTGCCTATCTCACACCCTTTTGTAAAATTTTCTCTTTGATCCAGGATGGTGTGACTGGGCATTAAAGTATGTATGAAACATGCTGCCACAATTGCACATGCCTTCCAACATCACTGATAATATCCTGTTCTCTCATGTTGGTGTGCCTGTTTAACTTGTAAGTTCCTTAGGTCAAGGACGGTCTACAGCTCCTTGTTTATATAGTAATTACTAAATCTTTGTCCATCTTGATTAGTCCCTAGACATTACAATAATAAACAAAGCAGCTAGGAATCATCAGTCACATCAGATTTGAACCGGAAGCATAAAGGCAAGGCCTCATCATCTCTTGTGCCATTCATTCAGTCTTTTTTCAGCACAAGACATTTCCACCCCCTCCTTCCCAGCAATCCCCATCTCTTACTTTTTCTTTACGTGGCTAAAAAAAAAGGTAAGAAAATAATCTCAAAAGTTCTTGGAAAAAAATTGCCATCCAAGCCCCTCTGGGTCCAGACAACAACACAAAAACAGAAAAGCAGGAGAAAAAAATAAAAGAATGTCTAGTTTGGTAAAAAAAGTTTTGATTAAAGCTGCTGCAATTTGCAAGGATTAGATCTGGTCCACTCTCCTACAGAGGTAGAGAACTGGACAGTGGCTCTTTATGATTTCAGAGCACTCTGTAGGCTGCCAAATTAAGTATGTTTTGGATGAAAGTCTGAAAAAAGAGCTGGCATCAAAAAAAGTTTTGGTGTCCACTTCCAGCCCTAATAGTTTTCTTTTAATCTTTAGCCAGGGCATGGAAATACAAGCCTCCTTCATTAAAAGTATTTAAGTGATCATCTGTTGGACTGTATGTGACTTGAAATTTGCCCCCTTTATGGGATGAATAAGCTGCATGGAATCTGGTTATAAGCTGAAAAAGTCACCATGGAAATTTTTATGAACTTTCTTTCCTCTTTACTTCCCCAGAAGTAACTTTTTCACTTCTAGAACTACTTTTCCTTCTTCTGATGGTATATGAAGAGTAAGCAAAGGAGAGCATATACCTACCTGGAATAATACCTAAAATTCTTCAAGGTTGTCCTACTGTATTTTAGTTCCCTAAATCTCTCTTTCACTGTCGTGTGGCCATCTAAGTGATTTTCTGTGTCCTGTTGTATGCTTACAGATAGAAAAAGGGGAAAATAATTGTTTACTTTCAGTTAGAGCCTGAAATAGTAAGTGAAAGCAGATGATGAACAACCAAAGTCTCAATACTGTACGTGGGTTTTGCAGGGTTTTTTCCTAGTTCTTTTGAAATCCACACTCCCACCCACACATACACGTGGCAGTGTTTGTAGGTTTTGAGCCTTGGGAGTGTTAGCAGCTGAGTCTTGTGTAACCTTTCCACTCCAGGGCTGGAGCTCCTCAGTTTGTGCAACCAAACCACTGCTGGGCACTGGTCAGCCTGAAGTGAGGAGACCATGGGAAAACAAACAAGCTAACAAAAGCCACTGTCCTGTGGAAAGTATTGCCTGACAAACAGACAAAAGACAGTGATTTATTTGCTGCTAAGTGACATCTTAAATCAAATACAAAAGACATTAAAACTCTCTCCCTTAAAGGCTCATTATTACTCTCTGTAAGGATATTTTACACACTTCTGTGACACAGTGCAAATGTTAGGGACTGAAGGACAGCTTGCCCATCTAAACGAAACTTGCCAGTTTCAGTTTGATGATACAATTTTCACTTTCTGTTCTGTGACTCTTAAATAAATTTGCAGTTTTCTCAGTTTTCTGTGTTTAGCCTCAGAGGTGGCTGTGCATTGATGATAAAGGCAATACTTAGTTTTTACACAATATCTGTCATAAGTAGAAGACAATGCACTTCGCAAAATAGATCTGTATCATTACCCTTTTACCCGAGGGAAAGGCAAGGCTTTAGAGGTGAAGAAATTGGCTTTTGATTACTAAAGTATTACATATAAAGTATTACATATAAAGTTTTTTTTTAAATGAATATTAGAGCATGCTAATTATTTTTTTTAATTTTTGCTTACTCTTGTGGTAGTTCTGTCCTGATTTTAGAGTAGGCAAAATGTGGTTCTTGGTGATTGCATGCAAATCACCGAATCCTTCTTTCCCTTTATATTCTTGTCTATTGAAAATATTGATGATATTTTGGTTTTAATTTTAAAATATTGATCATAATTCAAAGCAGATTGATAAAGTTACATTTAGAAGTAATGGTGAAGTGCTGCAAGACCTTTGGCTCGGAAGTATTTAATGACAAGCAAGGCAATATTATTCATCTACAATATTCTGGACTGCTCTTGAAATACTGATACTAAACCCAGAGAGCCATGACTGTCTTCTTACCTGAGCTTTATTGGTTTAACAAGGTAAAGGAAATTATGTTTTTTAAGGAATCACTTTTTTGTCACCTCCCATGCTGCTCTTCTGTGGCAATGGGAGTTCCTACATTTACAGCAGCATCTTGGTTTGGATACTCTCTCAATCAGATTTCACCTTGATAGTAGATTTGCAATGTGCTGAGTTGCTTTCCTCAAATAGAGGTTCTAGAGCTGGAAAGAGGCAGCTGCACTGCACCCAGCGAGTAGTAAACACTTCTAAAAAGCATGGTACTACAGTCATTCATCTATAAACCACCTCCATATAACCTTCCCTAAGTTTCTCCTGCAGATCTATGCTGATCCCTCCTTTCAACAGGACTAGCAAACCCAGATGTCCCTGTTCTTTGCTGGGACCTCACACCCACCCACTTCCCTTTCCTGGAACAACATGCCAAGGAGCATGATGGATCACACAAGTCCATGCCCAGACATCTGTTTGCTTTCTGTTTGGATAAACAGCTTTTCACATTTTATAGCCCAGTGTGCATGTCATCAGACATCCACAGTGTGTCTGGAATGTGGTGATACAGGAGCCTCTTGTTGGCAGCATCCAATATTTTATCAGCATTTCAGTACTGAGAGGTCTGAGTGCTGAGAGAGGTGGGTTGAACTGAGGATATGAAATGATCACTCACTAGAAATGTGAAGGGAATTAAGCTGTGTGACTGTGATGGGATGCAAACTTTTAATAGTATTTGGTCCCTGGTTTTCACTGTGAAAGAGCCATTAGGGTGCAGGGGAAGAGTCAAAATAAAATAAAGGGGAGGAGAATGAGCCTTTCCAGTGTGAAGCTGGAGTGCTGAAAAAGGAAGGGAACTCCTGGTGATATCTGCAATCCTTTGAGGTCTCATTAATCACTCTCTCATTTGCCTTTTACAATGCCAGCCCTAGAGATCCCACTGATTTTTCCCTACTCTTTTCTCCCTACCCTCAGAACCTACTTACCACTGAGCATTTGAGTGTTGTGTTTATCGTGGAGAAATCTCCAATAATTTGTGAATTCATTTCTTGTTGTAGAGTATGTTATTTGTGTTGTTTTTCCTTTGAATTGCCTTATTTCTCAATGTTGTTATGCACAAGAAAATGACTTTTATTTTTCTTTTTGTGAGAACATTCTGCCACAAATGAAGCTCTATGTAGGAAAATGTAGGAAATGTAGGAAAATTAGTTACTATCCCAAATCTAATAAGAAAGTATTAAGAGAACTAATGCTTCTCTGTGGCAGTTTTTCATAGGGTGAGGTAAAACTGTCATCTAGTGGTCATAATCTGTTCCTGAATTACTGTTTTCATTTAGATATAGCCAGAATATTTCTTATACCTGGGATAAAATATACTGAAGTATACTTGAAAATACTAAGCTAGAAAAAAAAAAGTGTCTGAAAGGCTTTGAGGTAAAGTGAAAAATCTCAGAATCTTTCATAAACAAATTTATAACTTGGTGCACCAAAGCTGTGAAGTCCCTTTTTCCTCTCTCTCCCACAATTTACCACAGTGACATATCACTTTCTGCCTTACTGAACAGCTGTGGGAGGCTAAAGAGCAAGATAACTGAAGCTAAAATAGGCCACCAATATAACCTCTCAGTAGTTATTCTGCTATATTTTACAGGTCAGTCTCGATTACCTTGCAACAAGAGCATGTTGATGCTCTTGCATAATGCTGAATAAAGTCAGAATAAAGCTGACTGTGTGCATCTCCTCACTTTGAGCTTCTTTTGTACTAGTGTTTTGCAGCTGCTGATTGGTAAAGGTAATGCTGACACCTATATAATAACTACTGGAGTTCAGTGAATAAATGTGAAGAACAGCAGGAGTGGTACATGGTGTAATAAGAATATGCTCTGACAAAAAAGGAAGATTGGCAGAGCAAAATGCAGTGTTATGAGTTTGATGACTCAGGCTGGAATATTACTCCATAGCATTAGCACTTGCATGTAGTACCTGTGATACTGTGGACAGAAGCAGGTGTGATTCTCAGATTTTTTTTTAAATGGAGAAATTAATCTGTACTGATGAGTGAGGAAGCTTTTATGCAAACAATATATCATGGAGTGAATTGGCTGGTATAAATCATAATACTTAGCAAACTAGCTTCCTGTCCAGTTTGGCTTCCAGATTCTGCTTATAATTTGTATTTTCAAAAGGTGGTAGATCCCTAGTTTTGGATTAGGATCCCTTTATTCAAGGTGCTTTACAAACTCAGAACTTCAAGATATCATCTGCCTTGTAATGCTTAAAGTTTTAAGCACATATTGAAAGGCAATGCTGACAGAGGCAGATGATGGGGACCACAAGGAAATTACAAGACAGTCTTTATATAATTAGAAATAATTTCAGTATGCCCACACACTTAAAAATGTAATTGCTATTGAGCAGATGTCATTGAAGAGGTTCAGCAAAGATATTGAATAAAAATGATGAGGTACCTTTTTGGATGTTTCTGCATCTTCCTGAGGACAGTGCTATCTGAGGTAAATGACAAAAAGCATAAGGTGGATTATTTTTAAACTAACACATGGTCAAAAATAGCTGTCATCTTTAGTCCATCAGAGAGAAAAGATTTTTTCAATGGTGAATGCAAGGGAGAAAAAGGCTGTGGAAGCCTTTCTTACATATTCATTATAAAATAAATTTAGTAGTGAATATTCTTCACTTAGCATTTTCTGTGAATAGGTTTTGATCTGACTGCATAACTTCTGTGCAAATGTATTTTTATCTTTCTTTCTAGTTATGACTAAACACACTGTACAGTTTTATTTCCCTACCAATTAAATTTGAATCAGTTTTTATTCTGCTGGAGGTTTTAGATTTTTTAAATTTCATTTTAATAAATAGGGGGTTTTGAAAAAAAAAATTTAGAATTCCCTTGCCAATACACTCATTCTCAAGACTTGTATAAGTACACTTGTTCTTTAGATTTGTGTGAAGAAACCCCTGCTACATCTAAAGAGACAATGCTCATGTGAAAATCACCCAGCTCTAACAGGAAAACTTAATTTTCTGTAGCCAAGATGATAAACATAGAAGATCCTCAGGTTATTTTAATTCACAAGTGAAAGTAAGGTGAGCAGTAGTTCAGCAGTCACACACTGAACCAAAGGGTTATAATGGACAGCAGGGTTACAAACTAGGCTGTAAGTAGTGAACCCTCAACTATGAGTAGGTGATATTGGCAGGACAACATAATTGTAAATCCTGCAAGTTGTTGGATTCAGAGACTGGGTAATGTTATGAAACACCACTTTTACTGGACTCTGTTATTAGGAAAGCTGTTTAAAGCAGGTAAGTGAGGAGATAATGACCTTTCTGCTGATATTTGCAATGTAATCAAATCTCAGATGTTGTTGTCACAGTGATGAAGGGCTTGACCTTGTTCCTGTGAAACAATTTTCAGTTAGAAACGCCCAGGAATTGAAGCATGTACAGAAGCTATGTTCAGCCTCAGGATTTGTGGTGCATCCATTTTTTAGTACTCCACTGCCATCCTAAAGAATAGATGAGCAGCTACCCTGTGGATGCACAGCTGCAGAGAATCAGCTCACAGCTGTCCTGTGCGTGTGAGCTGGGTGCTTGGGACTCTCTACAGTCATAAGAGAACTGTGAGCATTAACTGCTTTTTTAGAGCAGGAATGGCAGTTATAACCTGTCAGGAGACTGAAACACACGCCTGAAGGTAAAATAGAGCAGGTAAAATAGAGTAGGTAAAAGTGCAAGATACAAATTTACCAAAATTCAATGTTGCAGCATGAGATAGAGCATTGGTAAATGTGGTGAAAGCCAAAACCTGTCTGTATGGGATGAGCTGAAAAGCTGCTGAGTTTCTTCCTGTGACTCTGCAACATCCTGGGGAGTTTAGAGGGCAGGCTGGCCCGACTGCTAAGAATCAGCCAACACAGCACTTTTGTGTGGAGGATGTCTGTACCACAGCAGCAACACGGTGCACAGAGGAGCGGCAAGCACCCTGAGGGAGAAAGAGGAGTGCATGAAGGGATTCCCTGCTTTAGAATTCTGTGCTGCTGGGGACCAAGAGCATACCTGTGCATATGTGTATACGTAAGACTCTTAAATTAATATTATTTATCACAGTCACAAACTAAAATTCTGTTTCTCTGCCCATAGCAGGTCTGAATGTGGAACAAAGTAAAGGACAAAGAAAATAATCAACCAGTTAGCAACTTAGCAATGTCCAGGTCTGGAACTTATGTGATTTAGTCCAGTGTGATAGGCCTGTGAAGGATGACAAAACCCTACAGCTAGACAGTAGGTTAGTAGGTGATACACTTCTGTAAATATAATATATCTTGCTTATAAACTGGTGGCAATTTACCTTCAAGAGCTAACAAACCCCATTTATGAACACTGAGCAACGTAAAACACTTTCCAGTCCACAGAATAACAGTCTTAAGAAGTGATGGCACTCTGGTTTTGAGTGGGGAAAAAAGATGATTGGTCAGTATAACACCTATTTTAAGTGAGAAATTTCAGAGGATCATGCCTGTGTTGACTGGCTCTCTTCCTTGGTCAGTCGCTGGAAACTGAAGTTCCTTTAAAAGTTGTTTGTAGCTGCTTGATATTCAGCTTTGATCCCTTCCACTCTAAAATGACATACAGAAATGGAGAAAAGGAGTACTTGCTTGCAGAGAGCACCTGGACAAGAGTGGCTGTTTGATAGCTGCTAGAGTGAGAGTAAATAACTAACTGTATCAGTTCACATGAGTAATACATTTAGGAACTGCAGTCAGTTTAGAAGTCTGTTTTCCAAGCACTGTGTCATAGTCCTTGGGAGCTTAGCTCAAAAGAAAGCTCTAACAATGTGTGTCAAAAGATATTTCTAAATCTAAAGAAAAAATCCAGTTCTTCTGATGCTGCAATCACACCAAGTACCCAGTCAATCTTTTAAAATACCGAAATAAGAGGTAGTCAACAGAGGTTTATAAACATATTTCTTTACTCTTGCTGTAAAGTCAGTTCATACTTTATCTAGAAAGGCATCAATCAAAAAAAATTGAGAACTGCTACTATATAGAGGAAAATTAATTTTACTTATTCCCAAGGGGTATTTTGTGAAAGTGAGAATAAGTCACCTCAAAATGAGACACAATAAGATACATAAGCTAATTTGCATACCAAAAAAGTGAACTTGCAAGTACATTGAAAAGAGTATCAGTAAAATATCTAGTCATACAAATGAAACAAAACTTCAGTTTTGGTAGTAAAAATAAATATGACTACAATTAGCAAGCATTTTATATTTTTTGTACATTATTGCACATTTATAGAAGATGTGTTTGTTTTGTTTTATGAAATATTTTATGTTTGTTTTTGTTTAAAGTAGCCTATGGGTTTTGAGTAACAAGTATTTTACAGTATTTTAATGCTTATACTCTTAAGAAAGAGAAGAACACTGTATCGTCATGGAATCTTATAGAAAAATAATCATACCAGTGATCTGAAACACAGAATGAACATATTTAGTGGAAATCACAAAATCATATAGTGGTTTCGGTTGAAAGGGACCTCAAAGATCATCAAGGTCCACCCCCCTGGCACTGGCAGGGTCACCTTTCACTAGACCAGGTTGCTCAGAGCTCCATTCAACCTGTCCTTGAACACTTCAAGGGGTGGGGCATCCACAACCTCTCTGCGCAACCTGCTCCAGTGTCTCACCACCCTCAAAGAAAAGAATTTCCTCCTAATATCTTATCTAAACCTACTATCCTTCAGTGTGAATACATTCCCTGATGCCCTGTCACTGCATGCTCTTGTAAAAGTCCATTTCTGTCTTTCTTGCAGGTTCTCTTCAGCTACTGAAAGGCCAAAATTCAGTCACCCCAAAGCCTTCTCTTTTCCAGGCTGAACAGTCCCAACTCTCTCAGCCTTTCCTCATAGGAGAGGTGTTCCATCCGTCTAATTATCTTGATGGCCTCCTCTGGATCTGCTCCAACAGGTCCATGTCCTGCTTCTGCAGGGGACTCCAGAGCTGGGTGCAGCACTGCAGGTGGGGTCTCACAAGAACAGAGCAGAGGAGCAGAATCCCTTCCTTCCCCTGCTGGCCACGCTGCTTTGGATGCAGCCCAGGACATGTTTGGTTTTCTGGGATGCAAGTGTACTTTGCTGGGTAATGGCCAGCCTCTCATCCACCCCAGGTCCTTCTCAGCAGGGCTGTTCTCAATCTGCATGCCCCAGTCAGTGTTGATACTAGGGGCTGTCCCAACCCAGGTGAAGCACTTTGCACTTGGTCTTGTTAAATCTCATGAGATTCCCATTATCAACCTTGTCCAGATTCTTCTGGATGACACCCCATAATGGCATCTTGAAATACTGGATATGAACCTGACAAGTCAATTAGTCATGCTAGTGCAGTTTCCTTCTTAGTGGATGACCTTCTAAATTTATCCCTTATTTCCATTTTCAGAATTAAGTCTTCCCTACCATTATCTTCTGCTATTTGAGGTATTCAGTAATGATCAGTAGGTCATCAGGTCATGTGTTACTAATGTATGTATTAGAAAAAAGTGGCTGTTGGTGGAAGAGTGGTTTTATTTCAGTTCAGACAGAACACTCCTCTGGTCTCCCAAATGTGTATGTCATAGTGTCAAGTGCATCAAAGTAACAGCTACAAGTGACTGACAGAATTTGGATCCCAAGGCAACAACAGTGAAGGGAAGTCTGGTCACAACTTCTTTTCCAGGAAAAACTATGGTGTGTGGTCAGTCACATCTTCCCAAGCAATAACACATTTTCCCAAGGAAGAAAGCAAAACAGGGAGAAAAAAAGAACTATGGACTCATCAGCAAGCAGAGGTGTTTGAACAGACCTAGTGACCTTTGCTGCCCCAAAATCTCAAGAAATCCTCTGAGAAGGTTCTTTCTATAACCAGTCTTCTATAAAGAATCTCTTTCCTTTTCTGGTGTTGTTGAATCATTCATGTTCCTGGACACAGTCTTGTGGAAGATTCTGCCCCACTGTCAGATCAGACACTGAGTTGTAAATTACATTTTCCTTCTGCACATAAGTAGTATATGGTTCCACTTCCACTGTGTCATCCTAGCAAAACAAAACCAAAAACTGTGAATACAAGGAGGAGTTAACCTGGCAAGACTCTGCAAATCTTTTACCTGGACTGAAGAAAATAACTGCTCTCATATTTACTCCTCTTCAACTAAAGAAAAAAGACCCCTCTATTTCTTTTTCTACCAGGGAACATGGATTGCTGTTTCTAGCAAAGATTTGGAGGGTGAAGCTGAGGTATTGTTTCACTTGCCTCCTTTATCTTCCCTTCTACTGAACTTTTGTTGGCCTGAAAAAAAAATTTATTAGGGTCTAATTCTCTAGAAAGAGCAATTAATATGCTGGAGTCTTGACCTTGATTCATTTCTAATCAGTCTGCACTTTCAGTCTACAGATATGCTAATGAAAGTCCCATGACATGACAGCAAAAACGCTGGTACTTGAACCATTACTTTACATTAATGCAACTGTCTGTCAGCAACAACTGGGAGGGCGGGCAGCAGAACAGCAGGAATACTAATAACTAGAATTGACTAAGTCTCTCCAGAAACTGAAGCATCTTTTAAAGTTGATGACAGAATTTGAGTCTAGTGTATACTGTAGGTGCACAGATACAATATAATTGTAGCACATCTTGTCTGCGTAGAGATGCTGTTATTTGGATTTGGCAGCAGAGAACAGAGACAGAGCTTGCAAGTGGATTACTCAGCTACACAGGAAGCTTCTAACAACATAGGATATCCAAAAATATCTCCCAGTTTGCAGCTCAGCTCTCCTCCCAATGTCTCGAGTATGATTGTTTCTTTGATTGTGGATTGACTATGCAAGATAAAGAGTGGCCTTCAAAACTCACATAATTTTCATTCTGGACACCAAAAGGGATATTCTTTTTCTCTTGTATCTGTTAATCTTGTTGCTTAATCTTGTTCACTAATAGATTTCTTAATATCCTCCAACCCATGCTATTGTCTCCCTTCTTGACTAATATTTGGAGAGCAATTGTGGTCAGAGTATCTGATATGACAAGGGAAATGTGGTGGGACTGACTCCTTGTTAAAATTAAAGGATGGCTTTAGTCGAGTGTTTGCTGTTGGAACACACCTCTAGTGTTTTCTCCAAGTCAAAGTTATGGTGAAGATAAGCTTTGTTTTGTCCTATAAAGAGCTAAGAGTAAATATATCAGATACAGCAGTGCTTGCTGAAAGCGGAGAGTAAAAATCTAATGTTTTCCTTTCACTGATCACATTTCCAGGGCTACCAGAATCGCCATGCTTTGCTGATGGTCTAATTTGCATCATTCTCCTTACCTGTTGGGAATGTATAGGAGCAATTTCAGGAGGTTTGGTTCTGTGGCATGGTCTGTGGAAAAAAGTATTAAAACATTTGGCTGAATCACAGCTTGGTTTCTTTGATCAAAAGCTTATGAAACATTTATTTTTCTTCAAGAGTAAAACCTCATGTCTCTCTCTCCTTGACTTTTGATCCTGAAATTATAGCACCCTACCTTTCTTAAGAGGTCTTTTCTTATGTTTGTGGGTGCTTATGCATAAAATGGAAGCAGATTAGAATCAAAGCCCTCTGTAAGGATATATATTTTGCAGTTAGTGAAATGGTATTGAATTAATTCTTCACCCCTGAGGGAAGAGGCCTGAGAGAAAAACAGTTTGTAACAGGCAAATGAGGAACCTAGCTGAGATTTTCAGTACAGGAGCTAATTCAGCCTTCACTCCACAAATGATTTATGTAGATATTTCTGAGAACTACTTTTTGTCTTCATAGGAAATCCTAAAGGGACTAGAGCCCAACTTCACTCAAGGAATTTTTTAATAAACACAAATAGAATCTGCTGTCCCTTCTGTTCATATGGCAGGCTGGCATTGCTCAGTCCTCTGGCATTTAGTGGAACTTATTAGGCAGCAGAACCAATACCCTGATCTAACCAAGAGAGATACTGGCAGACTATGATAGTATCTGAAGAAGATTTACTCTCACAGATTCCTAGCAGAATGAAGTGTTTCCTTTTAAGAGGCAATGCAATCAGGGTCCTTGGCCAACTTCTTCCCATTTATATTTTACTCAGGGGCATTATTCTGTGAAGATGTGTGCAATGCACAGTGCACAGTGTCTGCAGTACAGAAATATTTGATGTAGCTAATTTGGTTATTTACAGCAGCACAGATTGACACAATCATATGATTTCAAGACACAAAGAGTAATTTAAAATTTCTTCTAGCACTAGACAATTTTTCCTTAGCACCTTAGCATACATACCTATCACTGTGGAGCTTGAAATAGTAAATGACAGCCAACAAGGTGATAATGATCAGAATGCAAGTAATGATGCAGGCATACAGGAAAATGTTGGTGCTGGTATTCTCTAAACATAAAGAGACAGTCTCAGTTATATCTTCTTCTCAGTTTCTGTATTATTTCAGTAGAAGATTAAAGTTGATTTAGCACATAAGTGCATTTTCAGCATGCTTGTAAAACAAATAGAATGTCCTTCAGCAGAAGGAAAACTTAGTAATGAAACTTTGCTGAGAAGCACAAATGGATTATGTGTCAGAGGCAAAAGTAGATTCCACAAATCTCACAGTGGCCACTCATAATATATTTTCACTAAGCCACACCTGAGTTCCTCTCAAGGACTCATCATTTCTCATTAGTCGTATATATTCTCAAAAGCAAGAAGAAAACCAAAGACCGGAACCCAAGGGTCATACAGTGTCAGATCTTCACAACTTGGAATGAAGGAATGTATTTTTTTCTACTAGCCACTTGCGACTTGGCTCCCATCTCTCTTACCACGACATTAAAGCTTGCATAAAAAAAAAAAAAAAATCCTAATATTCTCATTCCAAGTGATTATTTGAACACAAAGATCATGACTGCTTTCTCTCTGTTTCCAAAAAGCATTTCCACTACCAAAAGAATACTATCACACTTATATATATCCCTCTTAGGGAAGAAAGCATTAGGAAATAGTGTCCAGAACACAAAGAAGCTGGTGATGTTTCTGGGCAAAGGCAGTCAGGGATGATACTCTTGTCTTTATAGGACTTCACTAAAGGTTTCTGTATCTTTTAGAGACTTTCCTTCCCGGAAGGAACAAGAGCTGAGGAAGGTGAACAGGGGTTTGGACACAGAGTATAAAAAGGGAAGCTCACCTGAGGGACAGCAGGCTATGGACTGGCTCCAGTTCCCAGCTGGGTGGGACACCATGCAGGTGGTCACATTGGTGACATTGGTGCTACACGCTGTGAACTTGCTGAGAACAGTCACTGTCCCGTTGTCGTGGCACTTCTCCTCTGCAGTGGAGCTGCTCCCTGGGAGCCACGAGAGCTGAGCCGGCGGCTTCCCCGCCGCTGCCTCACACACGGGGCTGCCCTGCTCATCACAGGACAGGCTCAGCCTTGGGGGGGCTGCAGAGCACCAGCAAGGAAACATGCATGGAGTTACTTTGGCACAGCTGGGCTGGGCTGCTCTTGTTCTCCACCCAAAATGAACCCAAACTGAACCCAGTGAAAAGAGTAGAATAAGGCTGGAGGTCCCATCCCATCCCATCCCATCCCATCCCATCCCATCCCATCCCATCCCATCCCATCCCATCCCATCCCATCCCATCCCATCCCATCCCATCCCATCCCATTGCAGCAACGTGGGTCCAAAACACAAGAGAGGAAGAACTGCTCTCTTTTTCTTTTTCCCTTTTGCACAACTCTCCCCCATTCAGCTGAGCCTCATCACAGCCATTCATATCCTCTGTGTGTACATGGGATATTCACCCCTGTCATTTCTAACTAGACAGTGGAAAAGGGGAACAGCAGAAGGGAGAAGAGTTATGAGAAATAAGGAGAAAGGAGACACAGAGATACTCCCAATGAAATGCATGAGTTTATCCCAGCAAGAATCACAGAATGGTTTAAGTTGGATGGGACCTTAAAGATATTCTAGTTCCAACCACCTTGCCATGCAAAGGGGCACCTTCCACAAGATTGGGTGGCTTCAAGTCTCACCCAACCTGGCCTTTAACACTGGGATGTCTACAGTTTCTCTGGACAACCTGTCCCAGAGCCTCCCTACCCTCACAATACCAAATACCTTCCTAATATCTAACCCTACACTCTTTAGTTAAAAAAAAAACAGCTCTACTTTTTCATATTCCTTACCGAGCACGGTCAGGTGGTACATCTTGTGGAAATTCCCTTCTGTTGTTGCCATTTCACAGCTGTAATTTCCCTCTTGGGCTATTCCCACTTGTCGTATCTCAAGGGCAGGAGGCAGACCTGCTCTGAATGTCCAGTTTATGTTGTCACTGCAGTTTGTTCTGTGTGTCACATTTGTATCAACCCTGTATACCAAGGTGCAAGGGCCTCCAGCCTTGGGGGTTATTGTCCATTTTAGCAGAGTCATATTTCCTTTAAGCGGGCAGGTGAGAACTGAGCTGTTACCTACAGTCATCACTAACCCTGAGGAGAAAAAAAGAGAACGTGTGAGAAGGAGCCCAGGAGTTGTGGTCTGGACTTCACAGGGAAATGTCTGCAGTGCTACAAACAAGTGTGAGGCCACGGCTGTGCTCATCTGCACATTGTCTGTCATCTCTTACTACAGCTGTGGGTTATGGAGCCCGCTATCATGGCCAACCCTTGCAATACAAATTTCCCACTGAGGATCGATCATCTAAGTGGATAAGGCTGAATACTGGAGGAGGACTCTACTCCTGTCCATTGTCTTCAGCAGTTCCACATCCAAAACTGTGCTTGTATGAGCAAATCCTCCTGTGGGTTGCTCACAGGACCTAAAATACAGAAATATGACTATTGCCTCTGGCCACATGACAGTGGCTTTTCTCTGTAACTGTTGCTGTAATCCAGTGTGAAGTGTAGCTGAGGGAATGGGACTTTTGTGTCCTCTGGCTTCTGCTGAAGTTAAAAGTAAGCAATCCCTAGATTTCACAATGTTTGTGAATGAAACTTCGCAATTAATGGGTTATAGGAATAATACCCATAGCTGTAGTCCAAACAAACCTCCATTTAGCACTTCATTAATTTCCTCTTTTAGTAGGTGGCCATTAAACTTTGGGAAAGTAAACCACTGATCTCTCAGTTCTCTGTGTCACTGGTGAGATACCAGTTGCTCTTTCCTTTGGCTGAGTAATGGTTTTAGTCTGAAACCTGTGTGTGAGGAGAAAATCAGAGTACTACTTTCAAAACCTGCATTAATCTGGACAGACAGCTCAAGTTAACCAATCTGATTGGTACTGACAAATAAGTTTTTCACAACTTATTCCAAAAACACTAAACCCCTCCCCAAAGCTTACAAGCAAATACACTAAAGCAGCAATTGAAAGTACATCTGGAATATGCAAAGAATTAGAAGATTCAATTTTTGCATTAATTAGTCAAACCCTTGTCAGTCTTCCTCCACGGTACAAAATCTGACTTTGCTGGGTTTCGCTACTCCCTACCCAGACCTGTAATTATATTATTTCTGCTGTCCATCACATTGTGAAGCCCAGTTCTTGAACATTCACAATACTATAAGAAGTGGTCTTAATGAACATCAACTTTAAGTAATCAGTCAAATAATTACTATTAGCCTCTTTGAGAAAACTACAGTTGGTTTTACCTTACTAATATTGTCTGAAATGTCATTATCTTCTTGAATTTAGGTGAATGAACCATTCCAGCTCAACTCCTTTCGGTTTTATTTGACTGTTTTCTGGGGAAAATATTTCTGACTTGCAAAATGAACACACTTCACTACATTTTAACTTCTTATATATTCCTTCAAATGTTTTTGCCTTTTCATTTTGAGCATTAAGTATCCTTTGGATAAAGACACTTCAGTTGTTAAGAGTGTTCTGTGATGCATTATTACTCTGGAGGTGTTTTTAAATGACAAGTATTTTCCTCCTTAATGGCATTCCAAGAAAATGTGAGGGGTGTGTTTTAAACTCAGATGATTTTATCAGGAGCAGAACTGAGAGAAGCCTTTTGTCTCGTGATAGTTTCTGGATGAGTTCAAGGAGTGCCTCTGAGAGTTGGACAACAAAGTGTTTCCTCTCCCTGTTTAACATTGCTGAGAGCCTCAGAGCTCCAAATCGTGCAGAGTATGGCTGACCTCATCTGAAAATGATTTAGCAAACCCAAGCACTCAAACCGCCTGTGTGTTGGAGCTGGGTTTTTTTTTGAATAATGTTTGTAAATGTTGAGCAAGAACGACAGTGTTGTGATTATTGAACTGTGTACACTTTCATGTACATATTAAAGCAGCAGCATTTTACTTGTCTTTTAACTCAGCATCTCCCAAGCATCTCATTGCAATGTACAAGTTCCCCAACATGCTTCATGCTTCAACATGTTTTCATGCTTCAAGGCTGTAAAGAAAGAGGCAGTGAAAGTGGTGCATTTTGCTATGCCTTTCTGTCATATTCTCCTCTGAATAAATCAGGTACCATTCACTTCAAATAAGAAGCCACATCAGAAAGCTTAAAATCTGCTGAATCAAGTTTAAATACAATTTTAGGTTTACAGAAAATTTGTAGAAGGCTTATGAAATCCCCTGTATCTTGTTATTGATTCAGAAGACTTTAAGTATGACAAGAATTTTCCCCAGATGACACATTAATTAGTAAAAAATCTTCTTGCTCATCCTATCCACACAGCTTCATACTTTTGTGAAGAGCTCTTATTAATAGAAAAGGTTAAACTGTCCTCACTTTATTGCTCTCTCTTATTGCTAGAGTGCAGGTAAGCAGCATTAGTGTAAATATTAATTGTGAATTTTCTTTCTTGATTTGCTTTTCTTCAGTACATGCTGCTAGAAACATGATCTTTTGATTTCTTTTACAAAAGAATGTGTCTGCCAAAAACTCCTTAAAGGTTTGGTTAATTTGTGTTTCTGAAGTGACTTTGAAGTGACTCACAAGCAAAATAGGACTGGGCCTGGGTAATACTTGGTGGGGAGCTTCCAAACCATGAAGAATAATGTCATCCATTTCCATGGAAGTTTCTGATGAACTTTCTATTTCAAAGTAAAATATAATCTCAGGAAATGTCAAAACTCACTAGTTCTTACCACAGAGTTAGCTTTATTCAGAAGCAATCCAAAATGTATATTCCCAGAAGTTAATATGTAAATAACTATGGGATCCCCAAGCACAAAGGCAGTTCTTTAAATAGAAATTATCCTCATCCCTATTCTTTCCTTCCTGGTCAGCCTTAGCATTTCCTCCACTTTGAAGATGTTGGTAGGACGTCTCGTTGGACTGAAGTTGGACATACTCTGCTTTCTCTTTCTAATGAGCATACCAAAAGCCATCTAAGTATCTAAAAGTATATTTTATTAGAACATCAATCAATACACCATAAAGTGACAGGTCTGCAGGGGACACAGAATTGCTGGTTTTACTCATGGGATGGGGAGAGAATCAGAAAGGTGAGAAAACTCCCAGGTAAATAGGTTAAGCAAAAGCTATCACACAAGAAAAACAAAACATCCCAAAGGCAGGTAGATGTTCAATCATTTCCAGGAAAGCAGGACTGTATCATGCATAATGGTGACTGGGGAAGACAAACATCATAGCTCCAAGCATCCCTTCTTTGTTCTTCCCCCAGTTTTATGTGCTGACCATGATGCCACATGGTCTGGAATATCCCTATGTCCATTTCGGGTCAGCTGTCCTGGCTGTGTTCCCTCCCAGCTCTTTTGGACCACAGTCCACTCAGTGGTGGTAGGAGAATAAGAAAAGGCCTTGGCTCTGTGTAAGCATTGCTCAAAACATCCCTGTGATGTCAACAGAGTTTCCAGCACAAATCCAGCTCCATCGAAACCACTATGAAGAAAATTAGTTCTCTCCCTGCCAAAAATGAGCAGAGTGTTCCATTTCTGTTAAAGAGAAAATGTTCAGTGCTGCAAGTTTTAATTCAGACCTCTCACCACACCACTGTCTTCTGGAATGGTCTTTTCATGCTGCAAAGTGGGTAAAAGTCATTTGCTGCTGCTTCCTCTGTGATAACCAATTGGTTTGTGACCAGTGCATTAAGGGAGATATATGGCATCCACATTAGCATTTTTCTACTCAAAGGCTCAGAAACCAACCAGCACATTGCAGAGCTACAGCTCTCAAGGTGAAATCTCACCTTACAGCTGAGCTGAACTGACAGCTTGCTGTGGCTGAAAAAGGGGATCATTAGTGCAGCAAGTCCTCAACCTCTGTGAGCCTGCAGAGATTTGAAGAGATGTGAGCTGTCGAGCTCATCTTGGTGCAGTGCTAACTATGGGATGGTAATTAAATGCCAGCTCTGTTAACTATTTCTTTGCACACAAGACAGATGAAATGAAGGGTCACATATTTATTGTAAATAACATCTCATTTTCAGTCATGTTCTTCACAATTGAGTTGACTCTGGAAAACAGCAATCATTTTTTCTGTTAGCCACAAAGAGCAGAGCTCAGGAAACCAGGAATATGTGCTGTCTGTCACACTGATGTGGGAAACAGAGGAGTCAGATTCTGGGAGTTCTGTACAGCACCAGACTTAAACATTTTATTTTGGTTGTGAATGCAAATCCACTGTGATCAGGTTTCACCTTGGAGACTCATCTGATAGTAGCAGGCCTTTAGACTGAAGTTCTCCAGTTTGATTGCAACCTCTGAAATCTATCTAATTCTGCCATCTCTCATTGTCTCTCCTTGACTATTGCAGAAGACTTCAAGCCATGTCTGAGAAGGTTCTCAAGCTCTATTGCAGTGCACTGAGTGCACATTCCAACGCACTGAGAGATTCTACTTTTATGGAAAAAACAAACTCGGTTGAGGAGTCCACATTTGTGTTTCAAAATTGTGGTGGTTATTGTTGTCATTGTAAGGTTACTGTAATTTGAAAAGACTGGGGGAAAAGCTCTTTTTCTGTTTTTTTTCAGTGTGATTTATGCAGTGTGTTTGACAACTCTCATGAATAACTAGTTGCACCAGCTTCTTTTCAGTATCACTTATTTTGTTATTTCTCCTATTTCTCAGAGACTTTCTCACACTAAAAGAAGAAAGGTTTTATAAACAGGAACATTTGATTGTAAAGCCACTAAACTTTTGAGGGGAATCACTGCAAAATCAGAGACAGCTACACAGGTTGAAAGTGCTTTTGGTTGCTTTCAAACATGAAATATTTCCAGCCTCTGTTATTCTTCATAGCAGGTTTAAAACCACAGTAGAAATTTTTATTGCCTCAATTTCCATGACAGCCTCTTGCAAAATGTAACTGTTAAAAGAGGTTTTTTGCACTATAAAGTGACTACTTTACTTTCTCAGACATATTTCTCAGACATCTTATTGATTCTTTACTTCTTACAATAACAATTTATCAGAGCATTTTGATGCATCTTCCCCCTACACCGTCTGTAGGTATTAAACTTAAAGATACAATGAACTGAAACAATGGTTATACCACAGTCAATGACTAACTGTATCTTGGAATGAATGTAGTATATGAGTCACAGCCAGTCATAATCAAGAAGGCAGCACTGGAAGCTTGGAAGAGTTCAGATGCAAGTCTGTGTTCTGCATCTGTTTTTCCCTTTGACTTCTACAGAGTTCCTATGACACCCAGTAAGGCTTGTCTGGAATGAAATGAAAGATAAATAGAACTGCTTTGTACTAGGGTAGGAATTGCTGATGTACTGACCGATTCTTATACAGCATAACTTTGTGACTGAAAACATAGTCACAACAGCACAGGATGGAGTGTAGGCTAAAGACCACCCCTGTGTTTCAGGTGAGAAGCAAGTAGTTAGACTGCTTTAAATTTAAATATAGAAACAGATCAAATAGCTGACCTAAGTTCACATGACTCTATTTCTTGAAACCTAGATCACAGCTTTTTCAGCATGGATCTTTAAAAGGACACATTAAAAGACTTATACCTTTATTGCTAGTATCACACTCACACTCTTTTACCCATACTTCTCATTATTTCTTGAAAAGATGTCCTATTCTCATTTCATTCTAATTAGGCTTTTCCCTTATCTTCAAAATTCCTTTCTTCCTCATACTCAAATTGTTATTTTGTTCTTCTTTAAACACATTTCTTTTCTGTCACCACTACCATGCCACTTGCAGTACTTTTCTTGCCACCAAGAAAAGTATTATCACTCTTTCTTGGTGTTTCATGCAAACTGAGATAGTAATCTCACACTCTTTGTCATTGGTTTTACAAGATGAAGTGCTCATAGAATGGCTGGATTTTTTAAAATTTCAAACTTCAGCGTGACTTTATATGTTGCAGAGGGCTGAGGACACTGAGAGCAGTCAATAGGGATCTCAAGGTTGAATGTACCTTTGCAGTTGCCAGTTCCTAGAGTGTAATTTTTCTATGATCTTTCAATTTTCTTAAGCTTTCTCAATATCTTTTCAAGCAGTCTTTCAAGACAGCTGATTTTGAAGGCAATGAAAAGATGCTAAAGCTCACTTAGGTAGAGATGTGTTTGATACAGCGTCCCCTTGAAAAAAGATTAAGCTGAAAGAATAAAGGGACAACTACATGATGGATAAAGAACTGGGTTAAGGAGAGAAAGAAAAGGCAGTTAAATGGTGGTGCCAGTTTTAATGTAGTTTGCTGATAATGTTTCTCAGTAGATTGTTTTTGCTGTAATTCCGTTTAACTTTTTTACTAATGGCAGTGGCTGTATCAGGAGTGTGTGAGGAATTTTGTTGAAAGCAGGAAGAACACAGTGTTATTAGTGTAAAAAGTTGATGAAGAACAACCAGTTGACCTTGATGAGTAGAATGTTAGATGTGTGCTGAAATTCAGCAGCTAAAAATGTCATATTAATAAAAACAGGTAATACAAAAATTTTGACTGGAAAGTAGAATACAGAACCATGCCTTAATCAGTATTAAAACCAGCTTTTCAATAAAATGGGTGCTTGTTTTGGTGCTCAAATTGTTTATGAAAAGTGTTTTCTAATACAATGGCTGCAATTCGATCCAGTGATTCAGTGATTTATCCTCATGTAAATAGATTATATCTCAATATAATATGACTGTAGGAAAAAAAAAGATGGGTACACTTCTTAAATGAAGAAATTAATTGGTGTTTAAATGATGTGTCAGAGTCATGCAGTTTAGAGACCAAACACTGTTGGCCAAATCCTCAGCTGATAATAAAGTTAATGTTATTCACTGAAGTTAATAAGCTATCACAGAGTATATCAGTCTGGCTGTAAACTTTGCTACTTCTGAACTGTGCAAAGTAAGTAAATCTTCCTCTTTGCAGAATGTGAGCTGGAATGCATGAGGGCAAAAGGGATTTGCACTGGATGTCAAAGCACCTTGGGTAGTATTGCTTTCAGAGTAGCACTGTGACACCACATGTGACAAAGTGCTTCCAGTTCTCAGTGTAGGAATAGATACAGATTGCTTTATATTTTGTTCTATGTGCTGAACTTGGCCTCTTACTCTCGGCCACATGAGAAGAAAAATAAACCAAGTACTCTTCACTTATGCTTTAAGCAGCATTTTCCTACTATTCTAAAGAAAAATAGATCATTGTCTGCAAACTGTAGGTTGTGTGCCTTCTTTTTCATACTTTGCCAAGAGCAGATAACAAACTGCTGTGAAAATATACTTCTGACCTCACTTTTATATGGTTAAAATCTCAGTCATACCTTGTTTAGTGCTTACCTTTAGCATTGCAGTTTTCATCCCAACATTGTCTTATTCAACACCAAGATAAGGCAGCATAAGAAAATCCTCTATGCTTTTTTCTAAAGAATGATTGCACCTCTAACTACAAAATACATCAGCTGTGAGTTTTAAGTACTATGTACCTCTAGAAGTGCACTCACAGTTTAAAAAAAAATCTGCTTACTTTGTAAGTCACAAAATAAGTGGTCAATTTGGAAGAATGAACTTCCTTCTTTCCATGAAAGCAGACAAGTTCAAACATGAATGCACTCTGCATGTGGACCACAGCAAAGTAAAATGTTGGTATCATAAGGATATGTTTGGAAGATTGTACTATGGCAGTTTAGATGTGTCCTAAGAAAATTTTTATTTAACGGTACAGAATTCTTTTTAAAGAATTTGGATGAGAAAAACAGGCTGCTTGGGTTCAGATATTTTTAGGGTAAAAGAAGTTAGAATAATTCCAGCACACAGTCCCAAAGGAGAAGCAAGGAAATAGTGAAATTGAGACAAATGTAAGTTTGCCATAATAGATTTTCTTAGGCTAAGATTTTTTGAATTTGGAGCAAGATTTCACCATAAACTAGACTAGAAGGCAACAGAGACAGATGCAGTGACACTTGGGCAGAGAGAGTCAAAAGGCAATAAAACGCTGGTACACTAATGAAAAAGAATGTACTGATTTTATTAAGGAAAGAAACTAAATGCAAGCAGTAGCATTCAAGGAAGTTATATGTGCAGGCAAACTTGAACTTTAGCTAGGTTGCTCTGTAAATCAACTTTACTTTAATTCACCTCATAGTCTATTATTCCAGCACAACGTCACCGACTTCAGTTTTTCACTATTGATGAAACTGAACAACCATAGGGAATCACATCTCATTACTGATCATAGATTTCTTGCAGCTTCCTGTGAAGCACTTGGACATAGCCATTGGCACAGGATAAACTTCAGAGGCAGGATGTACCCAGTCAAACGCTGCAAATATTATTTCAATAAAAAGAGATTTATTGCATAGACTTCTCTGTCAGGATCTTGCCTGTCCTTACCACTCTCCCTTGGAGTATACACAACCACTTGAGGTGTCCTGTGTGCTTAGTTTAACTAGAGAAATCTTCAGAGCATTACCAAAAATATTTTAATGTTGAATCTTTATCACTGCTGCTACTGAGGATTGTCACAAAAGGATTTTTAGTCAAGATCATGCCCCAGCAGCTTCAGTTGCTTATTATCCAGCTCTACCTGAGGGCAGATCTAGGTATGACAATTAGGAAGGAACCTCAGCCTTTTTTCTGAGCTGCCCCATCTGCTGTGGTAAAAACTAACCCAGTCACACAAAACAACATGCTAAGGAAATGTTAAAGAAAATATTAAAGGAGTTAAAGTCTGGTTACATACAACAAATTTTCCATGACTTTATTTCTTTCAGAGTAGCTTGCTCTAGTCTTCAGAAGGGGGGGGGGACATAGTTCCTTCTGAGCTTCATGCAACACTGAAGACTAAAATTATCAGGACAGAATTCGCAGGTTAGATCAGCTTGACACATTTAGCCTATGATCTCTGAAAGAAAAAAAACCTTGCCACTTGATCTTGCTCAGAAGAGCCACCCTAATACTGAGGAAAACAAGTTTAGGAGCAGTGCTAGCTAAAAAACTTCCCATCAAATGTAGGCTGCTTTTTGTTGGGAGCAGGTTGAGGAAAGAAGTTTCAGGTGTGAAATTATATTTCAATGGAAAATCTTTTTCTATATTCTTTGAAGGGCAATATAATTGGTTAACCAAGACACCAAGAAGTTAAAATCCAAATACCTTAGGGTGAACTGCCCCCCCCCCCCCCCCACTTTCTGGCATTGGACTTTTTAAAAAGATTTCCAGCAAAGTGAATTTTTTAAAATAATTTTTGCCAGTAGGATTCCCCTTTGTCTCCCCACTTTTTATTCAACTTTCTGTGGTGTATCCACACTCCTTTACTTTTTTAGCAGCTGTCTTCAAAAATATAGACTGTCTTTGATGCTACCATAATCAATCTGCATGAACTTGAGCAGGTTCCTCAGTATTCTTCTGAGATAATTCTTTACCTGGAGAATAGGGACAGATCTTTTACCACCAGTGTGCTTGTTGTGAGGATAATGATCCAAAGTTTAATAATATTCATGAAGTATTTAAATTTTTCCAGTGGGTTGCACCGAGGTAACCATTTAGAGCCCCTCATTATCACACCAAACACATTATAGATGGTTGTTCATCACTTCCAACAGCAACTGCATCAATTTTGCATTAAAATATCACAAAGGAGATATTTTTATTTTCTGACCAATAGGAATGAAGTAACTCATGTCCATGTAGTTTAGTTCTATCTGTCCATAATAGGAACGGACACATGCATGTTGCATATTATTCAGAGATGTCTGAATTTGAATTTGGATCTCATCTAAGACCTATCTGCCTTCCTCCTCCTATACAGAAACTGTTTAAGTTTCTGGAACTGCTCCTCAAATCCTTAGTTCCATTATCAAATCCCTGGATTGCTGTATGGTGTGAGCACAAGCTCTGAAAATGCAAATGAGCATTATGTAGGAAACATTAACTGCTGTAGTTAAACTGTATTAAAACAAAGTTAACTACACTAAAAGAAAGAAAATTTGGACTGCCATTGCCCTTGGTACAAAAGCCTTTCCCATCTTGATATTGGCCATGCCCCTTAGAATGAAATTCCAGAAGCTGCTCCCCTCTATCAGCACATCAAACATATTCCACTTCTCCTCTGCAAGGTCCAAGAGATCCCTGCCCTATTTCAAAGTGCCTGCAGCCTCTCTTCAGCAGAAACTACATGTCCAAAAGCTTCGAGTTCCCACTTTCCCAGGCATATTTTTAGTGCATCAAAAGGCTCATTTTCTCAGATGATGTGTTTGGAGGTCTTAGTAAAAAGGCTATTTGTGACAAATGGTACGCTCCCAACTAAGGGTCACTACATAGTTGCCTACATGGAAGTCACAGGGAAAATACTTGGCAGCCTTGTGACCACTAAGAAAAGAAGAGAAGGAGTGGGTAATGGGAAAGCATACCTTAATTGTGCTTCATAATTTTTAGCACTTAATTAAAGCCACAGAACTATTTATAGCTTTTATAGAAAGAAAGGAGCTGTGCACATTTCCCATTCTTACATCCCAATGGCAAATTGGTCCCAGTTAGACTCACCTGCTAATCTCATGACCATGGTGATGGTGAGCAGCACAAAAACATACATAATCTTCCCAGAAATCTTCATGTTGGTTCCTGCTTTCATGGCTCAGGCAGCTCCACCAACTTAACTGCGATCAGGGGGAGCATTTCTTGCCTGTCAGTACATCCTCAGCAGCCAGTGGCAGTGTTTCCTCTCCCCCTTTCCCGTGCCTCTCCTTTAGCTGTGCATGCTCCTGACTGGCTGGCTCCTCAAAGCTGGAGAGGTTCCTCCTTCTGACTTTTCAGAGCACTTTTCAGAGCTTCCTGTGCTGAGAACCCAGGCAAACACTGAGGAAACAGGCTGAGAAATTCTGCCTTCCGTTCATTGGCTCTCCTCAGGAGGCCGATGAGTGAAGATAAACCCTGCAGCAGAGTTCAGAGAGAGGAAATTATTCAATGCTGAGTTTAATATCAAAAAGGGTCTTAGTCTTGGGAAACTAGACAGAGACTTCATGTTTCTCACTACTTTTACTTCTGCTACTTCTTCATCACGTCTTTGGCAAAACCTCCAAGAAAATTCTTCCGCATGTCTTCCTCAAAAAAAAAAAAAAAAAGCAGTCTTAAATCTTCTCTGTAAGAGACATTTTCAATTATTTCTCTCTTAAGTACCTACTTAGCACATGGAACTCTACACTTTTCATGTGAACTTTTAAGTTCAGACTTTGTGAACCCTTAAATAAGTTGTAGGTGTACCCTTACTCCATCTCCACTCCTGCCAGCTAAAATATTACAAATCCAAAACTCATTTTTTGCAGATTCTGAAAAAAAAATTGTAAATATGGGACAGTTTTCAAGAAAATTGCAGCATGTCTCATTCTGGAGGGTTGAAACAAGGAAACAGTAAATATTTCCAAAATAAAACACTGATACGGCACATTTAAATTATGCTTTTGTTTAGAAACTGATCTAATTTGAAGGGGGCAGAAATCTGTACAAAAGCCAAAATATTGAGCAATTTTTTTGTTTGTTTTTGGCACAGGTGAAATCACATTTTTCTCTGGATGACAAAAATAAAAAACAATTCACTATTATGTGCCCTTAATCTAGTGCAGGCTTCTGATGGGGTCACAGACTCCTCTCAGACATCCACCTGCTCCAGTGTGGGGCTGCTCCATGGGCTGCAGGTGGATCTCTGCACCAGGAACTGCAGGGGAATGGCTGCTCCAGCACCTGGAACACCTCCTGCCTCTCCTTCTCTGACCTCAGTGTCTGCAGGGTTGTTTCTTTCACACATTATCACTCCTTTTGCCAGGTGAAATTGTTTGGCCATTGCCCCCACTGCTTAAATGTGTTATCCCAGAGGATGGGCTATCCACTGAACACTAGTGGAGAAATTTGTGTGCTGAAATTTCACCAGGTGACATCTGGTGAAATTTTATGGGTATTTTTTTTAACAGAAAAAAAGCTGTAAAGAAATGAAGCACTCTTTGTGCACAGAGACTTGTTTTTAAAGTTTGATAAGGTTCCTTCCTTTTACATTTTTTTTCACCAAGTGCCATAACTTTTGTACCAGCAAAAATTGAGGTACTTCATGGAGAAGAGAGTTGCCAGCCCATGGGTGTGGTGAGAATAAAAAGATGGGATTCATTAAGCAGCATAAATGTTGGTACCATGGGGAAGATGCTGAGCAGTGTGGGAACACAAATAGGACAGACTGGAGTTTTGTGTAGATGAGAAGGATTTGGGTAAAGCACATGTGTGTATTATGTTAGTCCTGTACGGGGTGAATTAAGAGCTGCAAAATCCTGTGGCTCATTCTGCTACTGCCAACAGTAATTTTTACTGAAAATTTCCACAGGAAAACACTGTCTTTGAATAAGAAACTTGGGTGCCCTTTGAGGAAAAGCTACCTCAAAAACATGAGGTTAAATCAGTATTTTAAAGAGAAGTGATGAATTTCATTTAGCTTTGTCTTAAACGGCTTTTCTCTTTTCCATGTTAATGAATTTAAAAAATGGAAAAAAAAAACAATTATTGTGGATAAGGACAGGTAATATTTAGTCTTGCAATCAGAATGAAGAAGAGACTTGCCCTTGTTCAGAGGGAAAGGGTGAAGCTTTTTCAGAATGAAAAGTCTGTGTTAAATACTTGTCACCAGAAATTGAATGTCGCCCACATCTTTCACTGAAAAATATGTTTGGGGGTTGTTTTTTTCAGAATACTCTTGTGTGGGTTGTTTTAAAATAATATTGTATCAATTTCTCCATTTCCTCACTGATAAAATAATTTTAAACTCCGGGGGTCACTCTCCTTTCCTAAGCCACAGCATTTCCCCAGCACAATTCTGTGGTCAGTGGTAGAGAAAAGGCCTCAGCTATTAAAGCTACAAGTCAGAATAATTAGTAGTGAGGACAGAGACCTAAGAGGAAAAGACAGAAAACAGATTAAAGTTGGCAGGAAATGAACTACTCAGGCGCTTGAAGTGTACACCACGTTTAAACTGTTCTGATGACTGCAGTCTGGTGTTCTGGTTTTGTTTGATCAGACTGGTGTTCCAAAATGGTCTGCATTGATGTTCATTGGAACAGAGGAGTGTGAATTAAAGTCTTATTTAAATAAGTAAAAGAAAGACTGATAATGATCATATAAAGAAAATAATGGCAAACACAAATTCAGATGGATGAGCTCAGTCCCAGGAACACCTCATTGACTACTGCTTTTTGTGGGAGGGTGTTCTGTATACTTTTATCCACTTGATCTTAACATTCAGTATAGGATTTTGACACTTCTCTTGACTGTTCTGAGTTTTCAATGTGCTATTCACAGTAAGACTGGTTCATTTTCTGAGTATGTACCATTTACTGTGGAATTAGTAATGCATGTGAACAGAAACATCACTGTGTTTTAGACAAGGGCGTGGAGAGGAAGAAGATATGTTTATGTAATAAAGATAAGAAGACTGGAGAGAGAAATAGGCAAAATGTAAGCAGTGTCAGGCCTCAAATGTAAAAGAAGTGGTGCTCAAATCTGATGCAAAGACAAGAGGATATTAAGATGTAGAAAATGTGCAGACTTGTCGTGTACTGCATACAAGATTGCTGTATAAACCAAAAAAAATAAGAACTGCAATGGGATAGAGGAGGTTTTGGAAGAGAGAAAACTTCTAAATAAGTCCAACTTTAGGTTGTCATCATGGAAGATCTTTACTATAGAAATTAATTCAGAGCCAGAAATTAGACAGCTATATTCTTTAGGTAGGGAAGAATTATTTAAGATGTCATTAAGATACTTTGGAAGCAACTTTCTGGTTAAGGGCAGCAGAAATTTGGGAAGTGAGATATGAGAAGTCTGTAGAAGGTCATGACAGAAAACAGAAGTTTACCACAAGGAGTGATAAGTAATCAGAGCAGACTTTTCTCCAAGTTATATATTGAGAGCCAGGATCCCATGACATAGAATTCATAGGAATCTAGATTTATTTGTGTTGGAAGGGACCTTAAAGATCATCTATTTCCAACCCTCCTGTCATAGGCAGGGACATCTTTCCCTAGATCAAGTTGCTCAAAGTCCCATCCAGCCAGGCTATGAACACTTCAAGGGATGGGGCATCCACAGCTTCTCTGGGCAACCTGTTCCACTGCCTCACCACCCTCACAGAACAGCATCTCTTCCTCATATCTAACCTAGACCTACCCTCTTTCAGTTTAAAGCCATTCCCCCTTGTGCTGTTACTACCTGCCCTTGTAAGGTCCCTCTCCAGCTCTCTAGCAGGTTGCCATTAGGAACCTGCTCTGAAGTCTCCCTGGAGCCTTCTCTTCTCCAAGCTAAACAACTCCAACTCTTCTCAGTCTGCCTTTATAGTCCAGGTGTTCCAGCCCTCTGATCATCTTGGTGGCCCTCCTCAGGGTTCTCTCCATCAGGTTCACATCCTTCTTATGTAGTGGGCTGCAGATCTGGGTGCAGGACTCCAGGTGGGGTCTCACCAGAGCAGGGCAGAGGGGGAGAATCACCTTGCTTGCCCTGCTGGCCACACTGCTTTGGATGCAGCCCAGAAAGCCAAGCACATCCTGGCTGTGTGCAAAAGGATGTGTTTGACTTTCTGGGCTGCAAGGGGATGTTGCTTCTCATCCACCAACACCCCCAAGTCTTTCTCCTAAGGCCTGCTATTGATTTATTCTCAACCCAGTCTGTGTTTGCTCTTGGGGTTGCCCTGGTCCAGGTGCAGGACCTTGTGCTTGGCCTTGTTGAACTTCACAAGGTCTGTGCAGGCCCAGCCCTCAGGCCTGTCCAGGTCCCTCTGGATGGCATCCCTTCCCTCCAGCGGGTTGACTGCACCTCACAGCTTGGTGTTGTGGGCAAACTCACTGAGGGTGAGCTCAGTCCCACTGTCCATGCAGCCAACAAAAGTGTTAAAGTGCCCCTGTCCCAGCCCCAGCCCCTGAGAAATGGCACTCACTGCTGGTCTCCACTGGGACATTGAGCCAGTGACTGCACTGAGGATGACCATCCAGCCAAATCCTTCTCCACTGTGGTGTGGTCTGGGCCTTTCCACTTTAGAGGATGTTTTAAGGATGTTGTGTGGGACAGTGTTGTGTGCTTTGTTCGTACAAGGCCAGGTAGATGACATCAGTTACTCTTCCCTCATCCACCAATGCCCTCATCCATCATGGAAGGCCCTCAAGCCTGTCAGTGAAGCCATGCTGGCTGCTGCAAATCACTTCCTAACTTTCCATGTGCCTTTCCAGGGGGACCTGCTCCATGATCTTGCCAGGCACAGAGGATGAGACTGAGTCTATAGTGTCCCTGGGTCTTCATTATTTTCCTTTTTAAAAGATGGGAGGGGATATGTTTCCCCTTTTCCAGTCAGTGGGAGCTTTACCAGATTGCCACATCTGATCTGAGAAAGGAGAAAGTGGGACATAGGATGACCTAGACAAAGAAATAATGCATGTAAAGGAATGAAAGTTGTCAAGATTTGCTGGCTGCATTAATTAGAAACATAGTGTGCATTTAATGTAAAGGAAGAAAAGTGGAGAGAGGCTGGGATAGCTGAAGCCTGAGACGTAGGTGAGGATGAAGACATTGCCAATGAGTGCAACTAAAGATATGTTTCGAGTAAGTGCCTTTTTCCACACAGCAGCAGAGAAACTCAAGCATCATTTGTTTAAGGTGCTAGGAAGAGTCTTCACTGCCTTGCTGGAGACTGAACTTTCCCTGTCTTCTGAGTTCTAAGAGCACAGATCTAGGCTCTGCCTGTGGTTTTCAGTGTGGGTTATTGCAGTGCCATTTTATGTTAATTATCGTAAATGTCATCAGATATTATTTAGCAGTCTCTGTGATCTGCTCTGTTTGAAGTGGTTTTACTCAGCTTAAAGTCCTTGCTGACAGAAGATTCCATGTTAATTACTAATTCAACAAGAAGTGCAAGAACTGTAAAGCTGGCTTTTAACTTTTGACCAAGTGCAGACAGAAATAAAATTTGCTCCAGGAACTGAGTTTCCAATGATGACGTGAATATCAGAGTGCTGGAACCCCATCTGGTGCAAACATAAGCTGGCCTGGTTTTGTTGACTTCTCATGAAGGTACCATGACTTTCTCCATGTGAGAATTCTCCCTGCTGTCTCTTTCTATGTCAGCTGAGAATACTAAAAATTCAGATAGCTCAATAGTCTGCAAATAAATTAGTAAATCTCTGAAGTTGGAAATGATTCTGGGAAAGGATCATGATTCTCTGTGCACTGACAGATATGTTGCAGGCACAAAATAGTCACCCCAACAATGGTTTTATCTGGCAATTTGTCAAAAAGTTAAAATTAAGGCTGGATTACAGTATGCAACAGCCTTATTCAATGTATAAGGCATTAAAACCAATTTAATTATTTCAGAGACTGCAGCGTCTGTCACACTTGTCAGTGAATTTCCTGCCTTTTGATGACCTGTCTTAGAACCTAGTTACAATGGTGAAAAAAGAAATTCAGAACTTCTATTTGCATTTTCTGTAACAAATACTTTAATTTTGGATATGGAGGTATATGAAAGAGAAAATGAAAGTATCCATAGCATCATTTTTTTGTGCAGGCAGATGCAAAACTTCTCCATCTACTTTAGCTGATTCACTTTGATGTTCCTTCTGCTATTCTACTTCTTCACTCTAACAGAGTTCATCTAGTCTACCTGGAACATGATTGACAAGTCTGCCTCAGATTTGATTGCCTGAATGTTTGCAATTGCAGACTCTGTAATCTGAGCTTTTGTGTTCACCATGCCTTGAAGGCCAGCTTGCAGTGGTCATTTCCTAGCTCACGGATCCCACCACATGGTAAGTCTCCTAGCAGAACGGCATAATGCAGGAGGCTGGCTATGAAGATATCATTTATAACCTTTGTGGCAGCAAAGTGGCACAATATGCTTATAAAGCCTCTTCCTGGTTGTTCTGTGGTTGGGTGTTGCTTATTCCTAGAAACACCCACGCACCTGAAAGTCCTGATGAGAATAAATTTCCTTTCACACAACTCCTACTGGAGGGTAGGTAAGGCTGAGGTGAAGCCCACATTCCCAGAGTCTTTCTCCGTTCAGGGAAGCTTATATTAAATAACAAGACTGAAACCAGGGGACCTGACTGAATTCAGAGCTGTTGGGAACCCTTGATACACATGTGTAGGTAAATAAAATATTACTCATGTTTCAAAGTACTGCTGGGGTTGAGTGTAGGTGATAAAAGTACTAAAGGCCCCACTGAAGCCTAGTCTGAAATTCCACTTCCCATCACTTCTGGGAGCCCTGTCCTAACAGCTTCTGCAGGCCACATCCCTGCTCTGCAGATGCTGACAGAGCAGAACTCCCTGGGCTGGCTCTGAGCTGGCTTCAGACACAGAAGCCGTGCAGTGAAGTCAGCACAGCACTGAAACCTGTGTGTGCAATTCTGTGCTACCTGGTGGGGATGAAAGAGTCTACCAAGTGCAATGCAATGGTCTGTCAGCTTTCTTGGAGCCAGTTCTGGGTCACTGACACACAGCAAAGGCTCACAGCTCCTGCTGGGGTGAAATGTTGTGGCTCTCTTGAAATCAGCATTAAGATGTTCACCCGACCAGGCTCTAGAGCAGGTCACAATGCCTAGGAGCTTTATTTTGTGACACACTGTGGTTATGTTCTAGCCTACAACCCAGCAAGGCTCCTCTTGAGCACAATTCTAGATTGTGCAAGGAAGACTGGGCATACTTGCAAAAGTGCTCTGAGAACAGATGACTGAAAAATGAGGAGGAAGTGGCTCAGAGGACTGGATGAACAGATACCTGTTTCAGAGGAAAGGGGCAGGAATGTCGAGATGAAGCCTAACTCCCCTCACTTCTGGATGCCCAAAGCACTGTGTCTGCCCCTCTTTGGTCAGGAGGCTGCAAAGAAATGAGGAATTTTTAAGGCTCTGCTTGAACAACAGGAAGATGTTTCACTTCTCTGATTCCTTAGATATTTGACTTGAGAGATGAACAAGTCCACTTGTTCATCACTTGACAACACAGAGTGAGGCTATTTTTTTCCCAATGTAGATGCTCCCTAGCAATCTCCCACAATAGGCAAGCTAGGGATGTGAAGCAGAAAGTTTTGCATTTGAAAACCCTTTGCAGCATTCCAATGATGTGGCCTGGAAGTCTGCTAGCTCAGCAAGTTTGGGACTAACCTTGGCACTGCTCTCAATGTTGTGCTGTGTCTCTTATCTTATGCACAGAATACTAAGGCTGTATGTGATCTATATCTATCCTCCATTATTTCAAGTACTCAGACTAAGAAAACATGAGAAATCTGTGGGGATTTTTTTTCTGACATAAGTCAATGGAAGTTAGTCCAAAGAAACTGCTGGGTGGAGATGTTTGCAAGGCGTAGAGGTATTACTTTCATTTTCTGCAACAGATGCTACACATGTAAACAGAAGCAGGAGATTCATTCTTCTGCCTGATTTTGCAGGTTTGGACAATTATTTCTGTCTTATTTTGCAGTAAGGGTGAGAGCAGATGATTCTAGTAGAATGGACATTTCTATTTCTATTGAAGAAATTAAAGTCCAGCATCAGATCATTCAAAGGTGCAAGACACTTTCTTCAGGAGTAAGGCATTGGGGCATTGGTTTAAATGACAGTACATAAAGCTTAGTATCTCTTTCAGTACTGTGCGTGCATTGTTCTAATTTCTCATGTTTACCATAATTCATTATTTATATTTTATGCAGGCTAGCTTTATTTCTTATTTCAACAATATCTGGTGATAAGGATGTACACAGCTCATTTATGTGCTAATGTAAAATTACTTCCTTTTCCTGCCTTGAATTGGTATGAGATGAGTTGAGACTAGTCCATCACAGCTTTGTTAGGCATAAAATAGTTCAGTTAAAGTTGGTTTAATTAAGATGTGCAAATCCAAAAGAATCTCTGGTAAAACTCCAGAAAGGTCAGTTTATTCATCAAGTATTGATTTTTCCTGATAGTCTCAATTATTTTAATGTGCAGAATGGAACTTCTTGATTTCATGGTGCTGTTCTTGATACTTTCTGAGGAAGGTAGACTTGATCTGGGGGGTTCAGGATAGTCCAGAGGTAAAGATCTCTCTTTCAGACCTCTCTTCATTTTCTACTGGCTCATTCTGTCACCTTTACTTTTTATAAGTGAACTGTAAACATTGCTTTTGTCTCAGAGAAGCTCCAGTCCCAAGGCTACATGTATTCCATACCCGACAATGCCTGTGCTATGATGGGGATGCATAAATTGGAAATTGAGAACCCATGGGCTTCTCCCATGTAAGCAGACTTGCTAACCCAGCAGTTATTTTTTTCTGACACTAACGTATAACAAGAAATCAGCCCTGCTTGCTACAGCAGAACAAACGAGGCTTATCTGGCACAGACTGGTGGTGTATGTAATTTCTATGATCTGGAAAATAGAGACTGGATATCCCTGAAACTTGAAAAATAATTTCTCAGCTTGCTGTCCACTATTCATGTCTTTGCCAAAGAAATGCATTGGCTTGGGTGGTTTTGCTCTGTAACAACAATGGCTAAAACATGAGATCTCAGAACCATATGGCTCCATCTGGGGCAGAACTCCAAGTAGCACTTAATTTAGGAACTTGGCAATACTGACAACACTTCAGGTGAAGAAAAGAACATGATGGTACAACACTGATAGTGACAATAAATTTGGGGTTTTATGTTTTAATCAGGTCTGAATTTTTAAACTAGATGCTGGTGAATACGAGTGATGACATTTGACATTTTCAACACCCTAGCATTTGGCAAGGTTGTCTGAATAGCAAGAAGAAAAAGCCAGTGAGTCAGAAGCTCACTGTAATTTGGGGATGTGCTTCCTCATGCTGTTCTGTTCTTTCTTTAGAAACTGCTGTAGCTACTCTTTGAGATAAAAAAAAAAAAAAAAACGCTGAAAGTAGAATGAAACAGCACTAAAATCCAGGAAATGCTGCAACATGAATTTTGATGAGACAAAAGTGTGGTACTGAACAAAGCATTTTAAGCTTCCCACTTTGGGCTGCCTTTCTGAACCCTGTGCCCTTTGATTATAATGGGAACTTACAACTTGAGTCCTGCAAAATGAACTGTTTACCCTGATAAGCTATAAACACCAACTATAGCTTATTAATGGGTTTTGCATGGCTTTCAGTGAGTAGGCAGCAAGAGTACGGCAGCTTTGTTTTCTCCCCCGATCACCTTTTCAATACATTATTGTGATCATAATAACATCTGAACAGAGAATTAAATCTTCTGTGGTTAAATATTCTGCTTGCTTTCAGGGTAGGTTGGGATAAATACATTTACTTCATTACCTAGACCAGCTCAAGCTTCCCAACTTTTCCCTGCCAAGACTTGGTTCACTAATACCATCTAGAAGACAGAATGACTGTGACTATATGACAAGGCATATATAGTTAATGCCTTGAAACCACTGAGATTTTTTGGCACATATTAGTATTTGAGTTCTGTGAAAATCAAAGATGTAAACTTAAGTCCAGAAGGATCAGAACAAACAGAACAAAAGTCATTGGAGAACACTTGCAACATGGAGTTCGACCCAGGCTCTGTTCCCTACAGATGCATCAAATCTTTTCACAGGTACTGTCTTGAGTAAAAAAAATTATCTGAGAACTCAAATCATGCAACTGTCTTAAAAATACCTGGCCCAGGCAGCTGAAATAACTAAAATTTGTGGCACTGGACTTTTAACCTGATGAAGCTGACCACCCATACAATCTGTGAGAAGGAATCTGTAAATTTACCAGCTGCCTTTTTTCCTGGCTTGATATATCTGCTGATGTGTTATGAGTTCCTGTTTCACCAGAAATTCTGAAAGACCAGAAATTACTTTAAAAGTAACGTCTCATCTATGTTGCAGAGTTCTTCCATTGTATCTATTTACATCCCACCCTACTTTTCAGCTATTGTAGCAGCAGATCTGAGAGATGGTTCTTTTTGTTTCTTCTAGAGGAGAAAACGGACCTTTTTCCTCTGTTCTAGCCCCTGGGTTTTGCTGGAATTCACTGAGATACAAAATGTCTCTTTCACAGCTGTTTCAAAACATGTTGTCTAATAATCCTTATTTTCCTCATTGTTCAGTGCATAAGACCAGGCAGTTGGGATAACATACATTTGACTTGTGGGTGATTTTAACAGATTAAAAAACCCACTCCAGTTACCCTTTCATCACTACCTTGTGGTCATTCCAGATTATGCTGTCCTGTTTCAAATATACATTGAAATGAAACTGGAATGAAATACTTTATTCAGCCCAGAGCCCAAAATTTTATTTGTTCAAAGGAGTAGAATTTGGTGAAGGTGGTGTGGTGGTAAAATATTTTTGAAAAATATTTTTGAAAAAGTAGGCACTTTTTGTGAAACTTTAGGAGAAAGAATGTACCACCATATGATTTTGCCTAATGTAATTGCTTGAATAGGTATGGCATAATAATTGATCATCATTATATGCAGGTTTGTCTTAAAGTATTTAAATTGAAAATTTTAATTAGATTTTTTTAAATCCAAACTGACAATCACCTCCATTTAGACTCCTTTGAGGATTCATCTTTTTAAAGTTTATTCTTCTGTACATTTGAGAGTAAGAAAGGTGACAAAATATGATTTAATGAGAATTCTTTTCACATTAAGTCTAAAGACTTAAGAATTTAAGGATTGTAAGAATTCATGCTTCAACCACATGGCATAAGATCTGAAACAAGCAGAATTGAATCAGGGGAACATTGCTTCTGATGTACTTGATAGCTGTAATTTAAACCATTGTTTTCAAATAAACCATTGAATTTGTAGTTGCCTCTCAGTTCAGTGTACATAAATGGGCCAGAACACAGGCACAGTTTTTATTGTGATAAGGTACATATAGGAAGGAGTTTGATAATTCAGTATTTTTCCTGGTGTAATGGGCTGAGACTCACTGGTTTAAAAGGTTGTTTGTGCTTGCCCTGTCTCTTAACGTGTTTAGATTACATTATCAGGCAACACATGAAATAAATAAACTTTATTTGATTCAATGTAAGATAAAGATATTAAGCAAATCACTTAATAGGAAGAGGTTCATATGCAAGAGTTGAAATACCAGATGCAGTAAAAATAAGCAAGGGCCAACAAGCCTGCTGTTGAAAGACACATAGCAGTAAGAGAAGATTAGGCAGGCACTAGCATTTTTGTATTGCTACACCAGGTGCATTGTGAGCATTTGCAATCTCATCCTGAGGATTTAAAACCAGACAGTTCCAAATCTCTGAGATCCTCCCAGCCAGATCTTTTGCACTGTTTGTCAGGCTAGAGCTTGTAGATGTATAAATCCTTTTGCACAGAGAAAAGTAGGGTTCACTTCAGACTGATTATTATCCGAAGAATAATCCAACTGAAGTAAAATCCAAATTTGATTGTGAATAAAAGTCTGGATGCTGACAAAGTCTATATGAAGCCCTAGCATTATGTGCATTTTAAATGCTGCCCTCTGGACCAAGGATGTCCTGCTCAGTGGTAGCTATGAGTGACACACAGCCCATTTTATGATCCTACAAACAGCAATTTGTACTTTAAAAAAAGGAACTTAAATTTGTTATTAGCTCCCTTTTACATCAGATATTCCTGTAGCTGAAATTCTAACCTTTCACTCTGTTGTAAACAGGAGCTAAATCTGACTCCAGTAGTGTTACTGTGTTTGCAATCTCATTACTGAGAGAAATCCAGATGAAGGCAGATATATGGGCATCTGTAGACCATAATGGATACCTCATAGCTTTATGGCTGCTTTGCCAAGCTAGGCACTATAAAAACTCTTTTTAATGGTAGCTAAAATCTTCACTGATAATGCAATAAGTGATGGTGGTTGCATTTTTATGTCATTTGTTCTTCAGCAATTCTTTTTAATTCTAAAGAAAAAAATATCTAAATTACTTATGATATTAGGACAAAAGTTTCCATTGGCTCTTAGAATTACGTGTCTAAATGAGATTTCAAGGCTTCCATGCAATGGAGCTGTGAGCAGTACACATTGAGGAGTGGTGACACCATTTCCTTTAAAGTATCATATTCAGAAAATCTTGTCATCTTTTCAGCACTGAACCAAAAAGGCATTACAAAGGGATGCAGTCCTTAGAACTACATTTTAAGCACTTACAGAAAAACTGTGTGTATATTCCATGTCCTCAGTGATATTTATTTGGCATTTAGATTTCAGAAGTTTAATATTTAGTTCATATGATATAAGTTTTTAAGTTTGATACTGAGTTCTCATAGATTTTTACTCCTCCCTAAAGTCTGTTGTCCTAATGCCAGATGAGGACAGTTAAATTCCAGAGGACTTAGATCTCTAGTCAGCTTTTTCTGTCATATCATCCAATTATCCTGGAGCATGTTTATCTCTGGAAGAGCAGTTCCAAAGAATAGTCTGACTTGCCCATTGCACTTGTGCTCCTCTCACACAAGGCACAAGCAGCTTTTGCACTTCAGGCCTGATCTTGTTTCTGTCTCACATGGATCTTCCATACAGCCTGGCTTGTGCCAGATTCCTGTTGTGCAGTACATCTTCAGCAACGAGAGTCATGGCTTTCTCTTCACTTCTGTGCCATGACACCCCATTGTTCTGGTGGATTATTAGGTTCTTGAAGCTGGGCAGCTTCCACCCATGTCATTTTGCAGAGCTGGGCTTCCTGTACCTTCTTTGCCTTGCCTCTGTTATGGGGCAGATTTGTGGCTGATAAACCCCACGGCAAAGCTCAAATGGGGTAGGAGTTTCTTCTTGTCTGTGTTTCATATCAGAGAACTAGTGAAAAAAAACATATTCGTTCTTTAGCACTGAAAAATATGAAAATTACACAGCTTCTCCACAGTTCTTCTACAAAATGGCAACAATACATGGTTTCTTATGTTTGTGGTGTTGATGTTTTTGCAGTGAAGTGGTGTTCAGGCATTAGCAAGCGTGGAGTTCTCAGCCAGTGTCCTGAAAACTGAAGGCCTCCTAGGTACTTCAATAGAACATAAGGAATGGAGCAGAGGCCATGGACACCTCAAGTTTGGGAACTGGTACCAATTCTCTTCCATATGCCCATTCTAGTGCATACTGTCTGTCTCTGGAAAGTTCAGCATCATCAGAAGCAACATAGCCTGGGGGAGCTTGGAGCACTTGTCAGGCCTATTTGTCCATTGGATACTTGCCTGTGTGAGAAGCTCTGCTGGAAAGAGCCCTCTATTATTGTAACTTGCTCCTGCCCCTTCTGGCAATTACTGGCAGGCCTGACAGGATATCCTAGGTTTCTGTCCTTTGCTCCCCATCTCTAAAATACTAAAACAATCACCTGACTTACCTCAGTGGTAGAGAGTTACTTGCTTAGATACATGATCAGCATTCCCATTTACAACAACCAAGCACCTTTCTGCTGCAGCAAGACAACTTCCACTGCAGACTTGATCTTCATGGTAATTTAAAAAATATATTCAGGGCAGTGTAGCTTTCTGCTACAGGATTTTTTGTGGCTTTCAGTCACGCAGTTGCATTACCACAAAGAACTAATAGCAAGCCCAAGCTGGTTTTGTGAAGTGCTTACTGTTCTGCTTCTCAGTGCAAAAGGAAAATGTTCTATTTGCTCTGATGGCTGATTTACACACCACACTGCCTTTTTTTTCAAGAAACTTTCAAAAAAACCCTTTTTTAAAAACAGAGTTTACATTCCTTAGGAACTCTACTGGCTACACAGGCACATAAGCCTGCATGCCTAGGTGGTGCCTCTTAGTAGGTTTATAATTTCTCAAATACTTACTAATACAAGGATTGGTCTCTGCAGAAGCTTCTTTTAACTAACAGTCAACCTAGCAATTGTATTAGGTGCCAATCTTACTTTTACCTGTGTTCTTCAGATGTACTGCTGACGACAGAGTGGCTGTGAGAGGAAAAGAATAAGAAATGTCCAGGGCACAGGGAATCTCAAAGCCTCCAAAATCAGACCATAACAGGTTTGTCTCTGTCTCTTGCTGTCATTGATATGGTCATTCTTCTGGTCCTAAGAAAAGAGCTTGGTATGTCAAGGCATGCAAAAAACAAAACAAAACAAAACAAAACAAAACAAAGAGGTTTTTTATCCAATGCAGACATATTATGGCTCCTGTGAAAATTCCCAACACTGGTTGCAACTTCATGTGGCTCAGTGATACAGGACAAAATAAAATGGAAATAAACCTATCCACAGCATCTGCTTGTTTCCAAAGAACAATTTTATTTGTTTATGTCCCAGAAGCTAGAACAACCATAGAATTTCTCTGTAGAAAAAGCATCCTTGCAATGTCTCCCTTCTAGAGGTGCACACTCACTGGCAGATTTGAGGCCTCCCAGAGAGTAAGTGAGATACAAAATACTTAATGAAATGAAGGTTTTTCACATTGACTTTGGACACATGTAATTCCAGTAACAAAAGTGTGCAGTGCTCCTTCTCATCAATGGCTAGAAGGGGCCAGCTATAAGTAGTTGCCACTGGTCATGGTGTTGACATAACTAAAGGCAAAAAGCAGAAAGAAAGGGTGGTTCATGACTTTCTGCTTCAACCACTGACTCTGCTGGTTTTGACACACTTTTTGAGAAAAGTGTCTCTATGTGGAAAACCTCTGTAAAGTGGAACCCAAGGATCTCAGTGCCACAGCCTCTCAGGACAGCTACTGACCCACACAGGGCAGGTAAATTTAGACTTTGTTTTTTCACAGCTCTTCACCCTTGTCATCTTTCTGGCATGCAGACTTTCAGGCTTATGTGGTCTACAAGGAACAGACTTTAAAAGCAAGTTCCTAAAAAACCCTCATTCTGCATGAGGCATATGGACTAAATGGTGTGACAAGAGTGACACTTGTTTGTCACTCTTCCTCAGTTTCCTTGCTGCTCTTCATGAGTATTTGGGATTTGGTTTGATGGTCATGGTTATAGGTTTCTTCTTGAGATGGTCCTATGGGACTTTTCCTCTAAACCCTAGAGGCTCATGACAAATCTAGCAGTCCTAAATCCCCCTGACTTGGGAAATGTAATGGGTCTTGTTCTCTGTCCTGTTACTCACCTAGGGCTGTGTCACTCTTGCTCCATTTCCCTTTTCTGAAATGGCAGACCTAGCCCTTTTTTTTTATTTTGCTCCTACTTAAAGGCTTAGAATTGGCTTGAATTTCAATTTATCAGGATAAACAATATATTTAACAGATATCTTCCTGTCTTTAGTAATCTTTCTGTTTCAAAATTTTCTAATTGCTTTTGCCAAGACTCCTAGGATCTGGGTCTACACTCACATATCTGGGTATAAAATCTTATAGCAGCACTGGACAATACCTGTGCTTTCATTCTCTGAATGTTCCTTTGGGAAGAAAGGAACATACGTGACTGTCTTCTTTGGGAAGAAAGAGTCAGTGAATAGTGCACTGCATATATGGATTGTATACTTATGAAGTCTTTGTCCCCTGCTTAATTCTGGCCAGGCCTTTATGGGGACTCAGCACAAACAGAAAGACCAATGCTACAAAACATTTACCACCAAATCACAGATATGTCACTGCTTCAGGTTTTCAAATGAAAGATTATCCACACTTTCTAGTATGAGTAAATGTTATCAAATCATTAATCGAAATGAAAAAGTAAACAAAAAAAATCAGGCTGAGGCTGATATTTACCACAGATAATTCCAGCCCAAACTCATAACATTTGATAATATTATAAAGTGAGGAAAAAAGACTTTTATAATGGGAACTGTTGCACACTCTTAAGAGTTTATTGCACCCATCCTATCTACAAGCACTCACTCATGATTCTGCACAGGACTTGCCTAAAGCCTACTTGTGAAAAGAAACCATAGTATAATTTCACCAGACTAAAAGGCTTTTCCTCCTACTCATGTTTCAGGGTGTTCTTTTCTGGATTAAAGCCTTTTAGCCTCTCCTTTTTAATCTAATCCCTTTCCAAAGTGACACATTTCACTTTGCAGAAGGTCCCGAAGCCACTGCTATGACTTCCATTAGGCCCACTGCATGAAAGAAAAGGGTCCCTGGATTAAGATGCCACAGTCTGTAGCCTAACCTAAATTCAGTCTTGTTCCAGATTTCAGACTTCCTGTTTTCTTTTGAGCAGGTAATTGCATGTAGTTTTCTAACTATAATCCTATGCATATTGGAAGTGCTATCATGTGAGTAAACATACTGAAGATTAAGAGGTGCTTACCCAGCAAGGTATTGCTAGCTTAGGATAAATAGAAAAGAGCTCTCTGGCCAGCTCACACACTGAAAATATGGGGGTGGATTTTTCATAATCCTCTGATGGACAGATACACTAAGTAAAACTTAAAAGAACCTGTGGTCACAGATTTTTCTCCCTTGCAAATAAGCATGTGTGGCAGGGGAAGACTTGAAACTTACTGATCTCTGTTTTGGTAATGGAAAGTTAGAAGCAATGGCTTGTTTTCTCACAAGAAGCTCCACCTACTCTTAGTTCACTTTGCACCTTTAGTGTGATCATACTACATACTACATCAAGAAGATGATAGGAAAAAACTAGCAAAGAAAATTTTATGTTAAATGCACATTATTAAAGTTTTGAAAATTAGGCAGTTAGAAGCAGTAAGAAAAGGCCCAAACATTGCATAGCATATGTGCATTATTTTACAGTCAGTAATTAGTCAGAATGTGGCAGTGTACACAAACCACAGGGAAAGACAATGCAGAAAGAATTAACAAGGGACTTAGTTATTTTGACTATCTGTGGCTGGGCCTTCACAGAATGACCTGCAGCTGAGGCAAACAGTGTCTGTAGGAGAAAAGAAACTGCAGGGGAAACAGCTTTATTAGAAGATCTGGTGATAACCTTCACTTGCTTGACACAGATACCATGCTAGAACTTGGAGTAATGTCTTCTCCTGGTCTGAGGTGCACTCTCTTTCCTCCCCCAAGAGAGTTCAAGAATGGATTATCTGCAAATGGGCAAAGCTCCAAAGTCTGTCTGTGGTATCCAGGGTGAGATGCTGAGCCTCGCTGTCCTCAAGAGAAGCGAAACCTGTGGCTGGGTTTGTAGAAAGGAGCTGCTAAAAGAGATGCTACCTCTTTCTTTTCTCTCATGCTCTGGCTGAATACCCCCATCTGCAGTGATGATGCTACTGCTTCAATCCCAGCCTGACAGGCCCTAGCAGGGAAGGACCAGAGCAACTTCTCTGGCACTTGGAAACTTTGACCCAGTGATGGCTCCTGGCTGTACCAAGTTGCTTGGGCTCAAAGTTGAATGAAATGTTCAGTACAAGTACAATTGTTAATGAGGTGTGTCCTGAGAGTGTGTGTAAAGCTCAACTGATTCAAATTAGTTGAATGCCTTCTATTGTGCTACATTTGTTTTCCTGTGGAAACTCACTCACCAGGGCTACTACAATATGTTTCTTTTATTTCTGCAAATAAGGGTGAGGTAAAGGATAGGTTTGAAGAAGAAACAAAAGCAAAGATCCAATTAAAATAAACTCCAAGATTCTAGATTTACATGGCAATTTCATTTGTCTCAAGTCTCAGGCTGTTCATGTCTTCAGAGCATTATTAGGAATGACTGTACCATAGAGAGAAATTCACCCAGGACTACATTCACCAGCATAATGCCAAGTGCTACATGAGTACAATCTTATGCTGCTGCATCATGATGCTGCTGCATCATGACATACAGAACAATTAAGCATCTGGGTGAATGTTGGGGAGAAGTTATCTTCTTTTAACCTCCAACCTTTTCTCTGCTTCAAATGTGGACTGAAAATGCCATTTATCTTACATTTGCATGGGAATACATTTATTGATATGCCTCCAGGTATTTTTAAATCTGGTTATTCATATCTTGGTGCATGAGACTACATAAACTTGCCAAGGTTTTTTCTCATGTGTTTGTTACATATAAAACCAAGGTAACAGTTCTAAAATACGTTATCTATTCTTTAATCTCTATCTTATGTGTCAGGCAAATAACAACACTTATCTTTAAGGACAGTCAGAGAGTTTAAACTGAGCCAAAACAGGACTTGATTCATTGTGGGGATTTTTTTTGTGTGCATTTTCTTATTGTTGGTAGACTTCAGGGAAAACTCAAAGGTCTTTCTAAATGTTGAATCGGAATATTTAATTCTAAGGCATTTTTAGCTAAAGCAAATTGAGGCATTCAGAAATTCAGCATCCGTCATAAGGGTATTTCCAGCTCTGCAGTTGCACATCAATGTCACTGTGCACCTATCTCGCCCTTACTTTTCCAGCTTGTCCATAGGAAGGTTGTAGGAGATCATTCCAAAAGTCTTTAGGTCAAGGCACACAACATTGCCTGCTCTCCCTGCTGCACAGAGCAGGTCCAGTCACTGCCTTGGTTACACAGTCACTGCTGAAGCCCATGCTATCACTAGTGAGAATGCTTTAGTGACAGCATGAAACACCCAAAAACCCTCACAGAAGTAAACTCAGTTAATTTTCTGGAGTGCACAATTTTTCTCACTTACAATGTGCTCCTTGTCTTCCTCAGAAAACGCTTTTGTTTTTCTGGATGATACCCAAATCTGGTATGTCTTGTTGAAGGCATGTGACCTGGTCTGTGTCTCACTGGGCAGGGGCCCCAAGCAGCCACTTGGATCTGCAGCCTGCTCCAGAACAACCTCCTGTCCTCAACTTTACATGTCAGCAAAAAGCACAGTTTGATGATTGCTCTGAGTAGCTTCAGTTATGAGATTTTCATAATAAGAATCTTTGCCTACCTATTTTTTTTTAAGAAAATCTCATTATGAGTGCCCGAATACAGAGAAATCATCAGTTTATATCAGGCTAAAAAGTCACATAAGAGCAACTGGCATGCATGGATATGTAGCTGGAAACCTCTAAATTTGGGGCTTCTTATTTTCCTAACAAAAGATGAACATTTTCCTAAGCTGCTCCCTGCCACTTGTTGCCCCAAAAATAAACCCCTATGACAATCACTCCTTTTTCCTCCATTTCTTCCAAGAGCAGATGAAGAAATGTCATTGTGGTACTTTCTCTGCTGTGAGTTTGTAGTGTGACTTTGTGACAAGGAAATCTGAAGTCAACCCCCTGACTGGCCCTGTCCTTCTGGAAGACTTCCAATTCTTGGAGAACACAAGCCAATATCATTATATTGTAGCTCCTGCAGTGAATATTCTTCCTTTATTTTTTCATCGAACTGCTGATTAGCAGCCTGCTCCTGATGCAATGTCCAACAGCAATGGGGACAACAATGCTAAGAAGCAACTGGTGTGCATTTCCCTGGCCTCCAACTCTGACAGCTCCTTGCTCCCAAAGGTCAATCCACTGGGCCATGGATGAAATAGCAAGGGGCATCACTCTTGCCAACAACACTAGATTTGTTAGAAGCATTTTCCTTTAGTTGGTATTAGGGGGTTTTGGCTAGTTTTTGGTTTGGGTTTTGGTTGGTTTTTTTTTGTTTGTTTGTTTTTGTTTGTTTGGTTGGGGTTTTTTTTGGGGGTTTTTTTTGGTTTTTATTTTTTGAGGACGACAATAGTTTCATATTGGTATATGTAAAAAAAAAAAAAAATACAAAAAGACAAGTACCACAAAAAAATGCATGCAATATTTTCTGCTAGTGTGATTTAACCCTGGCCAACAGCAAATCCCGGCAACAGCCACTTACTCATTAACTACTTCCCCAGGTCTGATTGAGCAGAGAATTGGAAGGGTAAAAATGAGAAAATTTGTGTGACAGTTTAATAGTAAGACAAAGTTGCATGTGTAGAAAAGCAAAACAAGGAATTCATTCACTACTTTTTATTGGCAGGCAGGTTTTCAGCTATCTCCAGGAAAGCAGGGACCCATCAGGCATAACAGTGGCTTGGGAAGACAAATGCTATAATGCCAAATGTCTCCCAAGGTGTGCTGCATGCTGCTTAACAGTTGAACAGCAGTCATGTCTATAAACTTAATCTAGCATACTCCAACCAAATTTGTCATCATCATGTACTGAACACACCAGCAAGAAGGGCAGTTTTCAGAGAGAGCAAGGAGAGATTATCTTGTCTGCTCTGGGAGTTGCCCAGGAGCCTGTGCTGAAACTCTGACTCCAGAATGCTCAGGTTGTTGTATGCTCCCTCCTGTTGTATGCAGAGGAATTTGGGATGGCTTTGAGAGTAAATAGAACAAAGAGTAGGGGTAAGGATGGTTACAGAACCCTGTGGACTCTGGTATGTGAATCCGATCTCTTTTACCCTCATGGAGGAAAGAGAGATCCTGACCTATTTGAATGGAAACTGTAACAACAGCTGTGAGATGTTTTTCCTTCGGGCTGGAGACCTGGCCAATCTGGAGAAAAGCTAAAGAAACACAGTAAATGGAGCTCACAAAGAACATGCCCTGAATACCATGGACACTGGTGGCTGTAGCTGACCTAGATCACATCTTTGTGGCTATCTCTGAAACTGTGACCTGCCCTGGAGCCTGTGAAGAGAGGGAGGGAGATGATCCTCTCTGTGTGGTTCCTTTGTCCGTAACACACCTCAAGCAGAGCTGCAGCTTTGCGGACAGTCCAACCCCAGAGCAAGCCTGCAAGCACAGAAGCACAAAGGTTTGCAGGGGCAGGTGCTCAGAGCTGCTCAGCTGCTGCAGAGAGGAGATGGAGCTGAGCATGAATTGCAGGCAAGCAGCTGAGAACTGTGGAAACTCAGACACCAGGACAGCTACAAGTACCAGCTAAAGTCCCTGTGGTTTTCTGCTTACTGGCCTCCAGGTAGTTAGGTTACCAAAAAGAATTAGCAGTATTTTTTTTTTTTAGCTTCTGAATTGTTTATTCTTCTAGCTCTTATCTCTGGGTTCGTTCTCATTTTGTGTCAGCTCTGCAGAATGCAGACTGCTGTGACCAAACAGCTCCATGTGTTAACAGATGGACAGAATGGAGCTGGGTCTGTAAATGTGAAAAGAGCAGTTTTATGGTGCTGTGCCAGCAAAATCATTGTCTGCATCCTGCTGGTGTCCTGCAGAAACCTCCTCAGGCAGGGATTTATACCAGTTTATTGGCTGCACCAGGAAAGGGTGAGAGGCAGCAGGACAGCGGTAGAAAAGCTGCACAGGAGAGGGAGTGCAGTGACACAGCATTTCCTCTGAGGTATAAAACTGGATAACTACTGCAAAGGTAAACTGTGCTAAGACTGAAGAGCAGGATTTTTTCATCACCAATGTTTAGATGAGGAGTTTGGCCCTGATTCCTTCAGTAGCTGATTCAGATGTGAAATGAGGCTCACAAAGCGGGAGAGATGTAGTCCAGCCTGGGTAGAAGCAGTGAAGGAACAACAAAGATCTAGGTCATGTTCCAGCTTGGACTTCTCTGCTCTCTGCCCTCTCCTCCTCCTTGCACTTGTCATGCAAACAAACTCAGCCTTAGACAAGTATTCTTCCATGGTTCAGAGGCTTAGCAAGGGCAGTATGTCATCAGATGAACAACTGAACTCAAGAGTTTCCTTGTGACAGGACCAGTAAGATATGTTTAAAGAAACTAACATTCAAGACCTGTGTTCTGTGGGCTGCAGCTCACTGGATTATGCTAAGAGATAAATTAGTGTGAGCCTTAGATCTCAGGATTGAAATAATTTCTGTGCTTCATGTAGCACAGAAATAACTGTTCAAGCTCAAAAATATTCTCTCCTTTTTTTTTGTTTTTGTTTTGGTAGCTGGTGGTGAAACACTTCAAAATTGTTCTAGCAAAAATAAGAGTTGCTCAAATTTATCAAATTTATCTTCAGAAAGACATGCTACTTAAATACTAGGATACAAGGCACCTGAAATGGAATGACCTAATTTTATACAACATGAGTTAATTTCCAATTGCATATATGTTAGATTTGACCTTACACCGAAAGGTTGATACTTGCATGTGTGGTAACAGCACCTGTAGTTGCACTAGAGAGAGGATGGAAGACAGAGCTGACAGGGCTGGGGAGGATCCAGCTTGCCTGCTGTGCTTCTGCACAATTGCAGTGGCTGCACTATAGATGTTTGCTTCCTTCTTTTGAGTGCTCTGGTACTGCTGAGTTCTTGCTGCAGGCCACATCACTGACACTTAACAGGACTTTCTTTCATCTCTGCTCAAGCCCAGACACCTCTGCAGGTGGAAGCTGCCTCAGTTTGCACCAGTTTGATACTGTCCTAGGAAACAAGGCACCAACACTGTAAGTGTGAGGACAAGGCTGTTGTGGGAATGCAGTTTTGGTTTCTAGGAGTGTAAAACCAGAATTCCTCCCTTTTATTTGTTAGAGAAACCCAATATCATAAGGCTTCATGTCTGTGGTCTCACATGAGCATGACCAGAGCTGGCCATGCTCCAGCCAGCACCCAAAGGAGAGCTGCCAAGAGCCCTGGCACAGAGTGGAGCTAAGTGTGGCTCAGACAGTAGTTAGTTCTGCCTCTGTGGTGTTTGCGGAGGAATTCGGGGCAGCGACTGCACCTTGTGCCAGAGGCCAGCTTAGACAGACTAATCAGCCAAGCTGCCAGCAGAAATCCCCAGCAGTTACAACAGCAGCAGACCTGTTCATCTCTCATGCAATACTTCCTGCTGTCTATACTGGCCCTGCATTCCCTGGTTTTCTTTACCCAGCACAAAAGAGGCCAAAAGTCTGGCTCTGAGCTCAGATGGGTATTTTGCTGCTTCTTTAGTCTTCATAGCCTGGCAATCTTTATTCAGATCCCTCCATCAGGTGGAAAACCCCTAACCATTCCCTTTGTATTTTTTCTTCTGAATGATTTATGGGAGCAGGAAAAGCCAGGTGTGGACTCCCCTGCCTCCTGTCTGCCCCATCTGATCTGTTTTAGTCCTCAGACAAACCTCCATGAACATGTGCAGGACTGATGGGTTTGGGACAGACTGAGGTGACTGTGCATGCCATGAATTAGCACCAGAAGTCCTTCTAAAGCTTCTCTGGACTGGCCAAAGGGGTTTGTGTCCCATACATACCTATTAAAAAAGATGTAGAGCTCAAAAGCAGCCAGCAGGAAGAGGAGACTCATGAGGCCAGTAAGGCTGATGACACAGGGAAGAAAGCATCCACTTTTCTCTAAGGAGAAATAGATGCTCTTTTAAGTACATCTCACAGACCCTGTTTCCCTTGTGCCTCTGCCAGGATGGCATCTCCTTGACAATGCTCTACTGTGTGCTGTACTTCAGGGAATGACCTAAGGCAGCTGGAATACAGCACCAGACACACAACTGGGAAGACACAACATCCCCCCAAGTCTTTGATGGAGGAAGCTTGTCTTTCACTGTATGGCCACTTCTGCCCACAGCACTGCTGAAGGCCTTCCATGTGCATCCCAGCAAATCTCAGCTCTGATTCTCTTCCAGCTGAGTATCTCAGTCAATTACCTATGGCTGCACACAACATCACAGCCACATCATCAACTTCACCCCCTAAAGCCTTCACCTACCAGCTAGCTTTGGGAGCTGTAAGCTGGCTTTCATTCTTCCTGTCAAAACCCATGTGGAACCAAACAACTAGCAACATGTAATGGCACCACTGGATTACAATACATAGATCTCAGTGATCGTACCATTGACACATTTTTATGTCCTGACCTTTTGAATTAATCCCACCTTTCCATTCATCCCTGGAGGTGGATGGCAAATCTACTGCATCCATCTCCTTTCCTACAATTTCACAAAGGGCTTTACAGTTCTGACAGCAGCTGTGTTTATCCTTCCCCCTCCCAGCAAATTTCTTACTGGAAACTCAGCTGCACATTTCCTGCTGCAATCCTGCGAGTGACACTCATGTTTGCTTGGTGCATGAACAGAGGGCTACACAGGGCTCTGAACACCAAACACACAAAGGGAAGCTCACCTGAGGGACAGCAGGCTATGGACTGGCTCCAGTTCCCAGCTGGGTGGGACACCATGCAGGTGGTCACATTGGTGACATTGGTGCTACACGCTGTGAACTTGCTGAGAACAGTCACTGTCCTGTTGTCGTGGCACTTCTCCTCTGCAGTGGAGCTGCTCCCTGGAGCCACGAGAGCTGAGCCGGCGGCTTCCCCACCGCTGCCTCGCACAGGTCCCATCCCATCCCATCCCATCCCATCCCATCCCATTGCAGCAACGTGGGTCCAAAACACAAGAGAGGAAGAACTGCTCTCTTTTTCTTTTTCCCTTTTGCACAACTCTCCCCCATTCAGCTGAGCCTCATCACAGCCATTCATATCCTCTGTGTGTACATGGGATATTCACCCCTGTCATTTCTAACTAGACAGTGGAAAAGGGGAACAGCAGAAGGGAGAAGAGTTATGAGAAATAAGGAGAAAGGAGACACAGAGATACTCCCAATGAAATGCATGAGTTTATCCCAGCAAGAATCACAGAATGGTTTAAGTTGGATGGGACCTTAAAGATATTCTAGTTCCAACCACCTTGCCATGCAAAGGGACACCTTCCACAAGATTGGGTGGCTTCAAGTCTCACCCAACCTGGCCTTTAACACTGGGATGTCTACAGTTTCTCTGGACAACCTGTCCCAGAGCCTCCCTACCCTCACAATACCAAATACCTTCCTAATATCTAACCCTACACTCTTTAGTTAAAAAAAAAACAGCTCTACTTTTTCATATTCCTTACCGAGCACGGTCAGGTGGTACATCTTGTGGAAATTCCCTTCTGTTGTTGCCATTTCACAGCTGTAATTTCCCTCTTGGGCTATTCCCACTTGTCGTATCTCAAGGGCAGGAGGCAGACCTGCTCTGAATGTCCAGTTTATGTTGTCACTGCAGTTTGTTCTGTGTGTCACATTTGTATCAACCCTGTATACCAAGGTGAAAGGGCCTCCAGCCTTGGGGGTTATTGTCCATTTTAGCAGAGTCATATTTCCTTTAAGCGGGCAGGTGAGAACTGAGCTGATACCTACAGTCATCACTAACCCTGAGGAGAAAAAAAGAGAACGTGTGAGAAGGAGCCCAGGAGTTGTGGTCTGGACTTCACAGGGAAATGTCTGCAGTGCTACAAACAAGTGTGAGGCCACGGCTGTGCTCATCTGCACATTGTCTGTCATCTCTTACTACAGCTGTGGGTTATGGAGCCCGCTATCATGGCCAACCCTTGCAATACAAATTTCCCACTGAGGATCGATCATCTAAGTGGATAAGGCTGAATACTGGAGGAGGACTCTACTCCTGTCCATTGTCTTCAGCAGTTCCACATCCAAAACTGTGCTTGTATGAGCAAATCCTCCTGTGGGTTGCTCACAGGACCTAAAATACAGAAATATGACTATTGCCTCTGGCCACATGACAGTGGCTTTTCTCTGTAACTGTTGCTGACAACAAAATTTTACTTCTGCATTCATGTGAAATCCAACACTGTGTGCAAAGGCCTTGTCTACACCTCTCAGGTGCATACACAGGTGCATATAACACCGGTGGTGCTTTGTGTAGGAGGGAAGGATTTTGCCTCATGTCTCAGGGTTTTCTTATATGTTTTTCTTATATGCTTTAGTGTTACCTGTACCTGTACAAAGGCAGCCTCTTTTGTGAGGCACTTGTGAGACTGAGAGGAAAAAAATATTCAGAGGTGCAGGTTCTAATCCAGTGTGAAGTGTTAGCTGAGGGAATGGGACTTTTGTGTCCTCTGGCTTCTGCTGAAGTTAAAAGCAAGCAATCCCTAGATTTCACAATGTTTGTGAATGAAACTTTGCAATTAATGGGTTATAGGAATAATACCCATAGCTGTAGTCCAAACAAACCTCCATTTAGCACTTCACTAATTTCCTCTTTTAGTAAGTGGCCATTAAACTTTGGGACAGTAAACCACTGATCTCTCAGTTCTCTGTGTCACTGGTGGGACACAAGTTGCTCTTTCCTTTGGCTGAGTAATGGTTTTAGTGGCAGTTTGAAAGCTGTGTCTGAGGAAAATGTCTCTCAGGTTGTCTTTTCCCTCAGCATCACTGCCCAGTCCAGCAGAAGAATGAAAGCGTGAAAACATTCACCCCACTTTTGTTCTGTTTTTGTTTGATACTATCCTAGGAAACAAGGCAAAAAAGTTCCTTCAGCAATTTGTAAAGATTCCTTCTACCAGGCTTTTCTTTCCCAAAGAACAGTTGAGTACATATCACTCTAATACCCTTTTCCTCCCCTGCCCTTAACAGAGGGATGGTGCCAAAGTACCACCAGACGCACCTGCAGCTCCTGTGACTGTAGCAATGGTGAGAAGGACAATGGTGCAAATGCTCTTCCTGACAACTTTCAAAGCAGTTCTTGCTTTTGTGGGTGAGAAGCATTTCTTGTACTGTCCAGCTTGCTGTGAGCTCCCAGCATTCCTGCCAGTGATCCTGAAACCAGAGCCACTGTTCTTCCTCTGCTCCTGAGAGTCCCACAGTGCAGTTACAAAGAGCCGGTTCTTGTTCCTAGCATGAGACTTTTTCTGATGAGAGTTGGAGAGCAGAGAGGAAGTGGTATTTGTATTTGCTCTCTTCCAAGTGGCCTTCTGGCCCACTGTCTCCACCCAGTGTTACTGTGAGAAGACAAAGTCTACAGCAGAACTTGCACAAAGCCTGACGAGTGTGATTTTTCATGTTTCGCTTGGATCTTGCTGTTAACAAAATTTTTAACACAAAGCTCTCATTTATATTTGGCAGGATTATTGGCACAGATCAGTTATGACATCAGGCAGCTCAAGCTAGGGAACTCAAAAGAGGGACCAGGAACAAAGACACCCCTGGGCAATTATACCCTTACAATCTGATTCCTCATCCCTCACATGACAGTCTGGACCCACAGCAATATTAGGGTCTGGGATCTTCTCACTCTTCACTGGCTCTCTGTTCCATTACCAAGTGGTTGCTACATGATCATCTTCACATCCTCCTAGGTTGGTGTTGGTGGGGATTTGTGTCAGTCCCATAGTCCTTGTAATATGGCTGTTACAGTTCATAGCACAGAATCATGGAACCAATTAGGTTGGAAAAGACCTCCAGTATCATTGAATCCCACCTGATCACCACCTTGTCAGCTACACAATGGCACTGACTGCCATGTCCAGTGGTTTCTTCAACACCTCCAGGGACAGTAACTCCACCTGGACAGTCCAATTCAATGTCTAATCACCCTTTTTGTGAAGAAATTCTTTGCAATGTCCAACCTGAACCTCCCCTGGCACAGCTTGAGGCTACGTCCTCTTGTCCTGTGGCTTGTTGCCTGGGAGAAGAGGCCAATCCCCACCTGGCTACAACCTTCTTTCACATAGTTAAAAGAGAGTGATAAGGTCACCCCCAAGTGTTTTCTTCTTCAGGCTAAACAACCCCAGCTCCCTCAGCCACTCCTCACAGGACTTACTCTCCAGAGCCTGCACCAGCTCTTCTGCCCTGCTGTGGACACACCCAGCACCCGAGCTGTGGGCTGGCCACTCTTGCTATTAATATTAAAGTAATATTTAAGCTCCTAGTTACCTGTGTAACTATCATGAATATTCGGATTATTATCTCCAAGTAATATTTAAGCTCCTAGTTAGCTACATAACTATCATGAATATTCAGATTATTATCTCCAAGTTTCACTACAATGCATCTTTGATTTACACAACATATTTGTATAGTTAAGATAAAGCTCAGTTTGCAGCCTAACAACTCTGTTTATTTGAAGCAAACACTTATTTCAAATAACATAAAGTTTTCAACACTCAACATTGTAAGAATTTTATCATCAGAAATTAGGGGAAGGATATTTTTAGTTAACCACTTAAAGGATGCTCAACATATTAACAGCAAAATCTCTTGAAAAAAATTCCTCATTCTGCCCTCTCTGTCCTTCCCCACATATGTAATAGACAAAGACATTTTCTTAAAAAGGTACTGGCAATCACTTCCCCCCTGCAGGGAGGAGGATAGCTAGGGATGATATACATTTATATTACAGCTCTTTTCCTCTGATAACAGTATACCTACAGTTAGGTCAAGGCTGCTTTTTTTTTTTTTTTTTTTTTTTTTTGTACCACTGTTTTGTTTCTCAATATATTCTGGTCCTATGTTCCCCCCACATACACACACAAGTGAGCACTGAGCAGTGGAATTTTGTGTAGAGCCAGAAAAGTGCCTTAATTTATGCAAGATACCTAAAGGCCCTTCCCTAAACTGCTACTGTCTGTCTTCCCATGTGATTAAGACTGCTGCTTTATACCAGCAAAGACAGCTTTCCTAGATCTAAGATGAACCTCCCTGGAAATTAATGTACTGAGCTAATTTTATCTGAAAAATATTCACCTCCCCTGAAGCCATCAAGCTGAAATGAGTTCATGATTATTTGACTGTTCTAAGAACAAAACGGTCCCCCTACAACTACAGTCAGAGCAGATTTATGTATTTATGTGGCTGTGTGAAATGTGGTTGCAAGGGCTTCCATTTTGTGGTCAAATAGATGCAAGACACCCATGACTGGAGGGATTACTGGCAGGCAGAAAACCATGACTTCCTTCACCCCACCCTTCACCCATTGTGGGTGCTATTTAACTGAGGAGACATAGCATCTATAGATGACTCCAAGAAAAAGCTGTGTGAGTCCAAAGAGAAAGTTAGACAACCTCTGTTTATACTTCGTATGAAAAGACAACAGCAGCAATATACAGAAATCCTCATCTCTAGTGTCTTGTTGCTTCAGTTATACTTTCCAAAAAGTCAATTAATCTCAGATAGCAACTCCTTCTATAAATCTCAGATAGCAACCTGCACACTGGTCAACACTTCTGCTTCTGCTCCAGCACTGTGTGGTTTGGCAGTGAAGTACAACAACCATTACTCATGTTTCAAGGCAGGTCCAAGATGGAAAGATCACATGTAGATCCCTGTGGTGTGAGACATACCATAGTTTCAACCATACAGTCTGTGGGTAAGGTAGTTCAGAGCTAACTGGCAGAGGCAGCATGAAATAATGGTCCAAGTCATGAAAATCAGAAGATTTTAGGGTTCTAATCACTGGGGTTTAATCAGGAGCAATAGACCCAGGCATCTGGAGAATGTAGGGTCATTTTAGAAACTAAGGCAGGAAATCTCCTGATAAACAGGGAGAATTCCCTGCAGTATGGGACGCAACCTAATCTGGTTATTTCAGGGAAAGGCCTAAGGATTTTGGGTCTGGGGCTTTTTGCTAAAGATTCTGCCTCATCTCTGATATTCAAAGTGATGGCTGGAAAATCATGTTTGTATTTCTTTAATTCCACAACATAGCAACTTACTGCATGACTGTGGACAGTGGAAAGGTTCATGGGTGATTTGGCAGGGGGAGGACTCGCAGGAGATTTTTGGCTTTGGAAGTCCAAACTCTCAGTCCAACACTAGAACTGGAGCCAGACAGCATGGCAGTATTGTGTCAGGAAGACCACTGCTGTGTCCCAGGCAGTGGATCCAAGCAGCTGTGCTGCTGGACCTGGTGGTTCTCCAACCACCTCCAGCACAGCCCTGGAGCTGGTTTCAAGTGTCCTTCGCTGTTAGTTTCCATCTCAGCTCAGAAGGCTTCTGTGTTCTGAGACCCTGTTTTAGTTGAATTCATAGCTCACATTCACCATGAACCACTGCATGACATCCTGTTTCCTTTATGTTGTTTCTGGCTCTGGATGTACATCACACCTCCAGCAGTGTGACTTAGCCTCCCCCTGCACCCCCCATAACAGACATAACAAATTCTGAGTTTAGCTGCCCTCCTGGACATTTCAGAGCAAGCTGCTAATGGTCATTAGTGGTTCAGCCCCCAAAAAAGCAGAGTTTTGCAAAGATTGGCTTCATGCTGCTGCTGCTGTTGCTGTGTCTGGTGCTACAAGGGTTTTTGTCAGGACCCATGTTATACCTGTGCTTTCTTCTCCATCTCCTGCTCAAAGCAAGCAACAGCACTCACCTTGAAAAGTTCTTTTTCTTTTTACTTAACAGTCAAAAACCCCAAAACATTTAACTTTCAGAGATGTTCATTGGGTTTTTTTCTAGTACTGATGTTGTAAGTTTGGGTCCAGGGGAAAAAAAAAAAAAAAAACCAAACATCAAATTTAACACAGATATTGAAAAGAGAGTTTTAGTTCTGTAAAACCAGTGGAAACGACTCTTCAGCTGTGGCTAGCAGTGTTAGCTGCCACATGAATAATAATGACTGTCTCTTTCATTACTTTACTATAGAACCTTTAAAAAAAACATTTTCCACTAATGTGTATAATGAGTATTTTAATTTTTTAACTTTTTTTTTGTTAACAGCTCATAACATCCAGCCCTTGAGACATCTATGGCCTTGATTTCCTTCTTGGGACCCGAGACACTTTTCCCTGCCCCCAGTCAAATAGTTTGCATAGAGGAAAATGCAAAGCTTCTTAGCATTTTTTATGAATAATTTGGCCGTTAAGACTTCTTATCCCAGTAACTCTAGTTCCTAAACCACCTTCCAAGTGAAAAGAAGATAAGATGTACTTTAAGGGGAAGCACAGATTCAGACACAGTCAGTAGTGCTGTTAATATCACAAAAGAAAGCAGGCAGGTTGGTGTGTTCACCCTGTCCTTTCCAGCGTACTTCCTGGTGACAATGTTTGGTCCATGTTTCTCTTGGTGGAAATGAAACTCAAGACCTCAACTGGTTTTGGTACACAGGAACTGAACCAACTGTCCCAAATGCACCTCACTGCTCTCCCAGAATTCCATCTCCAGCTGGTCTCACAGCTACTCTTCTCCAACAGATATCTGAAAGGAATGATGGTTTGGCCTGTCTCACAATGCTGGGATATACAAGATCAGACCAGACAAGACAACTGGGGTTGCCACTTCCTTCCAGCTCCGTGCTCTTGACTATTGTTTGGGATTTAGGTCAGTGTCAATGGTTATAGATCCCTCTTTCAAACTCCAGAGGAATGATTGTCAGAGTTTTTAATGTGGACTAAATTACTTTTGTAGTAATTCCCTAACACTTAACTATATAACCAGCAACTGAAAAGAGACATCTGCTGCCACAGACATAAGCCATAGGCTATGTTAGTGTGAATGCCTGATGTTTGGCAATAACATGCACAACAAAAAGCAGAGTCTTTCAGGGGAGATAAAAGCAGGCTTAAATGTTGGTCATTTACCAGCTCTGTCCACAGGAACCTGCCATCTTCCATCTCCATACGGTCTGCCCCAGAGAACCTAGACTGCAGTTTGGTCCAAGGAAAAAAAAAACAACAGTTCCAGTCTCCAGGTTTTAGATGTGGTTTTACTGGATGCTTTCTGCTAAAATTAGAAGTATTCAAAAGGTCCTATACCACCTTAATTTGTTCCTGCTACCTATGTAGTCACATTAAAAAGAGATTTAATGAGTGGCTGGGACCCTGGCCAGTGTACTGGGCACCTCTGTTTTCATCATCACACCTGCAGATGTGGTGTTAAATGGATGGATTTGTTTCTCTGCTGCCTTCCCTCCTGCATCTGGCCAGCTGTTCTGGGTGTAATGTGCTGCAGAACATGTGCCTGGCAGGGGTAACTATTGCAGGGTACTTTGAAGCAGGCAAGTCTGCTGCCTGCAGCTGTGAGCTGTGTGGGACTCTGAGGCAAAAGTAGCTGAAAGCACTTGTTCTGCTTCATGCGTCACAATTTGGCATAGAAATGAGGAAATCTGCCTGCTGGTGTGGTTATGAGCAGGTCTCTCTCTGGCCAGTGGTTTTTTCTGTCAACAGATTCACCACAGATTTCAATTCAATTAAGTTGCTGCTTCAGTACCCCCCCAAAAAAGGATTAGCAGTGTTCCTGAAGTAATTCTTGAAAGTTTAGCCTTTTTTTTTTCTGCATTTATAAGTATTTGTGCCATAGGCAGGGACAGGAGAGAGGCCTGTCCTGTATAAATAAAAGTCATCTGTAGATTTATTTGGGAGCACTCTTCTAAGTATGCATGTAGCAGCCAGTGATTGCTGTCTGTCCTGAGCCACACACATTTGAGCTGTCTTGCTGTGAAACAAAGCAGGTTTTAAGAGGACTTAATTTACAGGACTGAGGTAGAACACAGGGTTTTTTTCCCCCTAGGTTTACCCTATTAACCTCTCACTGTTAAGCACTTTCACTGATCATAAATTTGAGAAGCAGCTTATGGATTTCAGTATAAGTTTGTCTTACTACAAAATATTCATAGCTGTCTCTGAGAAACATGTATGTTGTTGGCTGCCCTTTTCTTAAGGGATCAAAGTTCTCTCCCTATAGCTTTGTAACTGAGCTCAATACAAAGAAAGTAGGATATAGCCTCTGTTATCTTCTAACGGTCCTTCCTGGCCTTGAATCTATTCATTGTAATAATTAAATCATCCAGCCTTCCAGGCCTTTAAACAGAGGGCTGTGACTACAGAAGAAAAAGGGGTCTCTGTCTCAAAGGAAAGGCAGTGCTCCACAGGATGTCCAGGCTGGCCTGGGTGTAAGGTTGAACATCAGGATATTTTCACGTATTACTTTTATAAAGATACTGATGTTGTTTACTTTCATTTGATGGTGTTAAAATTGCAGTACTTTGAAGCTGAAATGTTTCAAAGACATACATTTATTTCTGTGGTTTTACAGCCCTATGAACTGTAGCCATGAAGGAGAACTATGTAAAAAGCTTTATATGTATTTTTTGATAGGAAAACAGCACTCTGATACGTATCAATTAAGCAATAAAACTTCAGGAGTCTTCTTACTATAGAGTGAACACCAGTGCCAACAGTTTTGTGGTTGCTTTGGGTCTATTTTATTCAAAATAGAATAGACCTCTACATAGTTCTCCTTGAAGAAATGTTTTGTTGTTTTTTTGGTTTTTTTTTTTTTTGGTTTTTTTTTTTTCTCTGAAACAACTTAATTTTTTTACTTATCAGAAGAGCGCTTGGAAAACTGGTGGCTGCAGCTGGAAGGTGGATAGTGCTATAGGCCAGGGCTGCTTTGCCCTACTCCCTGGCCAAACAGGGCATCAGCACACAGAGCCCTCAGCAGCTCCACAGTGTGGCTGGGCTTGGCCTGAGAACAGACGTAAGAAGACAGCGAGCTGAAAAGATGATACAAAACTGGGAGGACCTGTTGACTCGCTCAGAGGCAGTCTCCCTGCAGAGAGACCACGGTAAATTAAAGGACTGGGCAATCACCAACCGTATCAAGTTCAATAAGAGATTGGGCCAAATTCTGTACCTCGGATGGGGCAACCCTGGATGTATGGATAGACTGGGGAATGAGATGCTGGAAAGCAGCACCATGGAAAGGGACCTGGGGGTCCTGGTCGATGGAAAGTGCCCTGGAGCCAGGAGGGCCAACCCTGTCCTGGGGCCATCAGGCCCAGCATCACAGCCGGGCAGGGGAGGGGATTGTCCCGCTCTGCTCTGAGCTGGGGCGGCCTCACCTGGAATATTGTGTATCGTTCTGGTCACAACATAAGAAGGGTATAAAGCTGTTAGAGAGCGTCCAAAGCAGGGCAATGAGGATGGAGAAGGGCCTTGAGGGGAAGCCGTATGAGGAGCGGCTGAGGTCACTTGGGCTGTTCAGCCTGGAGGAGACTGAGGACAGACCTCACTGCAGCTACAGCTTCTGTGTGAGGGTGAGAGGAGGGGCAGGCACTGAATTCTTCTCTGTGCTGCCCAGTGATAGGATTCGAGGTAATGGCCTGAAGCTGGGTCAGGGGAGGTTTAAGTTGGATATTTGGAACAGGTTCTTCATCCAGAGGGTAGCTGGACAGTGTAACAGGCCCCCCAGAGAAGTGGTCACAGCACCAAGCCTGACAGAGTTCAGGAAGTGTTTGGACAACACTCTCAGGCACATGGTGTGATTTGGGGATGGTGCTCTGCAGGGTCAGGAGTTGGACTTGATGATCCTTGTGTGTCCCTTCCAACTCAGCACATTCTGTGATTCTACAGACAGCCGGGCCTGGGCAGCACCTGTGGCTCTCGGGGGTTGATGAGGACGGCGAGCGTACACGCCGTACCGGGCCCTGACAACCCTCGGCTGGGTGGGGGCAGTCGCGGCACCGCCCCGCTGTCCGCCCTCTCCCTTCCGGGGTGGGCCGGGTCCCGCCTGAAGCCGCTGGGATGCTGCTGGCTCGAGCTGGGGCTGCTACGGGCCGGGCCTCGCCGCAGCTGGCCGCCCTGTCCCAGGTGCTGCGGCTGGAGCGGAGCCGCCGCACCGCGATCGTGTTCCCGCTGCAGAAGCTGGAGCGGTACCTGGCGCCCGGCACCGACACGGCGCTGTTCCGCCTCTTCCAGCCCGGGCTGGCCGCCCTGCAGCGCTCCGAGGCGCTCTTCAGGTCCGACCATGGGCACCCCATCGACTACGTGAGCTCCGCCGTGCGCATGGACCATGCCCCTCCGCCCGCTCTGCCCGAGGTCAGGCGAGCGCTGCCCCGCGCCCTCGGCCGGGACCGTACCGGGGCAGCGCCTTCCCCCCGCCCGGACCGCCCCGGCCTGCGCTGAGCTGCGCTGCGGGGGTAAAGGGGTGGTGGAGTGGTTGTGCAGCTCTGTCAGAGCGCTGAGCAATATGTGGGGCACTTACTGCTGCTTTTTAACAAATCGTTTAGTTGTTGTTGTTGTTGTTGTTGTTCCCCGTTGTGTAACTCGGCAGCCTGACATGTCCGTGGCTGGGAAGTGACCAGGACTGGCTGCAGCGAGAGGTGGGCGGGTGTAGATGTGCCTTCTCTGCCTCTCCCCCTGCAGGTGTGCTTCATCGGCCGAAGCAATGTGGGGAAATCATCTTTAATCCGGGCCTTGTTTTCACTGGCTCCAGAAGTGGAAGTCAGAGTGTCAAAAACTCCGGTGAGTGACATTTTTAACTTCCCTCCCTTTGGGTCATGAGCGGGTACCAGTCCAGAGGATAGGGCTTAGAAGGGTGGGAGGGAACAAGCTCTTTAGTAGCCTGAAATAACAGAAAGTGCCAGCTCTGGTGGCCATCCTCGTGGCTGGCATTGGCCTTGCTCTAGCCCAGGAAGAGGCAGAAGGAGCCCAGCCTGGCTCTTCAGGTAGACGAAGTTGCTGCACAACCTGAGCAGGTGTGCTGTGAAGGCCTTTGAGAAGAACCAAGCTCAGAGACCCATTAAGGTAAGTAAGACATGTAAGTCCATTTTATGATTAGAGCCATATAGGATTGCTACATGTCTAGGAGACTGGGCAGTTTTAAGCATTCTGGGGGGACAGGGGTCTGGTATAGAGATATTTTGCAGGTTTTTTAGAAACCACCCTGTGCTTCATCTTGCCTAAATCCTCTCTTCAGGGCCACACCAAGAAGATGAATTTCTTCAAAGTAGGGAAGTACTTTACTCTGGTGGATATGCCAGGATACGGCTATCGCGCCCCGCAGGACTTTGTTGAGATGGTGGAGGCCTATCTGCAGGAACGGCACAAGTAAGGGACCTACCTGTACCTCAGCACAGGGAAAGCCAGACAGACACCCCTATACAGTGACATGTAATGAGGGGAGAAAATGCAGAGGGGTAGCTGCTTCCATCCACTAGTTCTGACATCATTTCCCTGGAAGCTTCTGCAGTGTCACTCATTTATGCTCAGACAGAGCAAAACAGCAGGAAAGATTGAGGTGCTGCTCCGTGCTGACTCTCAGTTTCCATGCATGGCTTTTCTTGTCTCTTCCTATCCCCAGATCCCATGTTACTTGTTTTTGCTTATGAATTTGGAAGTAGCAGAGCAGGCGTGAAGTAATGGTGACAATTACTGTTGCTTGTATTTCTGGCAGCTTGAAGAGGACTTTCCTATTAGTTGATGGTGTAGTTGGACTCCAGAAAACAGATCACATTGCAGTAGAGATGCTGGAAGAGTTTGGGATTCCTTATGTGGTAGGTAATGCTTCATTCTTGGGTTGGTTATAAGGTACAAGTAATCTAGAAAGGTGTGTACCCTCCATCTGAGCTTATGCAACTTGACCTACCTAAGCAGTAACCCTTTATTGTTAATAAAATAGGTTTATAATGTGTTGAGGGAGACAAATGGGACTTAAGAGGGGTTTTTATGTGGTTTATTAAATATATTTTTTTTCAGTGCTCAGCTTGAGCAGCTTGAAAAGGCACACTCCTTATGCAGGCCGTAGTTTTGATGAACTGTGTTAGACTATTTTTTCCCCTAGATATGACCAGAGCTTTCAGACTGCTTTGTAAGATGGTCTAGGACTCTTAGAGATGTTCCAGGTTAACAGCAAAATAATCTTACTGTCTTCTTTGAATCCTCCCTTTCTGGATCCATGCAGATGGTGTTAACAAAAATTGACCGAGCTTCCAGGGGATTATTGTTAAAGAATGTACTGGAGATCCAGGAGTTTGTAAAGGAGAGCACTCAGGGATGCTTTCCTCAGCTGTTCCTGGTCAGGTAAAGCTCCTCTCCACTGCTGCTTTTGCCTTTCTGGTGATGAGTTCAGTAGGGCAAGATCCCTAAAACAAGTCTGTCAGCTCTAGAGACAGGACCTCTCTGTGCCCCAAGAATAGAGGGTGGGCTGCTGATGGGGAAATGTCCCTTGCCTTCTTTCCCCCTTCTCTGAAAGTAAGTGAAGTTTGTTTCCAAGAGTGCTTCTTCTTTTGGCCTTTCTCAAAGCAAGGCAGCTGTTCCTGTGCTGCATGGTAGCAGGCTTTCCCATTTTATTTGGAGTTCTGGTAACAGTAAGAGCTGTAATTGTTGGATTACATAGCCAGAGTGCAGGCTTTTCCCAAGATGTACTGTGGGACATGTAACTGAGCACAGCCAGTGGCTGTTTGCCTCTATTACTGCAAGACACATCAGAATGTGGCACTGAACATCTATGCCTCTTTTTCTACAGTTCTGTGGAGTTTTCGGGGGTTCACTTGCTCAGGTGTTTTGTAGCCCATGTTACTGGAAACCTGCCCACTGTAGAGGCCAGCTGAAAAAACCTGCTGATCTGCTTGGCTCATCAGGAACAAAAGGTACCAAAAACAGAGGTCTCGGGTTTTTGTTGCAAATAACCCAAGTTACTATATGGTATTTTTGAATAAATTAGCATTTATAAAGCTAATTTTTTTTCTTTATTAAGTTAATCAGTTCAGGAAGTTTGCAGTGTGAATTAATCCAGGTTACTATAAAACTGTTTCATAAAACCTTACATGATTGTGCCAAGGAGAAAAAAAGTAGGTAACCTCCATAGAGAAGGGAAGTTTTAATACTGCATTTCCTCTCCCCATACTGAAATGTTCAAAAATCTACTACTCCATGCCTTACCTCTGCTATATTTAGGATACTAGAGCCACTCTAGTAATATCATTAATAAAGAGGCATTTAATCTAGGAAAGAAAAGCTATAGCCCTAACATTAAGCAAACTGTATTGCTCAGTTGAACTGAATGATACACAGAGGTTTACTTCTCTCAGCTGGGGTTAGGGTTAGGACAGCAGGGGCTGAAAACTACCTCCTGTGCATCCTACATGCTCTAAGGCCATGCAGAGTGGAAATAGCCAACCTCTTGTCCGTGAAGGTGTATTTGATGTCTTGTATATTTTACTTTTGTAACTTTCTGTGTCCTGTGTTCAGTAGGCGCAGCAGGATGGCATGCCTTGCTTGCAGACATTGAGTTGTCCCTGTTCCACAAGGATGAAGGAAAGAACACATCTTTTATGGGATCTACTTTTCCATGAGTGTTGGCTTGAAACAGAGTGGAATAAAAGACTGACATCTAGAGGAGCCCTGTCCTACACACTGTTATGAGTCAGTGCTGCATTTACCTTCTGTTTTGAGATCCAGCATGAATTTCAGCAGCTCCGCATGGATGAATTGCCAGATCTGAGGCACACCATCCATGATCTGTATCGGCTCTACCCTGGCAGCTGATGCACAGCACTGATGTGCCCTGTATGCTTTAGGGGAACTGCATCCCACAGCAGCTATGTCTGTCTAAGAGCACCTGAAGCTGTCCAGTTACAAGGCAGAACTGGACAAAAGGACAGCTATAAATAGCAGTACTCATACAGGAGAACTTAGTCTGAAGCTATGAAGTGCCTGTGTCAAACCCTGACATTCAGTCTTTGTCATAACGTGGCCAATAATCTTTGTCTTAACATGGCCAAATGTGGTTATGCAGTTGTCAGTTACTTGCATTAAGTGTTTAAAGCTCAAGAAAGGAAAGTTCTTCTCTAAACCACTCTGACAGTGCAAAAGGACTAGAAATATCACTTTCTTTGACTATGCAATTTCTTCTAACACACTAGTTATGAGACAAGATCTGTTTTCAGCATACATGTAAGAGGAGAATGTGAGGAATGCAGTAAATGTGGCTCTCTAGCTTCTGCATCTTAGTGACCAAACCTGTAATTCTGTTAATATTTTATCTCTAATCCCAAAATGCTGCAGGCCAAACCAGCCCAAGCAATGCATGATCCTAAAAATGCAGTAATAGCTATATAGGTGGAACAGATGAAAGTGAACACTTCAGGAAGAGCCTTTTTGTAATATCTTTAAACGAGGATCTTCCAAAAACATCAGTCTTGTCAAGGCTATAATTTTTAGGGCCTCAGCCTTGACTGAAGAGCCTCTGAAAATAACCCTGAATATGTAAAAAAGTGCAGTTCTGGTTTTAGTCCTTCTTCAGAACAAAACCCCTTACATTTCATTGCAGTGCTAGGAAGTCTTTTACTAACCACTTAAATACATTAAATACGTCCAGTTAATCCATTTGTACAAACAAACTGGATGTGTGTGCATGGAACATTAGGTACCATATTTTCCAGAAGAACCAGCTTTACCTCTGGACACATCTTGGTTTTATTCAGAAGTGCTTCAGATACTGGAGTAACTCCTGCATTTTGCTCTCAGGCATTTGCAGGAGAGAACACTACCGTTTGATTCTTGAGTGTGACAGTGCCCCTGTGACAAAATAATAAATAAAATCAAGTCCTCTTCCTAAACAGTAAAACTTATATAAGTGCCTTTGTGGCAACAGGCTTTGGGTAAGCAGGTGCCTTGACACACCACTGGAGTTTTTTTTTGCCGGGTTCTTAAGTAACCAGCTGAGTTGCAGAGTGAGGAGCTGCACTTTCTCTGGCCAGAGACACAAAAGATCTTCCTTTCTTTTCCCCCTCATTAATGAGTGGTGGGTGGGCCTGGCAGCATACTGATACAGTGGAGCTCATTTCAGTTTTAAATTCCAATGTCTTTAGTTGTTTGCAATGCGTAAGCTTCACTTAAGGCTCCTGTCATTACCTGATAAAGTTTTGTGTCTTCTACAGCTATTACTTACAGAAGTGATGTTGAGTATTAGCTTCCATGGAAAAGGATTTCACCTTGTGCATCTTCCCTGGTCTTTCAGCAGTACTTTCTCCATTTTCTTCCTCTACTCTGTTTGGGTCTGGTCTGCTCTGTCGCCATAACCTGACACTACAAAGGCAGTATTTTTGCAACAGTGTCCAAAATTAGAACATTGCAGTCTGGACGGGTGCACTAGTAGATCAGTAAAAACTGGCTGCATAACTGAGCTCAGAGCATAGGAGCCGGTGGGTCATTGTCCAGTCGCATGGCAGTTACAAGTGGAGCACAGCAAGGATCCATTCTGGAATATGTCCATTTTAGTTAGCATCTTTATGAATAATCTGGAGGAGGTGCATTGCTAGATGCACCTAATTGCAAGATTAAAGCAAATGTGCCTAGGGCACCGGACTGAGGGGAACAGTGGACATACTCAAGGGCAGGGCTGGAGCAAAGGGGCTGACAGCAACAGTATGAAATACAACAGGACTGAAGCATCTCCCCTGCAAAGACAAGCACCCTTTGGGTACTGTCCAGAAGGTGGAAACCTCATAGCAGCCTTCCAGTATGTGAAGGGAACCTAAAGAGAAGCCAGACGGGGCCCATCAGGAACTGTAGTGATAGGACAAGGGGGAATGGGGACAAACTGAAAGAGGGGGCAACTTGGTCTTGTGGGAGATGTCCGTGTCCACGGCAGGGGGGTTGGGATTAGATGATTTTTAAGGGCCATTATTCCAACTCTTTTACATTCTATGATTCTGTGAACATGGGCAAGTGTGCCTCGCTGAAGGGAAGGAGAAGCCCCTGCCAACCGAACAAACCGACTGTGAAAAGCCACCCTTTCTGACTTCGTGGCTGACCCTCTTCCGAGCAGGGGGGTTAGCAGACACCTCCCGAGCTCACTTTCGAACCACGCTATCCCGATCTCGCAACCCAACAATGAGTGTCATAGCCAGGTTTGGGCAGGGTCACCAGACCTGCGCCGCAGCACCATGGGGGTGCCCTCCGCCCCGGCAGGCCCGGCAGCGCCGCCCACCCCGCCCGGCGGGGCCGCGGGGCGGGGCCGGGCCGCCGAAGCTGTTCCGGGCCGCCGGGCAGCCATGGCGGATGAGGAGGAAGACGTGCCGGTGAGTGGCGGAGGGGCTGCCCTTCCCGGGGATCCACAGCCCAGCCGCGGGAGGAGGGGCGGCGGGAAGGAGCCGGGGCCAGACGGGCGGTGACCGCTGCCTCCCCTCCGTTTTGCCCGTGTAGTTCGAAGAGGACGCGGAGGACGCCGGCGGGGGCCTGGACGGCGGGCAGGGCAGGAGGAAGCGGCTGTTCTCCAAAGAGCGTAAGTCGGACCGGGCCACAGAGCTCTGCGCAGCGCGGCCGGGATACTCAGCTGAAAGCCCGAGCTGACAGCTCACTTCTTAGCAAAACAGCGGCTTTCATAATATGCCTTGGCTGCAATTGCAGAAATCTGCCATGTAGACCCCCCTCAAAAATACTGCTAGTGCATCCTCTAGACCTAGCTGTGCCCAAAGTCAGCTGCGCTGTCACTGTGCAGTGCTTTGCAGCCTAAATGAATATTCAGAGAGCCTGTCCTCAGACATGATTTTCTGTATGTACAGCTCCTGTCCCTACAGGAGGGCTTTTGTTGTCTTCTGTTTATTTCCTGTATGTTTCTTCAAGATTTGTCCTGCCTGACAGACGAGAGTGCTGTCCTGGTGCAGGAATGTGCAGGCTGGTGAGCTCTAACTAGATATGTGCAGCACTGAATGGATGAAAGCCTCATGCTGAGTGTTTCTTTGTGCAGTAAGGTGCATGATGTATGGATTCGGGGATGACCAGAACCCTTACACAGAATCAGTGGACATTCTTGAGGACCTGGTAATAGAGTTTATCACTGAAATGGTAAGTCAGCTCTAGATGGCATGGTCAAACCATCCTCACCAGAACTTTGCCTTTTTGAAGGTTAATATCTCTGACTCAAATATTGCATTATCCCAGGTCCCAAACTCATGGCATTAGTAGGAGAAATATAAACTTGGATTTTGTTTTCCCAAGATTAAAGCAAATTTATGCATCTTGCTCCATGGGGACTTAGAACACTGAAGTCTTTAAGCAGCAGTTAGATTAATATTGTAGGAGGGGAAATGCCCATCTGACTTTGGGGTTCACTGTTTGTGCAGCTGACGGAAGATAAGGCTCATATTTGAAAGTCTGTCAGTTTTTTGTGTTTGCCCAGTGTCTGTACATGGATAGGAACTTAGCCCTGCTCTACAAAAGGAATGCATTCTTGGGCCTGAGGCCATTTCTCTTCCAGACCTAGATACTGTTTCTAAGTATCCAAACATTCCCCTTTCTTTTGAAAGGTTGGTCTTTCCTATCTTACCAAAATGCTCTACGCTGGCCTCTGATACAGTTACCTCACACTGCTTCTAAATTGTGCCTAATCTTCAACCATTCTGCAGGCTCGGTGTCCTATGTATAATCTGTCCTTAGTTTTGATACCATTATGTGATGTATTTGTAGTGGTTATGTTTGGGGTGTAAGTGACAGGCAGCTGGGGACATGGTTTACTGGGAAGTTCTCTTGTGACTAGGATGATGGTGCCCAGAACCTGCAATTGCTTACTCTTTTATTATAAAATGACAGGAAATAAAGTGGAATTGAGACCTTAAAAAAGCACCATGGCAAAGGAATGCTGCTGACTTTTTTTTTCCCTCTGACAGACACACAAGGCCATGTCCATCGGGCGCCAGGGTCGGGTACAGGTTGAGGACATTGTCTTTCTAATACGCAAGGACCCCCGGAAGTTTGCCAGAGTTAAGGACCTCCTAACTATGAATGAAGAACTGAAACGAGCCAGAAAGGCTTTTGATGAAGCAAACTATGGGTCTTGATTCTGTGCACAAGCTGCACTGGGGCATTATTTGGGCACCTGCTGCCCAGTAAGAAGGAAGAACATGCATGTTGTTTGGAAGGGTTTTTTAGGATGGAGGTCACTGCTGGGATGTCTGCCCTCACTCCCAGCCTTTTCTGAGAAATATTCAAGCAGCTGAAACATTACCTGATTGTATGTTGCATACTTAGGTATTTTTATACCATTTGATGAAATGAGGAAAAGCTCTAAAAATTCCTGCAGTGGCAGGAGTCTGTTTCAAGTAGGCCTGTGTTGGATCAGATGGCTCAAGGGCTGATGGTTCATGATTCTCTAAAATTGTTTCAGTTGTCACTGGGTATTCCTGTGACAGGAAACCCTGAAAATGGATCTTGGTTATCTGTATAAAGACCTTAAACTCAAACTACTATTAAAGTTGTGCTCTTTGCTCTGTATATGCTTTTTGAATAAAACATAAGTTTGTGCCCACATTTCATAACTAAATATACATTTATCAGTTCATAACAGGTGGGTAACACAGGCCACAGCTGTGCTTTTCCCTACTTCTGGAACAGCTCGGGGACGTAGGTTCAGTTAACTCCTGATTTCAGAACAAGCATAACAAATGCTGTAACAGTAATAATACTGCACATCAAGGCTGTCCCCTCTACAAGCAGCACAGAAGGAAGGGTGTAAGGCTTGGAAAGGTGTTGGCAAGTCTTTTGTCCAAAGCAGCAGTGAGTTATCAGCTGCAGCCTTTCTTCCATGGATGGGAACTATTTGCACTGTGGATTTGACAGCAGCATTTAACATGTGGTTAGGCAATAGAGAGGGGACACTGAGTAAGGGTAACAAAGTCACTGTTCCTGGACAAGGGTAGGTAAAAGATGGTGACTATTTGGTTGTTTGGAACACCCTTAAAAATATAAAAATCAGCCACTAAAAAGAGCTGGTTTACAAAAACAAAATAAAATGGTTACTTTCTTAACAGAATTCACAATGTGAGTTACTGCGACACCTTTAAGGTTCAGAGGAGTTTACTTAAAAAAACAAAACAAAAAACTAGAATGACTTGACCCCTTTCCTCTTTCAAGTCCAGGTTCAGACACCTATTGCTGCAAAAATGGAATCAATATCTGTGTTCTCAGCAGCTTCTTTCCACACAGGGCCAGGGCTTCCTTCCAGGAGCAGCTGCTTAAGGGTCCCTGTTGTGCTTTGTCTGGCCTGTCCTGTATCAATGCTGGAATGTACTTCCTGACTCAGAGACCCACCTTGGTAAGCTGGGAGGATGAGTGATGCACTGTTCTCACAGACCCCAAAAAGCTCAGGAGACTTTTGCCCACCAGTCTTTGGAGCTGCCTTCAAGAGTGCAGATGATCTGATCCTCCAGCAGAGCTGTGCCCTGAGGTGCTGCCTTGGCCAGCGCGTGTGTTGTGACCCGTACAGGAGGTATTTACGGACAGATGTTTTGATACAGCACAGCTTTTTCTTCAAGCTTAAGGGGAGCAAAGTGTACAAAACAGAACTTTATCAGCTACTGAAGTGTTAATTCATTCGGAATTTGGAGAGATTTTGTAGTTACTTGTTTCTATCATTTTCCTTATCATACCACGGAAACAGAACAGCACTTGTACAATAGTAGCCAAGGCAGTCTAAATAAAGACAACCCTTGCCTCATATATTTGTTACCATAAAACATGCAGATGATTTAAGTTGCATTTTCATCCTCCCTCCTAAGTATTGGACATTTGTTAGCCTTTTAAAACCTTTTTAAATCACAAGTGACTGAAGCTAAACAGAATGCCCATGGTCAGAGCACCCAGTAACCTCAACTAGTGATCCTGAGTTTTAAAAGAATGGCTTAGACCACTGTGTTTCACTATACTATAGCAAAATACATAATATTGAAATACAAAGTGTTAGATTCAGAAATCCCACACCCATACAAAACTACCTGCATCCTTGAGCCTCCACATGGTGTAGCCGGTTGCTTTTCAACAACTTGTTACGCAGAAAATAAGCTGCTGATTTGAATTTGTTGGTTTTGCACCACAGAATAGCTTTTCTGAGTGCCTCTGACAGCTCCCCAAATGATGTAGCTGTTTGGACCATCTGTACAAGAGATCCAGTGTGCTGTGATTTTGCTATCTGAGATGAAAATGGTGATGACTTTGCTTTAAAAGGTGTTGATGTAATGCTTAGACCCTGAAATGAACAGTAACAGAAATAGTGTTTTAAAAAGATGATGTGTCTGATCCTTTCTGCTGGAAGGGAGCAGAACACAGGGATTTTTGTGAGAACATTCCTTATTTTATAAGGAGAAAAGGGAAGAGCGGTCTTGTTTTGTGGAATACAAGAAGAAGCAGATATTTAGTATTTGTATTCCTGTCTACTACTGATTTGGTCTCTTGGTCTACTGACTTGGTTGACAAACCAACAAATGGCCAAATTCCTAAGCAGAAATAAGTAGTGATTGATTTTCTGTGCAAAGCTTCCACACTAACCTGAGTTGTCAGACAAGCAAAAATAAGGCAGGAAAAGGGGACATTTTCAATCAGGGATATCGTGTTTCAAGTATTACAGTCTTTAAGATACAAAAAAGAAACTACTGTGTAAAAAAAAACCCAAACCACCAATCTAGCATGTAAAACAATACCATACAAACCTCTTGTGTTGGATGTCTGGATGGCCTAAGCAAGCTCTTCACATCAAACCCCGGATGCTTCCCTACAGAGAGAGAAGAGAGTTCCATTACAACACTGAGATGGTTTTATTTCTTTGCACAGAGATGCCACAGAGCTCTCAGCAGGCTCACACCTGTACTAAACATTTCCAAGCAAACTCAAGGGCACTACACTCATTGTGCATTGCAGCTGGCAAGGAATGAAGATCGTGGAGAGGTTTATAGGTGGCTGCAAAGGAGAACTTAATGGATAAAAGCTTCACACAAACATGTAGATGGCTGCAGTCACTGGCCATAGCCCTGACTGCAGAAGATTTGGGCACAGTTCAGAACTAGCAAGCACAGGATACTTGCATCCTGTACCTTACAGCCTTATGTACTCTTGTATGGACTGCACACATTGCCCATAGCTTCTGAGCATGCAAAAGCAGGAAAGTACAAATAACTATTTTCAGGACCTATATACTGCATTCATTACCTGCTTCTCTCCAGGCTGCATCCTGTTTAAAAGAAACACCCCACAAAAATCATGATACTGACATTATCCATAGCTTTACAAAGGCAAGGGCACATGCAGCATTCTCTTCTTCCAAGCACAGGGAGTTTGTACTAGAACCACACTGTGGGTAGTAGAAGTGCTTGGCCCTGTTGGACAGAAGTTGCAGTCAGTCTCTGAGATGTCAGAAACCACTACAGTAGCACAAGGCTTTACCTCTCCTGGCTGTGGGAACCACAACTGCCTCTCCAATGTCCACGGAGCACAGGATGCTATGGTCTTTCATGGCACTTGTACAGGTCTCAGATTTTCTCTTTTTCCCAACCTTTGATACTGCCTCTGGCATTACTGGGAAGAATTTCTTCATCCAGCTGGTAGACTTTTTTGTTGTAAGCATTTTAGCCTTTTGCTTCTTTGCCTCAGAAGGTATGTTAACTCCAAGGAAGTCGCTGATATCAGAAGGGAAGGTAAACCCCTTGATATAAGGGGTCTGTTGGGTCTCAGATACCAGATGAAGCATTGTTGACAAGGCACTGTACAAGGACATGAGGGTCTGCAATACACACCTGTACTGAATCCTGTAGACAGAGGACAAAAAGGAATGGAGTCTCCTCTAGCAAAACATGATGCTCACTGAACACCTACCTTCAGCTCAACTGTCCTTTTCCCTATTTCCCCTCAGTACAAATTTACCTTTTTACACTCCATCATCCTGCTTTCCTTAAGTCTGAGCTTTAAGGAACTGTTCCAGATCAGAATGCAGAAGTGACTTGTAAATTCCTGATCAGAAGCCCCTCCACTTCCACTGAGTTTTGCTGAGTGCCACACTTGGGACCCATCAGGTTCTTGGGTCATATCCAAGGTGCCATGAGGTCTTCCCACAAAAGCACTCTGCACCAGCTCAGCCCTGATGCCATACAATTGCCTGCTCTATGTTTCCTGGAGTTAGAAGATTTCTTGTGCCACAGAAAGTTGTTCTAACAATGTTGTTACTCCTTCAGCTACAGACAGCAGTTATTCTCCCAGACGGAGAGAGATCAGAACACAAATTTCTCTAGAAAACTCAGTAGCATAATAGAAAATGTTTAACCCAGCCTTTCCATTTCAGCATGAGGCAGGACTTACTCCTTACTGCACAGAGTACCTGGTGTTTGTGGCAGGCTGACACTAACACTGTGATTTCATTAAAGCTACATACAGTTTGCCAAGATCCAAGAACAAAGCCTTCCATAAGAGCGTGTAAGAAGTCTATGTCCACTTGTACAACTCTGCAGGTGCTAGAATCAAGTCCAAAGGCATGGAGGGACCTCCCTTCTCCTACTCCCAACTGGATAAAACTCCCTTAGCAGCAAGGCCTAATTACAAGCCCTTCTCTCTGACAGGCACATCAAACAGGCAGACACAAACAAGACAGACTTTTGAACACACAAACCAGAGCCGGCTCAGGAGCCCCGAAGCCACAGTATTCAGGAGTATGAATTCCCTCGAGCAGAGGTGTTTAATGGACAAGCTGAAGATTACAGCAGTTAAGGTTAAAAAAATAAACAGCATGTAATGAGACTTGCTGAACACACCAACTAGAGGCAAATCACAAGGCGACATCCTGGAATAATCTGGGAGATTAGTATCCAACTCTTGGATTGCTCAAAGCCAGAAGAGCTGCTAGCCAAACAGCATGAGGTTCCTACATAATAACTTGAAAAGAAGGTGTTTGGCTGTCAAAGAAACTTCAAGTTGCACGTATGAATTGCACCGTTGAGTCCATCAGCAATACAGGGCTTACACAAAACCTCGTTTTGGTTTCATGAATTGCTACTGGTGAACTCTAAGATCATGTTTTTGTAGTGAAAAAAGGATACAGAAAAGCTTTACAGCAACAATCCAGTAGACGTAGTATGAGCTTGCAGCCTCCCAATACCTTCAAAGCCACAGTTTCCAGCATAGGCTGGCTGGGAACCAAGCACTCTGCGTGGGCTTTGGATGCATTTTTCCTGTGTTGAGACAAGGATGAAGAGTTGGTTATGATCTAGCATCCTCTTCCTTTAGCTCTGCAGATTGAGTTAATGGATAGTACAAGATAAGGGATCATGACACTTACTTGGGAATCAGTTCTACCAGAGTTTCCAGGCAGCCCAACAGATTCATTTTCCATAGGCGCTTCAAACATTGCTCTACCTAGGAGAAAAGCAAACTCCTTTGACTGGTATTTTGAGAGACTGTGTGCCCTGGTCTAAGAACTGTCACTATATTAAATGACACCTCCTTATCAGTTTAACAGCCCACACTGCAGGTTTGTGTGATGGCATGTTCTGGGATATTTCTGTATCTGCACTATGATGAAAAACATTCCTTCATCACATTTTTTTAACCTTAACTGCTGTCATTCTACTGTAAATATAGAATTAAGTGAAGGACTGGAGTAGGCCATGATTAATTGGTGCTGCATGATTTTCCTGCTATATACAAGGGCTTTTACTACTGGATGTCAAGAAGGAAAACACATAAATCAAGAAGGTAATCACCATTCCTGCTCCATTTCAAAAGAGTTATTTGAAGATGCTGACAACCCCTTTCCTGGAAAACTGGCAAGGTGTTCACTTTTCATCTTAAAACAGAAAGTATCTAATATGTAGGATAGGATTATTATTCTTCCCTCCCATTATTACAATTATTTGAGGATTATGTCCCTGTATTATTCATGTATGCAAAGGTATGGAATTCTACCTATTTCAGGACTCAGCATGAGTATCGGAGACCAAGGCTGGAAAACTGAAGTTGCACTTGTTGCACAGGGCCAAGAAACCTATTGGGCTCAACTGTGAGAGAACAAAAATGCACCTGCTCCCAAACTTTTTTTGCACGATGCTCCGGGCGCCAAGTGCTACTCCAAAGGCTTTTCGGGGAGCGGTATCTGGGGGCCGGGAGTAGCCAACTGTCGGCTCCCTGCCGCCCAGGCGGGGTTGGTGCTCACCTGCTGCAGGGCCAGGTAGGGCCGGTGCCGGAGCAGCCTACTGTGGTACACGTAGAGCACGGCGCGCAGGACGCGTCCCTCGGCGGCCAGGCCCGGCCCCGACAGCCGCTTCCTGGCGATGTCGCACCGGCGCCGCAGCGCCGACAGCAACCCCACTGCGGGCGAGATCCGGGCAACGCCTCAGCACCGGGCATCACCTCAGCGCCGGGCACCGGCACCGGCCACCGCCTCAGCGCCCACCGCCGCTCCGGCCACTCCTCCGGCTCCCACCGACCGACCACCCACCACAAACACCCAGGAGCCGCTTCAAACACCCCCCAACCCCTCGGCACCGCGCCGGGACCTGCGGGGTGCTGGGCCCCCAGCGGCACCGTGGTGCTGTTCGCGGGCCAGGGCACGTCCAGCCGGTTCCAGGTCACGGCCCGCCCATCCCACGCCGCCCTGGGCGCCGCCATCTTCCCGCTGCGCGCGGCGAGCCCCAGCGTGGGCGGCACCATCCGGGCGGGCCGGCGGGGAGAGTCGCGGGCCGGACCAAGTCACACCGCGGGGGTGCGTCATGGCCCGGGGCCTGGCGCTGACGCCCTGCATTCCTAAATGCCATAAGCGAGAAGGGAAATAACTATAAATAATGAGTGTTATTCACACTTTCTAAACGTCGCAATTCTCCACTGTGTGCCTCGGGAGCTGTGGCCATTGTGAGCCAGCGCAGCAGCAGCAGTGGGGCAGTGCAGGGGGTTTCCTGGGGGCGACCCCAGTCCCCAGCCCTGCAGCTGTGCCCTCCCATGTCACACACAGCCCTCAAAGCGCTGAAAAAGCTGCGCGACCGGCTTCACACCTGGAGCAATTCATATCCAGACTAGAGGATATAGTCTTAGGATGTACCGGGATGGTTCAGGTTGGACATTATGAAGAATTTATTTACAGAAAGAGTGATCAGACATTGGAATGGACTGCCCAGGGAGGTGATGGAGTCACCGTCCTTGGGGGTGTTTAAGGAAAGAGCAGACGTGGCACTCAGTGCCAGGGTGTAGCTGACACTGGAGTTGGTCACAGGTTGGACTCAATGATCTCAGATCTTTTCCCACCCAACAGATACTGTGATTCTGGGATATCAGCATTCTGGGCAAGGAAGGGCCTTGCTGCCCATGTCCCAGGTACCCTCCTGGCCATCCCAATCGCTCTATGCTCATAGCCCCTGCTGTTGGAATTTGCTGTGGGATGGGCCATTGCAGGTGCCCCAAGGAGTTGATTGCTGTAATTTATTAGTGCTATTGGAATATTTTCCTATCAAAATTATTTTTGTGGTGTTCTGAGTTCTCCTCCTTCAAGACATTTCCTGCCTCTTTCCCCTCCCTGCCTGAAGTTGAATGTACTCTTCTCCTACTTGCAAACATTGGTGCAATTAATATATTTGCTAGAAAAGAGTTAAATCGAGCACAATTTTTGTACACTCTTACATTCTCTTGATTCCATTTTGTTGCACACTTACTCTGTTCTTTTAAGAAATCTCATACAAATACAGATAAAGTCATGTGCCTTTAAAAAGAGCAAAAATTGGCATTAATGGTTGCACCTGTAGATAAGAGAGATAAGAGCAAACCAAGAGCTAGAACTGATAAAAAGCTGCTGTGAAAACTTGCCCAGCCTGGAAAACGAAGTTTTAAGCTCCCTAGACTAAAAGTGGAGGTTACAGGATGACAGGAAAAATGGAGCCTCCAGGGTGTGAGCAGAGGATCGCAAAGGTCTCTGTAGCTGAGCTTCTGAGGTGTTTTGAACATCCTTTAAGTGAGGAGCAAGCCTGGGCTATCTGCTTTCAGTGTTGCAGAAAAATAGAGCAGCTGGGCCACAGCCCACCGCTCCATTCTGTGTTCATAAAGGGTTCTGAGAGCATCTTTATCCATGCTGATGGTACTGCTTCCTTCAAGGTCTACCAGAAGTCTGGTAAGAGCATAGGTAGAGCACCTGCAGATGCCAAGGGTTTTTCCCATAACAGGCTGAAATGTGAGGACAAAGTAGAGGAAATTTCATTTCCCCTGCATTTTTTGGTTTTCTTTTCCCCTCTCTTTTCTGGGTATGTTGTCATGAAGCTATTCTCCTGCCTATACTTCATTTCAGAGGACTGTAGATGAGTGATAATACAGATGTATGACCTACGAAATTCTCTAATAGTGCTCTATTGAGTCATTTGGTTCTAGGGAATAGCTGTGATGAAAGCCTTCTACCAGTTATGTTATTTGAAATAAATAGTCTGAGGCTTTGTTATATGTACTGCTCTGTTCATCTTCCAGTGTATGGTTCCTTTGTTATGGTAACTCTCACAGCAGATTTATAATTGGTACTTTCCCTTTTTTTGGTCACTACGTGTAGCCCAGCAAGTGGTAATAACTCTGTATTTTGTAGGGCTGGGTTGGGCTGCAGTGGAGGTCAGTGCTAGGCTAACTCTTCATAGACTAGAGTGGGTAGTAAAGAATAAAGACAAAGATCCTGTGCCTCCCCTGGAGGTTGGATATCAATTAGCAAACAACAAAATGCAGTAATTGTTACTTTGGCTAATGCTCACAGTAACATGAGTCTCTTATGGTGTTTTCCAGGAATCCCCAAATACAGGCCTACTTTCCCCAGGTAGGACTGACTTTAGACAGAGGAGTTAGTTACCTTATTAAAAACAATGCTTCCTCTTCCCCTCTCTTGAAAAGGGTTCTAAAAGCAGTTTGTCAATGCCTGTACCGCTGTCTTTCTTCCTTGACCCTCGTTTTTCCCTTTCAGATGTTGGCAGCATTCAGCAGTCAGAGGACAAGGTAAGCCTGTGTCTTTACCTTCATTGTGTGTGCAGGTACAATCCTCTTGTAGTAGAAGGCCTGCTCAGGAGATGCAGATGTCTTGGGAAAGTATCGAGGTGCTTGAATTTGCTGTGAGAGTGACTCCTCTGCAATCTGGAAAAGGAAACAAACTGCTTGGACTGAACTCAAGTAAGACAATGAGACTGGGAAACAATGTGCACAGATGCTGTGTACTGTGGCATAGGCCACAGTCTTGTTGCCCTAATGACAGATATCTTAGAGGTGCCAGTTGAGGCCATTTAAAAACTTTAAGCCAGCTTAAATGGGGGGGTATTTCTCATCCTGAGAGATGTACTCAGTCCTCAGGAGCAGAGGAGTATGCACACATGGCTGGAAAGTAAGAACTGTGATGTTCTCCACAACACTTCGTGCTGTATTGCTTCCTTGGTCTCTGTCTGTAGCTGTTGGAGTACTTGGGAGGGGTGATCTATGAATCCCTGGACTGGGGAATTGACAGCCAAGTGGAGCGAGAACTGAGCGATCCTTTGGAGAAACTGCTGTGCCTCATGTTGAAGCTGGATGACAAGGCAACAAAACCACCAGTCACCCTGCAGGATGTTATCAAGGTTTCCTTCTTCCTTCTTAGTAAATATAGCTGCTTTAGAGGAGTTGATGGAACAGTGCTGTTGACCAAGGGGCAAGACCATTTCTGGGAAAAAGCTGGGTGGACTGTTGGAGGACAGAGAGGGAACATTGGCTTTCCCATCAGAGGGAAAAAGCAAAACCATTTGTTTGTAAGTGCCCATGGAAAAGAATTAAGAAGGAAGACTGAGTATGGCTCTCCCACAGCTGTGTCTACAAAGTTCTTCTGTACACAGTCTCCAAATTCATAACGTAGAACACTATGGATATTTAAAAAACTCCCTTTCCATAGTATTTGGCTTCTGCAAAGGCTGGGATTTTAATGTCTCAAACAGATATTTTGCTCTCAGCCATAATTTAAATGTATGAGAAACTTCCCATCCCTCTGTCTGATCAGGGCAGGGAAAAAGAACAGGGCAAGTGACTCCATCTGCTGTGGGTTGTTGTTCTTTGAACTGGAGGCTTCCCCTTTCAGGTGCTTGTTTCAAAGCACACCTTATGGAAAACAAGATAAATTACACAGCTACTTCCATTATTGTACATAAAAGATTGAATATCTTCCTTCTTTGTTACTCTGTATCTGCAATAGAAAAAAAATATAAAGGGGTAGTGAAGATGATTTTTAACCATGGATTGAGGAAACAGAATCTTGCTTTATTCCATCCTACCATGTTATTTTTTTAAAATTTCAAGATCTTTTTTTAAATAGCTGCACTTTTTTCAGGCCTGTGAGGAGCACTTGTCCAGGCCTTCTGAGGCTATCAGCCATTATGAAATGACCTGTAGGAATCTGTTTACTGAATATATGGAACTACAGAAGCTTGTGACCATCATCCAGACCTCCAAAGAAGTATGTCTAGGATTACCCATTAGCTGCTATTCCCTCTACCTTCACACACTCACCAAGTTCTAAAGTAACCTTCTCATTGCACTAGAAATGGAGCACCTGGATGAAATTCTGTTTTCACTATGTGAATAGCTGTTGTCTCTGGACCATTTTTATTTATTGTAGCATTTGAAAGTTTAAGTGTTTGGAACTTCTTGGCTTTTCAGATAAATAGTAGTAATTTATGCTGTATAGATAGAAAATCACTGAGGAGTGTAGAGTGATGACCTCATATGCTTGCTTTTCTCAGAGACTGAGAAAAATGGATGTGGAAGATTGGATGGAAAATCCCATTCAAAAGAAGAAAACCCATGGTGTAAGAAATTTATTTTCTTCATTATGGGGGACTGGGTTTTTTTTGGTCAGCATTGGCTCTCTGAGGCTTTCCATTGATTCCTCTGTGAAAAATAGAGCACAAATGAACACAAAATAGAGCAAATGAACACAAATGGAACTACTTAGGTTGTTCAGGAGCCTGAGTAGTTAAAGACTTGTTTGCAAAACAAGCTGGGGAGTGAAGATGAAGTTAAAACTATTTCATATGTCAACCTCATGTGGGCTTTTATTCTACCCAAAGATTGTCTTTGTGGTCCAACTTAAACCACTTCTAAAAATGAAGTTGGAGGCAGTCTTTGGAGTAAATGCCCACAAGTAGTTATGCAGACTGTTTCTTCCCACAAATGAGCCCCAAATTCTAGCTCTTGGCAGCAACTGACACCTGCCAAAAGCAATCTGTTCCTTTCTCATAGCTGGACTGAAAACTCCCAGAAAACTCTTCTGTTGTTGATAGTCCTGGAGTGCACTAGTTTACTCTTATTATGTGGGATCTCTGTTGGTCAGGACTGGCAGGGACTGAAGGCCAGTAGCACTGTCCATCTTTGTGTTTGAGCAGCTCCAGCAGCTTGAACAACAGAGTGAAGGAGGGTGAGGAGATGTCACTCCTACCTTCTGTGCACTTTCTTGGCTTTGCCTTCTGTGCTTCCATAGATGTTGGACTGTGTGTTTAGGGTAGGGAAGGCAACTTACTGTGCTTTTTTCAAGGCCCTACACAGTCAGGGCTCAGTCAGAAACAAATAGTTCTTCAGGCTGGAGCTCTGCCCAGCATAAACAAATGCTCTGTAGTCTGGAGTCTGTGGAGACAAACAGCAAGCCCCGAGAGACTTGTGGACTCGCTCCCTTTGTCTAAATAGCACTTGCTTTGAAGCGTGCTCAAACTATTCGTATGAAAATGTTTGTGAAATGTGTGTTTGGGCATCTTCTCAATTTTGTGATCTATTAAAATAAACTGGCAAGCTATCTCAAACAACAAACTCATCAACTGCTGTAGCTCTTTTCTGCAGGGAATACATGAATAAATACATGGGCTTTGCTGTGTGGCCTGAAGGCCAGTGTATTTGGCCTCTGCTCCTTCAGGAGGCATGAATTCCAAAAGCTGGATGTCTGTTGCAAATCCTCTGCCTCTAGTTTCCAAGTCCCTAAGCACCAGCTGATGCTCTGACGATCTCTTGAATTTAAAATAACCAGGATGCCAGCTTCTCTGGGGTCCTACAGGTTAGAGCTGATGTCTTGAGTGGTGCTAAGCAGGTAATATGCTCTACGGACCACACTTTTTCATGTTGACTGATACAAAACAGATCTTCTGAAATGCAGACCACAGCCTGACAGCGTGCAGTGTGGAACAGTTTCAGCAGAGCTTACATGTCCCTAGTTGATGTTCACCTTGAAATCTATGCAGTGAGGTGTGTTAGAAACATAACTGTCTTAGCAATCACCTGTTGAACTCAAGGTAATGGGTTTAGAGTGTTGTAGCATTTTATGTTGCACTTCATAGGTTGTGGAAAGTTAAGGTGGCTTTTGACAATACATGGGATTGCAAAAATAGAGTAATTGCAGTGATCCAGTCAGTAGGGAAATAAAAGCATGAGTGATAATGATGTTACCAACATCTGAAAAATGTTTTGGGTGTGTAAGTTGCTCTGAAATAGTCAGCTGAAGGCAATTCTTGTCCCCAGACTAATGTGGCAGTATTGCAGTAGAGAAGTCTCTCTTCAGGTCATATCTCTCAGTCAAGTTCAGTCACCATGTGAAATACAGCTCTATAAAGTGCAAATGTCTTGGGATAAGCTATTTCAAAAGTCTCTAGTACTGATGAGCTTGCCCAGACACTTTTGTGTGTTCTCCCACACAGTATTAAATGTAGCCTAGAAAATATGGCAAGTGTTTGGTCATTCTTTGAGAGTTCTACTTTTCTGGAGTTGAGGTATGACTACCAAATCCAGGCTAAAACAATCCAACAAAAATATCTGCCTTCTTGAGGGCAGCCATCAGTCAGAGCTTGCATAAGACTCTTGTGTAATTATACCAAGATATCTGAAGGGATAAGTAGAGAGAAGATGCTTCATACTGTAAGTAGAAAACAGAGAGAAGCCTAAGACAGATACTTTGTTCTGAGGCAGTTTTCTAAAATGTTTTGCTTCCCTTTCACTGTTTATAATACAATGACTTGTTCTTACTCAATTTGCCACTGGGATCCAGATAAGCTGTTGATTTAGCACTTCCATTACAATGTTGTCTAAACATGTTATTGAGATGATTTTTTTTCCTGTCTTTAGCTTTTGTTGGGTTATACTGCATGCCTGAACATCCTCAGATACTAGTACAGAAACAGGATGAGCAGATGTCAGGGTTTTTATCTTGTGTCTCTAGGCTGAGACTGCTAACCTATGCTGCTGTTAAGTATGAGATCCCTTGTCTACTTGTCTTCCTCTTGTTTCTGGACAATTCAACCCTTGGTTTTCTGAAAATTTGGAGGATTTAATGGTAAGATTTGGGATTTAATTCCTAGTGTTTCCTAGGAACCAGTAATAGGAAAACACTCTGGCACCTGAAGCACTTGCAGAAAGAAAATGGGTCTATTTATTTACCTGGCAGCAAAAGCTGTATTTTGCTGGACTACATCCTTAAAGTTAATGTCAAATTTTGGGAATGAGCCTGGTGAGCCAGCTATAGCTTCCTTGTTGTAAATTAACTCCTGCAAATAAAAGCAATTCTCTGCTTTGGTACTGCACTCTGATCTGGAAGTGAGTAGAAGGGCATGTTAAGGACAAAATTCTGTGGTTTTGAATTACTTCAGCTGCTAAGTGTGCCCTGTTACATGGAGGGAAGGAATGCTGCTCTGTGAGTTCTAGCCAGCTACTGACTTAGCCCTTGCTGGTTTCTCCAAGGCATCTCTGTGGCCCAGTGTCGTCTGTGAGCTGCAGGCTGGTGTGAGGCTGCGCAAGGTTGCTGAGCGACCACGGCGTTGCGAGTCTCCAAAGGAACGTGTTCGCTCTCCCTATGAGCTGCTTTTGGATGACATTCAGCACAAGAGGTACACCCTGCGGAAGGTGAGTGACTGGAGTCAGGAGGCAGCTTTGGAAACATTCACTCTACTTCCTTTCTGGGCAGTATGTGTTGAGACCTCTTCTCCAAAAGTGTCTTTTTCAAAGGTACATCGAAGTCCAGAAGTGTCTGGGGGTCCCTCTGAGCTGCAGCTGTGCATTAGATCACCCTGTTTTTCTACCCAAGTACTTAATTTCCAGGAACTTTAAGTCAGGAGTAGCCACAGTTTCATGAATCAGGACAGTAAACCTCTTCTCCCTCCAGGGTCAACCACTCACTTCCCTGCAGCAGTTTTTCTGTCCTGTGCACAACAGGTTCATGGAACACAGTCTTGCTTCCTTGTGCTTTCCACCTTGGACACTTGTGTCCTTCCAGGCTCCTTAAGCTTAGCTGCACCTGGGATCTTTTACTTGTTGCTTTGCTTTCCCAGATGCTGCAGTGTGCATGCAAGTGCAGAAGCACTTTTGAGGCAGCTCTCTGCTCAGCCTAAGGCAGAGGCCTCTGGGCAGTGCACTCAGCTACTGCAGGAATTTAGTCAGGGTAAAAAATGTTGAGCTCCTCACAGGGAGGAGCAGAGACTTCCACCTTCACCACTTGGTGAAGATGACCAGATACAAAAAACATCTGGGGTGTCTCTAAAGGCTTGTGATGCTCTTTGCTTGCTGCAGCTTGAGCTGGGAATGATGAGCAGATCTAAAACATTGGCACAAGGCCTTGTGGCATTGGCGTGCTTTGCAAACAGACGTCTTGGCAGAAGATGAGACACAACTCTTCGTGTAATAAAGAGCAGTATTACAAAAAGTGAAAACTTTGCATACTGTACTAGCAGGTTTTTTCCCTCTTTGTTAGTGCTGCTAGAGTCTAGCAGGTTTAAAAGCTTCAGCTAAACCATGCACCTCTATAAAATCCCAGCTCTTGCTTGGCTTGACTGTGGCTCCACCCTCCAGGTAATGTTCTGTCATGTGTTTGCAAATGGTATCTTGATGGATCTATAAATTAATAGTATTGGTAAAGAGACAGTGCATCATAACTAGCTTATATTCCATGTACTATGTATCAATGCACTGTGCAGTACAGAACTGTAACTCAAGGTGGCAGGATGATTTGGGTCTTGATTTTCTTTTTTGTTTTTTTATTTTATTTTTCTTTCCCTTTTTTTCTTTTTAGTAACTCTTTCTTTGGTCCATGAGAAGTACAAACATGTTTGAAGAGTAGTAGTCAGAAATGCTGAAAGAAAGCAGAGTGCAACTGCTCAGGTCTTTGTGAAGTCTCTTAAACTAGGATTTCCCCATCTGCAAAGCTATTTTAAAGCTTCTCTAGCCAACAGTGGTCTAATTTGCAATTGAATGAAAGCACAGCTAGTGTGGGGAGCTGTAGTGTTGTTCTACCTGCACTCCCACGTGTTCTGAAGTTGTACACACAAGTGAAAGTAAATGGCACAGCCTCAAAATACGAATAAGTGGACAAGGCAGCTAAAGACATGCATGTGCAATTGACTTTTTTGTCAGTTCTCCCCTATGCAACAAGCACAGGGCTTGATGCTTCACATGAATATCTGCCCTGCAATTCTATCTTGCTATTGTTCCTAGTTTATGTCGGGCTGTATGCCAGCCTCTGGGACTCTGGCTTATGCATACAGCTGCCTGCTGCTACAGTTCCTGTTAACCCGTTCAATTGCTCTCCTCCCTGGAGCTGAGCTTTTACTGGTGAATATGATGTGACCATGGTGCTTGTTGGGATCACTCTTGACATTAATATATGAGTGCAGTGTTTTCTAGCTGCTTTTCAGAGCAGTTGGAGCTAGAAGGCTTTGTGCTCCTTGTGCAAGCCTCTAAGGGCCGTGCAGTACTTGTGATTGCCTCTGGTTTGCCACAGGCAAATCTTTCCCTACCAAAACCCCATATAAGGAAACATCATTATTCCACACTTCCACTCCTTGATTTGGGGGGTTGGTTGTTTGTTTTGTGGGGGGTTTGTGTGTGTTTTGTTTGTTTTGGGTTTTTTGAGGTGGGTTTTTTGTTTGTTTTGGGCTTTTTTTGTTTTGTTTTTTAGTGCCTTCCCCATCTCCCCTGTTCCCAAATCCTGATTTGTGTCATTCACTGTGCAGAGTGTTTAAGGAGCAGAGAAAGAGCTATTTCTTAAGCATCACTTCTGCTCTTTCAGGTGACCATCAAGCAAAAGCACAGGGCCCCCAAAGTTGAGGTAGCTGCTCTGAAGCCTCATCTAAAACCGGTAGGTGACCTGGTGCTGCATCTGATGATAGCAAAACAAGGTAATTCTGGAGGTAACAGGACATTTTGAAGCAATATAAAGCTAATACTTTAGCTACTGGCTTGTATTTGGGAGTGGGTTATATTAACCATACTTGACTTTTGAATAGACCCTCCTGCGAAACATGGTACTAGAAAAATGGGAGTTGACATCTTTGTAGAAGAAAGGTGACCAATCTTCCTACTTCCTCCACTGCTTCTTTAATTTGTAACATTTTTTGGTCTTGAAAGAGCTCCTGGAGTTCTTGATTTCAAATTTGAGAGTCACTAAATTATTCTACTACGCATAGTGCTGTCTCATGTGCAGGGCCCAGTGCTCTCTTGGGTGACAAGCACTTGTAAAACAGTGCCATTGCTGATGCAGTTGTTCTGTCACCACTGGTCTCCTTGCTCTCTCCAATGGCTCTTTGTGGTGCTATGCTTTACCTGCAGATGTTGAAGGTGCAGCTGAAACAGTGTGTGCCACAGGAGCCCAGGTGGCGTGAACAGCTCATGGCAGAAGTAAAACAACCACTGAAGCTTTGGGCAGCAGCACAGGAAAAGAGGGGCAGGCCCAAAGGTACCTGCTATAGAGTGACCTAGCAAGCAAGCAAGTGAAGTCAGCATTGGCTAAAAATAATAGATGACCTTGGAAATGAAAGCCCACTTATCTTTTCAATAACATTTGTAAGGGTGGGAAGAAATACAAATTTTGTGTAATAGAGTTGGTATGGCATAAGAATAGTTATTTCTAAAAAATCTGTTTGTGGCTTAATAAGACTCAAAAGATATTTCAACTTGCCCTTCTTTTTATGAATGTTCACATTTGTCTGTCCACTAAGTGAGATTACAGGATTTTGACCATCACTTAAGAATAAAAAATTACATAACTACCAGGACAAAGCCTGGCTAAATCTTAAATTTCAATGTGTGGGTATCAAATTTGTCATTTTCTTGTCCCAGCTCTCTCTCATCTAGTCTGTGAGTATGAGTTTTTTTGTTCTCCCTCTCCCCTGCAGAAATGCTTGTGGCATCAAATACTGCCTTGATCTCTCCAAGCGACAATTTCTTACATCTCCAAGATGCCAGTACTGAGTTTAAATCTGCCAACACTAAAACACAGCAGCTGGGAGCAGGAGCTCAGGTAAGGCTTTAGGTGAAAGGACTATGGAGAGGCATGCATACTTCAGGAATTAGAGCTGCAAATATATACATAGCCTGGAAGGTCAGGAACAAATCCTGGTGTAGGAAAACTTGTCTCAAAAGTGAACAAATGTGGTACTACTGGGTTCACTGAAGTCCTTTCCTTTACAGAAGCTCATTTCATCTTTAAACACTTCTGTCTGGCATGACTGCAGCCTATAGGTACTCATCTCTTCTCTCTGACCAGAGACAGCATCCAAGGGAATGCTTCATCCAGCCTGAAGCTGAGTCAGCAGAGGTTTAAGTTAGTTATTAGGAGAAGGTTTTTCACCTACAGGGTGGTTGGACACTGGAACTATCTTCTCAGCAAAGTGGTCACAGCACCAAGCCTACAGAACTCAAGAGGCATATGTGTAACTCTTGGGGTGGTCGTGTGCAAGGGCAGGTGTTGAACTTTGGTGATCCTTGTGGGTCCCAACTCAGGATATTCTATGATTCTGCAGAACAGAAGTCTGCTCTGGTGTCTTAAAACTAGATCCTGCTGAAGTTATAATAGCATGGGAGCCTGGCCAACATGGACCAGAATATTCCCACTCTTACCTCACGGTGAGACATTTGATGCTAGATGTATTAATGTATTTTGATTTCATGTGGTATGTGAGCTCATGGAAGGAAAACTTAATATGATGTATTTTGAGGAAGGAACTTCATGGGTTCCCACTTGTCTGTCCGTGGAGTTATTTTGGGAGCACTGTTCTTCAGGAAACCACAATGCACAGTCTTTGGGTTCTTTAACTCCTGGCTCTGTGATGAAAAGCTTGACTGCTTGGTTCTGGGATTCAGTCTGAGCATATTCCGAAATTCTGTGGAACAGAACTTAAGCCCTAATACATCATGTCTAGCACAGATGCTCTGGCATACAAACAGGAATCTGTTTTCTGTAAATACTTCTGTGTGAAATGCAGTTGCCTAACTGAGGAAAACAGATATGAATTATAAAAGCAGAAAATCTTAGCTATATTTGCCCAGTCTGAGCTACTTAGAAGAATGTTCAGCATTGTGGTTGATGTATTACTGCTGAACTAGAAGGACTTTCATATGGAGACTAATATAATCAAATTTGTTTTTTGCTTTTCTAGACAAGTTAGAAACAATGCTGTTGAGATAAAGCATTGAGTTTGAATTGAATGAATGAGTTGGGTTAGTCACAGTCTCTCGAACTGTTCTCCAGTGTTGCTGTGTGTGAGCTGGAACCAAGAAAATGGTTCCAATGTATCCCATGGGTTGTGTGGGGATGATTATGCAAAGTTGGTTCCTGAACAGATGCAACTTTAGTACTAGTATGCACTATTGGACTTGGGCAAGAGAGAACAGGTGAATTGGAAACTTCACTAGCTTGGCTGGAATTTCCTAGCTGTGGAGTGCAGGGGGAATTAACTTTATATTCCAAGAAGAAACAGACAGTTTCTAAATGTACCCCACTGATTTTTCTCTCTGCTCCACTTCTGGCTGAGCCTTGAACATTTCTGATCAGTCGTGGGTGTCCTGGGTTTTGTTAGGCAGCAATACCTCTGATGAAGTGGCCTTGGTGTCTCTTACATGCAGATTATGAACATCCTGTCCTTTGGTCAACAGGAAACCACTCCCAGGCTGCCTGCCAGCACCTGCCTTTCCTCCACCAGGCCATCAGGAGTATCCTGCATCAGCACAGGTCAGTGCACTTCTGGCTGCACATCTAAACCAGGTGACAAAGTACAGCCAGTAGCCTGATGGGCTCCCAAACCCTTGGGCTGGGCTCAATGTACACTTCTTTAATTCACCTGGAGATACTTTGCAGAAGTTCCAATACTAAATAAAGAGTCTGGAGAGGTGCCCTTATAAAATAATTTCTCTGCAGTTGACTGAAGCTTGTGTAGCTCCTGCAGCTTCAAAACAATGATTGCATATCCCCAAAGGCCTGACTTGGAATTTGCAGTAAAAGCTAAATGAGTGGTTTGAATATTCAAGTTGAAAGTGCAGCATTTCATTTTATTAAACTAAATGGTGCTAATGAAGCCTCATCAGTGCCTACTGACAAGCATAATTACTGTAATCTCTGCTTTTTATATGATCTGAGCAGATGGGTTGGAGGGGGAGAGATGGAAGCCTTGCTACCTTCAGAAGGCAGTGCTGTGCTTTTGAGTGTCCAGCCCACAGGGTGAATACTTAGAAACTGACAGTGGGTTTTCTGCACCCTAAAACTCTCTCTTCCTATCCAGGTCTTGCTGCAAATTGCACTCCTCCCATGAGTGCACCCGCACCAGGAGACATTAAGCCTAAGTGTTTCCTGAGCACTGGCCAACAGCAGCTGCCTCCTTATAGAGGAAGGTCCAAATCTTTAGAGAGAGGCCTTCAAAGCAAAAAACTTGTAAGTCCAACATGTCAGCAAGCAACCCTGGTCTGATATATCTGGTAATGACTTGCACCTTGATCCTCATGAAAGCAGTAAGCATGCTCTGTGGTTTTTGTCTTGGGACATATAGTACAACCATCTGAAGTTGGTATGTTATTCTCTCCTTGGAGACATCTTAAGAGAAGACTGGATGCTGTAGTGTCCTTCTGGTAGCTTCCCCCTTTTAATGACATGAAATAAAGTTGTTTTCTCATACAAGAAGAGGGAAATACCATTACATTACTTGAAAGTGTCCATCAAGGCTTCCTCAAGCAGACTGTAATTGAGAGTGGAACTATCCTGCTTTCTTCATGTCCATTCCTTTTCTCTGGATTCTGATATGCTCACAAGTATCTTTTAAGCTGCAGTAAGGGACAATAAGTGGTTAACAAAATGTGGATTGCACAGCATTAGTGACTTTTAAATGTATAATACATGTATAACTGAAGTTATCAAGCTCTGAATGATGGTTGTGGGAGAAATGCTGGGATCTATGTGCTTCCATGCAACCCTCTGAATTATGGCCACACTTGACAAGGTGTGTTGTGCTCTTGTCTTTCTTTCCTTCTGCATTCCTCCTTGCCCCACCTTGGCAAGTCTCTGACCACTTTGATGCCTCTTTTTTTCTGCAGTGCGGTGGGGGGTGCAGGTGTGTTGGGGATTAAAGCACAACTGTCTCTCCTGGCAGACTGTGAGACCACAGCTTCCATTTGTATGGGGCCATTAGGTCTTGGGAAAGAGAAGGGAAAGAGTGTGTTGTGCTGTGGAAAGGAATTTTGTATCCAGGAGAGGCCAGGGTGGCATCTGTTCTGTGGCCTATTCCAAAGGGTAAAATGTCTCAAAGGAATCTGATTGAAAATTGTAGCAACCACTCACCTGCCTGTAGTAGTTTCTCTGCTGGTGTTGTCAGAGTCACCTGATACTCCCCATCACAAGCAAAATGAGGTTTTGGACAAAAATGCTCCTGATCCTTTGGGACCCAGTTTTGAGATGACCTCCCCAAAGAGAGCTGCTTTCTTCAACTTTATCTGATGTTTAACTTCTGTCTTTCAATAGGACTGTCCCTTTCCTACCAAGTGCCCATCACCAACCATTGCTGAGCTGATTGGAACCAGTTATGCAACGATGGTGCTCAAAGGGCAAGGCCTCTTCCAAGGAGGTAGTGATGGTGTCTTTCCAAGAGCAAAGGTATGTTTCTCCTCCTTCTCTTTGTGCTGCCCTTGCCTTTTCAAAAGCTGGCTGGTTTCATGGCCCTCTCTGCTGAACTGCAGAGACACCCTCTGCCTCAGCTTATCCTGTTCATAACAGCTGATCTGAGTTTGGTCCAAGACTGGAAAAACTTTTTAGTGTTTGTGCAGTGTTGGCTTCTAATCTAGCTTAAGCTGTGTAAATTGCCTAGAAAGTAGCCCAGCTTTTGCTTGTTACTTCTTGCAAGGAGCCTTGCTTCTGATTTCCATGCAAGGAGAGCTGACTGCCATGGCCATTGGTCAGCTCTGAAATCCCAAAGTAAATAGCTGGAATTTGGTACTCCTAAACAGTGTAACAAAGGCACTTCACTCAGGCTCCCACACCAGAGTTGTGCTGACTCAAACCACCTTGCCAAGTGGACGTGAAGGTGGGGGAAATGAGGGGGACAGGGAAGGAGCTGTATAGCTCAGGACTGTTGGTTGTTCACATTTATCAACTTCTGCCTTATCCCTGAGTCTCCTTTAGAGGGAGTGTGGTAACCACTCCTCCAGAGCAGATGTCCTGAGTACAGGCCCTTTGCAACACAGATATGAGGAAGTCTGTGCTTCTTGGCTTTTAGGTAATTTTTTTTTTTGCCCTCATTTATTTAGCAGTATGGACAGAGTCAAAGGTTCTACTAGCAGAGCCATGCTACTTCCACAAGCTGTCTGATGCTCCTGAGACTGAATCCTTGTTTTCTTCTCACCTTACTGACCCTGCTTTAACTTGCCTGCTCTATGACTATTCTAAAATGGCTTTCTTACCCACTGTTGTTTTTTAGCTTTCTCAAGTTCAACTTCTCAAGATAATATCACTTCTGACTGCCAGCTGTGTATGAATGTGCTCTTTTTTATAAAGTTCAAGCGACTCATCAGCTTCCTTATGACTAATTTTTTGCTTCAGGATTGAATTCAAATTTGCCCTGATTTAATCTCTTTGGGATTGCTGCAGTCTACCTCAAAGAATGTCTCTCTTCTTCCTTCTCTCTTAACTAGCTACTGTTACACTCTTGCACAATACAGCTATTGTTTGCTCAAGAGCCTTTTTTTAAACTCCTGTTGTCTGGCAGCTGCCCCAAACCTCTACATTATAAAAACACTGGCCTACAAGTAGGAATTTTCTTGCCTTTTTAGCTTTTAATTCCTGTGTCTTTGCTATCCTTTATTGGACCTCTGTTATTGTATATGAATCTAAAGCCTTTAGAAGGTTTGTTTACGTTCTTGCTTTTTGGCAGGCAGTGGATACTCTTGGTACTAAGATGTTTCCCATTTGCATTCACAAATAACTTTCCTTTCCACAGATCTGTTTCAGCTGCCAGAAGCAGATGTTTCTTAAGTGGCCTTACAAATGTTACCTCTGCAGCAGGTGAGCTGGTACAAAAGGACTGAATGAGGAGGGAGAAAAAGTGAAAGAACAGTGCTGAGAATTCTCAGTATTCATAAGTTTACTACTGGGTTAGGACCAGGTTGCTGAGCCCTTCAGCTTTGCCTTACTGCACAAGCCAGGCTGAAGTGTCTACAGCTGGCAAGGATGTGGAAAATCTTGTCTCTGAAGTAGTATCTCAGTTTTAACTCTTAGTGTTAAGTCAGCAATAGCCAAATTTCCTGTGCTAGTATTAAATTAGTTTTTCTGAGATCACCCTCTGTGTTTTGCTCTAAAGATTTGCTCTAACTTCAGCCAAGGGCTTGAACAGGTTCTGAGAGAGGGTCTACACCAGAATCTTCTGTTGAGGACTGAAAAAGAGAACTCCAGACCTTGTGACTGAGAAAGGAGTTGAGCCTACTTGTATCCACTTATTTGTCAGAGGCTTTCTGTTCATGGGAGAGTAAGAGAGGAACTTCAGGCTCATCAAGACTCACTTAAACCTATTTGAAGCAGTTGTGAAGCACTGAATTGATTATAAGCAGCAAGTAAACAACCACTGGAAATTGAGCAACTGTCCGGTGGTAGTGCTGGGTGAAGTGTAATGAGCATTTTCAGATAAAGCCTTGAAGCTATGGATGTTGATGCATTTCAGATGATTTAAACTACCAGAAATAGGAAAACTGGCAAAATGAATAGTGGAGTTCTCAGCTTGTTCACTTTGCCATCAAGTGATTATGCCGCAATCATGGATTCAGACTTACTTGGGAATGTCCCCTGAAGCTGCAATATTGGTAGCTGCTGAACTTTACTCAAATGATAATGCTGGAGACTTTTGTCTTTCAGGGTTGTCTGCTGTGACTGCTGTATTAAGGCAAGTCTAGTCTTTACAACAGCATATGGGAGTTTTACATTTTCTGCTTTCCCTCCTCCTCACCTAGTCATAAGAAGCTTTCCTTCATCCCACTGATACCTCAAATCTACCCTCTAGCTTGTTTCTAAGAAAATAGAAGAGGGAATAGTATGATGTGTAAAAGTAGCCAGGGTGACACAGATATCTCTTGTCATACTCAGCTAAAACAACTCCAGTTCTTCTTTCCTTCCTCCTGTGTAAAGTGGTTGGGATTACACTGGGCTCTATTTATACATGGGTCAGAAAGTTCACTGCATTAATGTCTACCTTTTAAGTGCTCCAATAAATCAATTACATGGCATGCAAATTATCCTGATAAGAAGGAGGATGTGTTTCCCTGAGAACTCAGGTGACTTGTGTTGTGATTCTAGATGTCCATGCCCTTCAGAACATGTGTACATCTCCCACTTCAATTCCTAAGATTTTTGAGACTGTCTGGAGAGGAGGATCCAGCTACTCAGGAACAGAAGAGCTCCAAGTTGCTACATGAAATAGAGCACCAGCAGTATTTTGGGTAAGCTGGGACAGGGTTGTTCTATCTTTACCTTGAAAGATGTCACCAGTTACTTATGCACAGCTACAAACATGCAGACAGCAGTATGTAATATTGGGCTGGTCAGCTGAGTGTTCTGTTGAATGGCTGGTTTCAGCCACTGGTCTAACTAGTCCACATTTCTCTGGAAGGGTTGTGGATTTTAGATGACTCAAAGAGAGAAAGTGTAGGTGCTCTGAAATGCATTTTCTGTTTTAACTGTCAGGTTTATGACAAGGATTTAGAAGTGTCCATGTTAGCCCAGATGTAGAAGGTTCCTTGCAGTAGCTTCATAGTATGAGAATTTCCAGACCCCATCACATTCTGTCCCTCACAGCTGGAGGTCCACTACAACCCAGGAGCAGCCCCTTTCTACCTAGACATGAAATATCTTAATTGTGGCTCAGGTGTAACTGACTGAATAGTGATGCCACAAATGGTTTCTGAGTCCCTCCATGTACATACAGACCCTTTCCTTTTTGTCCCCTGAAAATTAATTATTCCAAAAAGAGTTTTTGGCAGTTCTGGGTGATAAAGACAACATGCATATATAAGTGCAATATACAGGACTGAAAACATTTATGTTTCTTCTTTCCAAAACAGTTAAATTTTCTACTGGGCAAACTCATACCTTCTTTTTCTTCCTGTGAAACCATTCTTTATTGTAGCCAGAATAAAGATACAGTAGTTTCTGGTTCCAAGGCTGGTACTTCAGTTGCCAAAAATTAGGAGTAGTGTTCATTACTGAAGTTAACTGCATGGGGCAGGCAGTGGTTTGGTCTGTGTTGTAATGCAAATGTGCAGAAGAGGCCTGAGAGACTGCATTACTGTCATGCTGCAGGATGGCAAAAAAAACTCCTACTGCATGAGGATGCAGCCATAACCTTGGACCAGACACAGATATCCATTTGCCCTTTGGCCAATATACTATCAATAGAGAGAAGCTGTCAGCTGTTCTGGTGCTTTTTAGCCTTCCTAAGTGGTGTTGTTTTTGAACCTATGCATTTGACTAAATCATTTAGCAGCCTGGAAGAAGGGTGGAAGAGCACTATGCCCTCTAACAGAAACCTGGGTCAGCTTTCCTGCTTTTGTTTTTCTCTGCCCCTCCAGTGTACCCGTTGTTGTGGAGCCCCGTGGCCTAGCACAGCCCCTGTGCTGTTACACAGGGACCATGGCAAACTGGCTGACTGCAGACATCTGTACATGGTGTGAGCAATACCTATTGAATGTGACTTCCAGTCAACAGCACAGCATCCCTCTCAGGAGATTTTCCTGGGCTTGAACCAAACTGGAATGATTCTACCATACATTTCTTCTGTCACTTCTTATGTACCTGAAATAAATGAAACAGCTTTATGCACCTTCTGACATAAAGGCCTGAATGAAAGACCTCCCTGCTGGTTAGTCCAAGCAGGAAGCACAGTTAGCATTTCTGTATTGTGAAGTTTTCTAAAGCTTTGTGGGTTTTTAAACTGTTGTAATTCTTTTTGTGTCTTGGGGAAAATAAATGTTGAAGTATTATCATGCTTCTAGCATTTCTTTCTTTGCACCTGCAGCTGTCATTGTTCCGTGGCACTTTTTGCATTCATTGCTGAGCAGACTTCATCCAATGTACTGAGCACAGGGAAACTTTTAACCAAAAACCCCCTTTGTGAGAGGCTTGGAAAGTAGAGCTCTCAGTTATGTGATCACATCATCCTGCATTTTGCATACACTCCTTCCTTACTACTCGTAGCACTTAAAGCTCACGGTTTTGATGCATGTAAAATGGCAGTTAGAGCTACTCTGTCCACTTGCATTAGGAAGCTTGTTTTGATTTTTTTTCTTTGCACTATCATGCTTTGGCACCAGAGCTTTCTGTGCATGTCACAGAAATACCTCTTAATGCTGTCATCACCTGAAGGGCAGAGAGTTGTTCTTGAGAGATTCTTGCCCATTGCCTTGGCCTTAAGCCTTTGCTCTGGAATAAACTGGACTATTGCAATATTCCATAGATTTTTGTGTATGTTTAAAACAAAAAATGAGATATTGGATACTAGATTTATTTATCCCCAGTAATTGCCTGTATGTAATGGCCTGATGGAGTTGGCCTTGGTGAGTTTTGCAGGGCCTGGATAGACAGTGTTGAATGGACTTGTAGCTGGAATGAGTCATGCTGAAGAAAATAACGGCTGGGAAGCACCAGTTCTAGAGGAGAAGGGAAGAAAGACGTCTTTAAGCTGAGCTCAAAGTCTGCATCGGAACTGCCAGAAGGGTCAATACCTCCAGCTGACTTGCAGTGGCCTGACTCTGCTTCCTCCCAGATGCCTGTCTGCAAGCTGATGCCTCTTGCAGGTTTGGGCAAGCTCTGCAAGTAAATGTGGGGAAGCTGGAGCTTGAGCTTCCTTTTGGAGCAATTTCAAGTGTTCCTGTTCCTTCAGTCAATTAGAAGGGGTGCAGCCTGCCTGCCCAGGTCCCCTCCTGTATGTGCCAATTGCTGGTGCTGCTGGGAGGCACATCCTTATCAGGCAGGTGGGCTCCTTTCATGCTGCAGGGAATGGCAGCCAAGCCACAGGTGCGCTTGCTGGCACAATGGGCATGGTGTGGGGCCAGGGGCATGAGGCACTCTGAGACGCTTGCTGAGTGGGGCAGTTTAGAGAGCCAGAAATGAGCTGAGATCAGCCTGCTTTGAGTAATGTGTAAGGCCAAAATGCAGCAGCAGGGAGACAAGGTATCCATATGACACTGAGGTAGACTTAAGTTCATCTGTGGGGCAAAGGTAGTTCTTGGTTTTGTCTCTTGCACATCTGTTGTGAGGTCACATGGGCTTGGTTCACTGCCTTTCCCTACTTTGTGACCATGACCAAGGCTGGGGGGGGGGGGGGGGTGTGGGTTGTGCTAAGGGGCTGCCTGACCTTCCCTGATCTAGCTTGCTGATGGGATAACCCCTGTTCCCATAATTCCTCTCAACGACAGCGGTTGCAGTGGCCACGGGACAGTGGCAGTAAAGCCTCTGTCCCCTGTGGCCGAGTGACACCTGGTCCGTCTCCATCCCGGCTGAGCCGGGACACCTCCTGTCCGCCAGGGGGCAGCCGCGGGCCGCGCCGCCCGGAGCCGGGGCGGCAAAACAGGGCTACCTCAAAAGTAACAGGGATTTACCTCAAAAATAACACAGATTTTACCGTCCTTATTTATTTTTATTTAATCTTGTCCTTCCCATGGCACTTCCCCAAGTCGGGGAAGGTCCTACTGGCACACTGGGTGACAGGAGTGGGATGGCTGAGGGTGAGCAGGGAAGGTGAGGGTGCGTGGGTCAAAGACAGCTGGGACAGAGACACAGCAACACAAAAAGGTTTTAGGTGGAGGGGAGAGGCAGGAGAGGCCTGACTGCAGTAGCATCGTGTGGCTGTCAGTAGTTTGGTGTTTGCTGTTTGAAGCCAGCTGGGGAAACATACTCCAGAAGAATCACAAAACAGCTTGGGTTGGAAGGGGCCTTAAAGAACATCTTATTCCAACCTTCTGCCATGGACAGGCACACTTTCCACTAGATCAGGTTGCTCCAAGCCCTATCCAGTCTGGCCTTGAACACTTCCACAGGAGGACGGTGGAGCATCTGGAGAGGAAGCCTCATGAGGAGTGGCTGAGGTCACTTAGTACAAACCTTCTTGAATAACCTCACCCAGGGCACTGCTGCCAGCACCTTCTTGTCCAGGTTGAAGCTGTCCATGAGTGGGGTTTCACCTTACATCTGGTTCAGTTTGGCTTAATTTTTTTGTTATGGTTTGTTAAAAGGATAAACATAAAGGCTTCCATTTTACACATGAAATAAAACCATAGATGTAGTGTTGGGCAGGATTAGAGTTTAAAACTTTGTGGGCAAACTGGGGAAATGGTCTGGAAGAAACAGGAGGCAGTTGAATAAGGAGAAATGGAAGGTTGTACACTTGAGCAACAATATCAGAGTACAGAGGAGGGAGTGATGGGTTAGGTAGCAATTCTTCAGGAAAAGGATCAAAAGCTGAATGCAAGTCAGATATGCCATGGTGTTGAGGTGATGGAAAATAAGTTAAGGGGAGATGTGGCGTAATTGGATCCAGCCCAGCAGAGAACAGGGAGAACAAGTGGAAATGGAGAAGCCATTACCTACCAGGGAAGCCTGAAAGAACTGAAATTCTCTAACCCAAAGGAGGAGAGAACTGAAGTCTTTAAGCACATAAAAAAGGCATCATCATTGCTCCTTGTCCGTGATGGAGGAGAGGAGAGGAAAAAAATAAAATAAAAAAGGCTTAAGTCACAGCAGGAAAGGCTCAATTTAGATGTTAGGAAAAACTTTCTAACGACAGGGATAATAAAGAATAGACTGCCTAGGGAGTGGAGAGCTTTAAGATCAAGTTAAGCAACATCTGTCAGGGATGTCCGAGGTTTAGGTGATCCGGCTTGGGTTAGTGGAATGGACTGGTCTGACCTTTCAAGGTCCCTTTCAGCCCTAATTTTTCAGTGGTTCTGTGGGCTGACATTAATCTTCTTAATGGTATTTAAACAGTCAGCAGCTTCTCTTAAGTAACTGCTAGCAAGTCTCTTCTCTTGCCTGCGGTTTAAAATTAACTTAATTTCCATGCATCACTTTCGCCCTCCAGCTCCCAAGTCCTGCATAGCGAACCAGCAGCTGAATTCCTTGATTGCTTGTCAGTACCTTCCTTGTGGCTCTGCAGCTACACATGATAAAAAAAGAAGGGATAGAAATACTGCATATTAGTGGCTATGCCATCAGTGTGAGGGTGCCCTCATTTTCTGCATTTATATGCAGGAGATCTGGTCCCCCTTCTTGTGATAGCCAAGATATGCGGTATCTTGAGATGCCACATATGTGGGTATTTCATTTTGTGCACTCCAGGGACCTGCCTTTTCATGTTGCCTGCAGCTTGCTGAGGCAGTTTGTCTTGCCCTGCCACTGGCCAAGGCTGGCCTGTTTCTGAAAGGAATCATGTCAGACCATGGGCCTTTGCTGTTGGTTTGTCACAGGGGTCTGGAGCACAATTCTTGTGAGGAGCAGCTGAGCAACCTGGGGGTATTTAGCCTAGAGAAAAGAAGGCTCAGAGAAGACCTTATCACTCTTTACAACTACCAGAAAGGAGGCTATAGCCAGATGGGGGTCAGTCTTCTCTCCCAGGTAACAAGTAACAGGACAAGAGGAAATCACCAGGAGAGGTTTAGATTGGATATGAGGAGGAAATTTCTTTACTGAAAAGGTTGTCTAGCCCTGGAATGGACTGCCTGGGGAAGGGGCGGAGTCATTATCCCTGGAAGTGTTGAGAAACCTTGTGGATGTGGTACTTGGGCTCATGGTTTAGTGGTGAATATGGTGGTGCTGGGTTAATGGTTGGACTCAACCAAAGACTCAAGGTCTTTTCTAACCTTAACAATTCTATGTTTCTATGATAAGGTTTGAGTGTCCAGACACTGCCCAAGGTGTGTGGCACTTCTGTGTAACAATGTGTACAATAACAGGCACTATCATTAACACATTGTCCACAAGTGATCTCTTTTCAAATGGTTCAGACTCCAGAAAGAAGTCTGAAGTTGTCCCTGGGGCTGGGTGCCCTGAAGTTACTAATGAAGGTGAATTACATTTTTCATCTGCCAGCAACAGAGTAAGAGGGAGAGAAAACACCAGGCTATGATGAGCAATATCTAGTCCTTGACTAGTGCTGTTGGAAAACAGGAGAGCTGACAAGTGTGTCCTGAAGGCAGTGTGTCTGCAATTTCTTCATTTTTTGCTAAAAAACAGAAAAGATGGCATTTCCATAGCTGGGAAAAACTGTCCCAAAAGAGAGAGAGAACCACTGCCTGAAAGTCCTCTCCTTTGAAAAATAACTCTCTACCAGGCACTGAACTGCATGTATGGAGCGTGTGGGGGTGTGGCCCTGCTCAGTGTGACCACGAAAACTGGGTGAATATGTCACCAAGAGGATCAGCAGTACAGGAGATAGCCATAAACCAAAAAAGGTTATCCATAGTCAGGAAAACACAAGCTTTCCAAACCTTTGTTGCATAGCCCTTAGTTATTTACCTAAACCAGAAAAGGTGACATTTCTATAGCAGAGAAAAATCACTCCTGATGAGAGAGGGAACTGCAAGTATCTGCCCACAGAGAAGCAGTCAATTTCTCCCACTAATCTTATCCAGTGGTTTTAACCAACCAAGATAATTGCGGGCCCGATACAGGGGCATTCCCATTTGCTTTTGTTAACAGAGCAAGATCTGCCTAATCTCTGTGTGACAAGCATTAGGAACGTTATTTCATACATGTGAGTAACATATAAAGAAAACGGAGTGGCCACCACAGCAGCAGGTTGGAACACAGGGCCTTTCACTCTCAGCTCTGAGCTCCTTCTTCCACACCAGGCTGCCAGCTCCCAGACGTGGCGGGGCTGTTATTTATACGCGTAATAAAACGCCACCTGAATGCAGCTGGAGTCCTACCTTTGAGCAACATTAGCACTCCAGGGACTTTATTTACAGCTATTTCACTTTGCCTCTCTTGATGCTGGGAATGAGAGTTTCAAGTGTGCTCCCCTTTTAAAGAACACTGTGAAATGTGCATATGTTGAAGTGGGCTGTGCTTTTGTGAAGCTTATATCCCAAACTATATAGTAGCTGCTTTGTGCACAAATTTTACAATTCCACTCCAGTGAAAATGTATTTGTCAGAACCACAACAGCATGAATCTGACTCATTAAATAAGACCTCATTTTTTTAAGGGAATGTTGGGAGTAATACAGATAGAACAAGCTTATAAGGCCCTTGCAAGGAAAGGGTGAAGCAAGCTTACTCCTTAACTGCTGCAATTTGGGAGAGGTGTTTTTGGAAGTGCTACAACTTTCTCAAGATATTCTGAATACTGCTGTATCCCGCCGGATTTGGGGAAAGGATGAGATTTGCCACTTAAATGTAAACTTACTTGAACAAAGTAATTTGTGTGAAATGCAGCGGGATTTTTCAAGGTATGAGAAAAATCATAGCCTTTTTCATTTTTTGCCCAGACACCTGGGAAACTCAGGACCAGCTACACTTAAGCACTCTGCATTTCAGGCATTGCAAACTCAGAGGTTTTCCAAGGGAGGGGTGCTGCCAGCTGCAGTGAGCTTGATCTATGCTTAGCTCTGGAGCTGGAGCCAGACAGAATGCTGACGCAGTATGCCTGCAGGCCTTTCTGCTGTTTTTACTCTGTAGAGTTTTTATGAGACCATATCTGTCAAACGTATGTGTGAAGATAAATCAAACAAGCACAGCCACGGCTGTTAAATAAATGTGAAATCTGAGTGGCTTCCACCAGCCCTTTGGTCCCTCCCCCTCGGCTGCCGTGTGCACTGAGTGTTTTATAGACACAGCACAGTGAAGGATGGCTGGTTATGAGAAAGGGAAAACAGCGGGGAGGCAACTCCAAGGGAAGGGGGTGATCTTGCAGGGGGAAGAAGAGAGCTACAAGATGGGTTTGGGGCTCATGCCGCTGAAATATTTGGGTCGGGAAAGAGCCTGGTTTGAATCTCGATGACTTTTGAAGAAGGAGAGACTCAATAAATTCCATCAGAGATGTGGTCTGACTGCTGTGATGGCACCCAAAATGCAATGAAGATGAGGATTCAGCAGAGCAGACAGGAAGGCACTCCATGGAGAAGTGTAATGAGGTAGACCATGCTTGGAACTAATGTGTGAACACCACAAGGTTCTGCACCTTGAATACTAAAGCATGAGAAGGACATCAAGCTTCTGCATGCCTCACAGCCTGCCTTCTCCTGGAAAATAAAATAATCTTGACCTGATCACCACTCACATTTTCCCACTATTCCCCAAACTGTTCTTCCCCAGGGAGAAGGATGGTACTTCCAAGGTCAGGGTTGAGGTTACTGACAGGTCAGGGAGGACAAGGTCAGGCTTGAAGCTGACTCTCTGTACCAAAGCTGTCCCACATAGCAAGAGGGCCATGCAGTTTCCAAAGCCATCAATCTCCTCCCCACTTTCACCAGCTATTCACCTCTCCCAGTTTTAAGTGGAAGAAAATACAGCCAACCTCTCCAAGTCCTTGTGTCGCGCCTCTGGGAGCTGCATTCCTGCTCTCGAGTGCTCAGTCATCAAAACAGAATAGCCAATATATCACTCCCATTGTTTTATCTGGGAGTTGAAGTTGGATCCATGTATCTGAAGGCTACTGTAACCAGGAAATTATTCTTCTGATTTCTGACAATGGGGCTGTTTCTGCCACCAAGAAAGCATTTGTCACTCTCCTTGGCTGCACTGGGGTTTGGCTGAAGGTGCTGGTTTGCTCTGGCACACAGGGAGAGCATCCTTGCGAGGGGATGGGGACTCAATAGGAGCCGAGGCTCACGAACCATGTGGTTGCAAGGTGCCCTTTCTTGTGACATCAAGTTTGAATTTTCTTGCTTGAGTTTAAGCCTGTTATTATTTCTGAACCTCTCTGTTTTGGGCAGGTAGAAATGACTGGTCTTTCTCCCCTTGTCGCAATTTTTCATGAACTTACAAGACTTACTGTGCTAATTATAGTTCTTTTCTTAAGGTTCAGCTTTACCAAGACTTTCAGATTTTCCTCCCAGATCACATTCTCTAGACTCTGATGATTCTTGGTTTTGTCTGGATTGTATTTATTTAGCCCACTTTTTTTTCTCTTTTTTCTCTTTTCTTTTTCCAAGAGTACCGTACTGATGACAAACACTTCAGGTTTTAATCTTCATTAAACCCTAAACCTAACCCTAACCCTAAATCATAGCTCCAGTAGTTCCATGTCCATATTTGCATAGTCAGTTATTCCTCAGTTTGGACCCTCACATGGATTCCTACTACATCCTTTCATTGTTTTCCTTGATGGTTTCTTGAATTTGTCAGGCTGTTTTTTGCTTTTTTAAAAAATTCGAATTCTGTCTTTGATGTCCCTGCAAATCCTTCCAGCTTTGGACATTCTGCAAATTCAATCATCTTTCTTCTAGTCTACAGTCCAAGTCACCAACAGACTGCAGTTGGAGACAGAGACCTGTACACCTCTGTTCAACAGGTTCCTGTTTGTGGAGAGGGAAGTCCTGCTCACAGCCTCCCGAGTACCAGTGTTGTGTCTGCTCTGCAGTAGATAGACCACACATTTCTTCCTGACTTATGAGAATTTCATGCAAAACAGTGTCAAAGGACCCACTCCAGTCAAGATACTGACATCTGCTTCTCCTTACTGGCCTGTGAAATCTGTCTTCTTGTTTTAAAAGGAAATTAGATGTGTTATTCAAGACCAGACTATGAAGCTAATATTGGTTGTTACTCATCCCATTACATTCCAGTTTCTTAGAAACAGCTTTTTTCATTACTAATTCCACAATTTTTCCTGTAACTGAAATTGAATTAATTAGCCTATAATTATACATCTCTTTTTTTTTTTCCCAAGGACTTCTTGATTTTAACTTCCCTGGCTTTTGCTATGCTTTCATATTAATTCTTAGTAAATCAGCCTAGATTTTACTCTGTATAGGTGTGTTCCTTATGCTCAAGCTCAACAGTGGCTTTCTAGTCAATTTGTTCTTTTCTTGTACTTATATTCCTTTCTCTTCACTGGTGTAGAGCTTGCTTGGGCACAACCTGCCTTGCTGCCTTCCTTGCTCAGCATCTACCTGGGTGCAAAAAATCCCCTTAAGTCAGGGGACGGGACATTTGTCCTGATGATGAGACCCAGTCGTGGTGACCTGTAGGGCACCCTCTGCTGTTGATGCTTCTGTTTTCTCGCTGAGCTGTATTTGATACAGAATTTCACCTGGCAGAAGTTCTGGGCCACACGCCTCAATGCTGGTGCCATCTTCTTTCTCTCTGTTTCTTTAGACCTTGTCAGAAATTATTGGCATGAATAAGACAGCCACATCTCCTGCCATGCCCAGCAATTATCCATTCCAGCTACTCCACAGGAGAGTGTAGGAATACTGAGGACCACTGGCAAACTGAAGTCTCCCCACTCAGTTACTTTTCTTACCCTTCAAAGTCAAGGTTAGATCTGCATTACCATACTGGCAGTGAAGCCCTGGCTGAAGCCAGCTTTGGATAATGTTTGCTCAGGTATAGTGTCTTGGAAGTGAAATCATTGCTTCTCCTTTCCCAGAAAATACAGTCATTGTTTGCCACATTTAATTAAGTTTTCCCCTCTGTTCACACAGCCTCCCCCACACAGATCTGAAGTTAGTTTTACAGTTTCCTCTCAGCCTTCTCCTTTGATCCTAAAGTAGCTGTCACCTCAGTACCTACAGCCCTTTCTTTCTCACCTTGGCCAGCATAAAATGTGTTTGTGTGTTAATGGCTTTCTCCTCAGGGTGGCTGACTCTCTTTACCAGTCAGCTGGATGCTGGATGAAATCATTCTCTCTGCTGCTTCAAATATGTCAGACATCTATATTTCCCTGCCTAGGTTTTATGTTCCATCCCAACTTCATTCATAGGAAATGGTTCTGTTTGAGTTCATTTTGTTTTGGAAAGTGAATCCGTTGCCAGGGGAATGTGAGAGATTTCCAGAGACTAGGTCCAAGTTTAGTGCAGGAAGGTGCTACACAGACTTTGCCACCCACAGCCTGCTGCTGCTGTGCTGCAAGAAGCTGTTTCTTTCTTAGAGCCTCCTCAGCACCAGCCATACTCAAACCAATGTGTCTTGAGTTCTGTAGAGTCTCTGCTCTGGTCAGCTGTGTCTGTGACCTGCTGTCTCCATCTTATCTGGCTTCTGTTAGCCAACTTGTCCTACATCTGAACTAGAACTAACCCTCACGTCTGCACATCTGGGAAAAACCTGCTTCAGTAATCAGAGTTGTATTCCAGCAACTGAAGCAGGGCAGGAGCAAGCCTTCAGCTTACAGTGAAAAAAGTTTAAAATAGCAAAAAAAAAAAAAGCAACCCAAACCCACTTGATATAAATAAATGACAAAATAACCCCATGCTCAAAATCTAAGTGCAATTATGAGTAGTACCATTTTTAGACTGTTGGGATAAAGTTCTGCAACAAAAGTTATTAATAAAATGCTTCGCAACGAGTGTGGCTTCAATAGCGTGACTCAGAAACCTCAACCCAACGACAGCCTGTCTGCTGTAGAGCCTAATATGGATGCTGCATTTGGCCATGCCACAGCAGGCAAGATTCAAAGTGCTGGATTAGTTTGATTAACCCAAAGTATAAAGCAGACTGCATTTTCTCTTGTGTGCCATTGAGTCGTAGCTTTTCAGCTCTGGTGCTGGGATGGGACAGATAACAGGATCCCTCTTGTGGGCATGATGTATGAAGAAGGCTAATGGAGGAGAGGGCTGATTTAAGGTGGTCTGGAAGAGCAAATCTGGAAGGGAGGAGTGACAGCATGTGGAGTGAAGTGCCAGAGCAGAGTTGTGTGCAGTTACATACAGGGACCCCAGTGTGCTCCCCCTTGGCTCCTCAGAGGTAAAACCTTAAGCCACTGTAATCAATGACAGATGCCGGCTGCTGAGCCAGAGCTCTGCTTCAGCTCAAGAGAGGGGAGAGAAGAAGGCACAAAAGATGTATGTTAGTGTGGTACACAAAGAACTGTTACAGATTGCTGTCTCTGAAATGAACAAATGTTCTCTAGTGTTTGCTATAGATTAACTTTCAATAAAAAAAGATCTCACATTTGTAGGGAGGAAGGTCTAGAGAAAGTTTCTGTGATTTTTGCCTTTTTTTTTTTTTTTTTTGTCATTTTGCTATATTACTATGTTAAAAGGCTCATTAAATCTTACTTCTATGGATCATTTTCAAATTCATGCTTAGACTGTGACCCAAAAGAATGAAGGAAAAAAATACTTCCATCCAAAAAAATGGCTGGCAGAGATTCAACAAAATGTCTGCTTTGGGAATGAGCACTGCCTCTCCCTCTCTCACATGTATGCACACATACTCTTCCTGGGCAGATCACTGCAAATCAGGATTACTAAGAAGAGTTAAGGCCAAATCTGAAACAAGGAAAAAGTCTGTCAGTTGAAACAGCTCAGCAGATTTATTACATTCACTGCAGCAGCACAGAAAACAAACCAAAACAATTTCTTGGTGCCTGTGTCTGATTTGCCTGCAATGACCCCTCTTTCCTTCAATCCAAGTCCTTTCTTTCTGCAGATCTCCATGTATGGTTGGCATTCCACAATTAGGGAAGCATCAATAAATCAGTGACAGACAAGCAAGGACCTCAGCTTTCCCTACAGCTTGCAGTGCTAAAAGTTCATCTCCAAATGCTCCCTCTTCATTCCAAGCAGCAGCCAGGGTGCTTAAGGTTTGCAAATAGGAACAGCATGGGCTCGGTGCTGGCCAGGCTCTGAAACAGGAGTGGGAGGGGGTGGAGATGCAGATAATATTGGGTTGAACTGAACACCATTAGATATTGGGCTACACAATGAGCCAAGAACTTGGGTGGTAGCTGTTGTTGTGAATCATGGTCAAGAAATGTCGTTATTACATTGGCCTTTACACTGGGTTGGGGCCTGATGCGAACCATGGGGATTCAGCTTTGCAGAACACAAAGACCAAAGAAAGGCTCATGGAGAAAGGGGGCAGAAATGCCTGCAGGAAGAGGGTCCAGTGTGGCAGAGAGGATCCTGTATGAAGCATCAGTGGCAGGGTTCAGGTGCATAGGTAGCTTCTGTGGTACAGTATACCTGTCATAGAACACTTCAGGTAAGACAGGACCTTGGCAGGCTCCAACTTTGGCCCCCACTCACAGCAAGGCTGTTTTCAACAGGCTGTGTTGTGTAGCTTGTGTTGTCCAGGACTCTGTCCAGTTCAATTTTGAAGATCTCCAAGGACAGGGATTTCACAATCTCTCTGAAACCTGTTCCAATGATGAAATATCCTTCCAGACAAGGTTTTTTTTCCTTAGCCTCAAAGAATATTTCTCTGGTTGCAACCTGTGCCCGTTGTTTCTCATTCTTTCACCGGCCTCCTCCAAGAGCAGCCTTGCTTTGTCTTCTCTTTAACTTCCTTTAGCTAGTTGAATACTGCAAGTAGATTCCCCCATATCCAGGATTCCCTTTTTCCTCCAGGTTAACCAGTTCCCTTTCTCTCAGCTTCTCCTGATACACTCCTCTGTAGCCCCCACATCTTTTACTGTGCAGTAATTTTCCTCTGTCCCATCTATTTGGAGAGTAAGATATTTGGGATGGGTATTATTATTTGGTACATGCATGGCAAATGGAGTGGGTAGGCAAGGGACATGGATGATCACTTTATAGCTTTCTCCTTGGAGTAATCCTATTCCCTTGCCTTGCTGGAGGTCAGAAAGGGGCTGTAATTAAAGCTGCGGGTTCATGTGGGGAGCAGGGCAGGGAAGGAGTACAGCACTGAGTGCTTGGTTATGGCCTCGTAGATGCCCTCATCTTCTGAAACAAGATTTGCTATACCTGAACCCTTCCTGAGTATCTCCAGCTCCACTTACATTGCACCCATGAATGAGAACCTGCAGTGTCCCTCATCAGCTCCAAAGTTTCCCTATTATTGCTCTGTTGGCCTAAATCTATGCTGCAAACCAACCCCAGTTCTCCTCATGCTCCTTCCTTGGTCTCTGCAGTCTTTAGGACAAGCCCTTATGTATTAAAGGGCTGTTAATGCTCCCTCTTAATTTTCTCTTCTCCAGACTAAACAAACCCAATTCTTTCAATCTGCCCTCATAGATTATGTTTTCTAAAGCTTTTGTGGAGCTTGCTCCTGCACCTCAGAGGGCTCCCCAGTTTGTTTACCCAGTTTAGAGAGTGCTGTGTCCAGCGTCCTCAGGGCCAACTACAGCGCAGTAATTTTCTCCTGTGCCTGCCCTATGAATCTCTCATTAATGGGTCCCATCAACCTGTTTTGAAACAGCATGACAGTGTTGACTAATTTTTTGTCTGCAATCCTGGGAGCCTTTCCTGCAGCACTGCTCTTTATCCAATTAGTCCCCATTTTGCATTTGATTTCCAACACCTCACTGTAGTATTTTATGCCTGCTCTTGTGTGATTTCCATCCTGCTGATTTGAGAACAATTCTCCAGTTTATCTAGATTGTTTTGAAATCTGCTTCTGCTGCCTTCCCCTCCACACAGACCCATGGCTGCAACTCCTCCCAGCTCAGTGGTGCACATAAATGTTATCCTGATTTCTCCACAATATCCCTGATGCTGTGGTCCCTATTATCTCCAGTTCTGTGGTCAGGCAAGCTGTTGAATCCCCTTGGGCTTAGGGCTGAACCTTTTTGCAGCAAACACAGTTGTTAACCTTTTGGGACAGTGTTACAGTGAGCTACACACCTGCTTGTGGCAGGATTTCACACACCATAGGCTGCTGGTGATTTATAAGGCAGTTTTCCAGCACACCAGAGTCCACTGGGTATTACTGGGCCATGGTCTCTCCTGCTGGTCCTCTGGGAGTAGCACTGCTAATCACAAAGGAAAAAAACTACCTTGAGGTCCAAAGCTGTGAGAAACTGAACTGAGAAAATTATCCAAAGGGAAGTTTCAGGCAGAAAGATGCACAGAAGGATCAGACAGACTTCCCTTTATATGGCTTCATAAATGCCTGAAATACCCTGGCCAGCTGACAAGAGGGTGGTTATCCCAGGGTCCAGCCTCAGGAGCTGGGGCCTTGCACCAGCCCTCCTCTGGCCCCACAAACTCTTGGATGACCCAAGAGCCCCAGGAGCACCAGCTCATGCTGGGGACCAGGGGCTTCCCCACAGCTGAGCCTGGATCAGGAGCCCTTCCCCGCACTCCCTTCGGTGCCTGGCTGTCTCTAGGCCCTGGCTGCCAGGCTGGGATGTGGGTTAGCAGATTTTTTCCACGCTGTTTCTCCGGGATCCCTGACAGAGCCCATCAGAGCTGCCTTTTATCAGCACTGCACGCCTTAGTGAGCCTGTCATGACTCACACACAATGTGCTCTGTGCCGGATTAATCCGGCTGGCTTTCATGCTCAGGATGTGGGCGATGGGCAAGGGAGGGGGGTGGGGGGGGCATGGGGACATATGCAGGGCTAGTGGTGGCCCAGGACATGGGCAGACTTGAGGGCCCTGCAGTACTGGGGAGGAGAACTTTGTTTCAGTATGATCTGGAGGGACAAAGAGACAACAAGCTCACAGGCACAAAAATGAAAGGGGAGCAACGGGTGGCATGCTCCCTTCCAGCTGCAGGTACTTGTTGCTCTAACTTTTTAGCAGGAGCCATGCCAGGGAGTTGTGCAGAGGTGTTCAGCCCCATCAGTGAGTTTGTTTGCACTGCCACACCCTTAACTTCCTTCCCTTAGCTTTAACTTCTAACTTCCCAAGAGTATCCGAGTTTAAGCCTGAGGGAGCCAAGAGTGGGGGGCAACTCCTGCAGCGTTCTTTGCATTCTATTTATAGAATGTGCTGAGTTGGAAGGGACCCACAAGGATCATTTAGTCCAACTCCTGGTCCTGCACAGGACACCCCAAGAATCACCATGTGTCTGAGAGCATTGTCCATACACTTCTTGAACTCTGTCAGGCTTGGTGCTGTTGCCACTTCCCTGGGGAGCCTGTTCCAGTGTCCAACCACTCTCTGGATGAAAAACCTTTTCCTGATATCCCGCCTAAACATACCCTGCCTCAGCTGCACCTTGTTCCCTTGAGTCCTGTCACTGGTCACAAGAATGAAGAGATCTGTACCTGCTCTTCCTTTTCCCCTCATGAGGATGTTGTAACTGCTATGAGGTCTCCCCTCGGTCTCCTCCAGGCTGAAAAAACAGAGACCTCAGCTGCTCCTCAAAGGCTTCCCCTCCAGACCCTCCACCATCCTCGTGGCCTTCATTTGGCAGTGTTCAAATCCAGGTTGGATGGGGCTTGGAGTAGCCTGGTCTAGTGGAAGGTATCCCTGCCCATGGCAGGGTGGTGGAACTGAAGGAGCTTTAAAATTCCTTCCAACTCAAACCATTCTGTGATTGTACAGTTCTGTGAAGAACAGCAAATATAAGACATTGCATGCAGCTACTATTTATTTACACAGTATTTTATAGGTGGAATTGGTTAAGAGCAGAGTTATGAGCTTGCTGTCACTGTCTGGCTTTGATTGCCTCCTGCCACATCTTGAGTCCCTCCAGCTCCTGGCATATCCCATGTTATTTCTTCCACCAAATCATACACTCAACCAACCATAATTTATCCCCAGCTTGTGGGCTCACATAGTACTAAGCATGTGTGGAAGACTTCCTGCAGCTCTGCTGCTTCAGAGACTCAACATGATACTGGTCAAGCTGGGATCATGCCTTTATGTTGCTGCAGGTACATGAGTATATGTTGGTGTTCATCTCCATTACACAGATCTATCCAACCCTAAGAGACGGACAGACAGATTGTTTGCTAATTCATGTGCAAAAATATCCTTTGGGGCTGTTAATACTATTGATTTAGATGTGACATTTCTTTGATATCTAAGCACATCTGTTAAAGCAGATCACTCAGGGGACTTATGTGTCTGTGAAACAGGTGTGTCTGAAGCCTTGGTCCATGAACTGAGGGATGACAATGTTTATAGCTCATCTTTCTTCTTTTCTGGACTGCATTTCCAAAGTAACTAACATTTCTGAAAAATGTATTGTTTATTAAATGGATGTCTTCATAAAGGGCTGCCATGACAGTCCTCCCTGAAATGTGTGGGAAGCTTGGGGAAAGCTCTTCACTTCCATCCCAGTTACCTGCATGCTATGCAAATTTGGGATCTCTTTCTGCCTTATTTGTAGAGAATTATTTGTCTCTGAAATAAAGAACTGTGAAGCTGAGCTGAGAGTTACTTCTCTTAAAGGTAAAAAATACCCAATAATTTATGTTCCCTGCATAGTTAATTTCTGTGAGTCCATCATTGTGGGCAATCAACATGTCTCCTAAATCATGTCCAAACTATGGCAATTCAAGAGGAGTGCAAAAAAGTCATATTTGCATCTTCCAGACTCTCTTTGGAGCAAGTATTCCTATGACAAGAGCTGCAACCTGACTAGTGCCTTTTGGTGACAGTCACACCAGCTCAGCCAGGCACAAAGGAGGGAGCTCTACCCACCTCCCTGGTACTGATACACTTTGTAGGGCAGGTTACGGACATTGCTGCTGCCTACTCTGCTGGCACCTTCCTGGTGGGAACACCACAAGAAGCAGGGCAATTACAGTCTGCAATGCCAAACACATTTTGGAAGTTTTTCTACAATACATCACATGAGGGTTTGGGGCTATCAGTCCAGCACTTGGTTAAATGGTCTGGTTGCTTTTTATATGAAGAGGTGTAAATTTGCTCAGGGGGCCCTGATCTGGACTGACATCTTGGTTAATGGTTTTGAAAGTATGCAGAATGGAAATGAAACATTATTGTGCCTTTCTGAACAAAGACATATGCTTCATATCCTAGTCAATATGAAGAAGAAACAGGAAGGAAGATGCAGGAAAGTATTTCTTGCCAGTTAAAGGTATTCAGTTGTGTAATACATCACCACATAGCTCTTTCTCAGTGGTTGATCATTTCATCTTCAGTCTCCAAGTAACAAGGATTTTCATTCATCTTCATTAACTGTAGAATGGAGAACCTAAAAGGGTTCATTGTTCCAAAAGCTGCTTTCTCTTCTGCTTTGTCAGCTTGTCCTTTTCACTTTCCTCAGGTGCAAGACCATGATTTATCAAGGTCTTTAAGCATCTCTTTAAGTTTAAGCATATAATTAAGTTTATTCCTATCCAGCAGCACCTCTAAGCGTGTTTTAACCATGTGCTCCAGTTGCTTCAGTCACAATGAAGTAACCGAGCAATTAAGCAGGTGCTTTGCTGAAGCAGAGCCTAAATGACTACTTTTAGTCCTTTGTAAGGAGGAGTATAAATCCTCCTCCTGACAGGGGTGGGAGTGGGGAGGGATGTGTTTTATTATCATCCTCCTCTTTAAAGCTTGACTTAGTCTTGCAGACTGCCCAGGTCCTTCCTTGTGCTGGTGACCAGCTGGTAAGTGGCTGTCACCTCTCTGAGAGCTGTGACCATGTACAAAAAATTCAGATTTACAGCAACATTGACAAGATCATCATCCCTTTTATGGAAATGCAGGCTGGTGGCAGGGATGTTGGGAGCTGGCTTGTGTTAACCCAGGCAGGGAGAGGACAGCAGGGCTGCCCCAGTTTACACCTGCTGAGGATAGGGCAGCAAGGGAGGGAAAGGTTTTCCCTGGTTTTGTTTCTCACCACCTTCCCACAGGGGCCGCAAAGCCCTTCTGTGGTCACTGTGCTGCTTCAGAATGAACACTGTCTCTGTTTAATTTTAATGCAGCCCATTAACTAAGCTGCCTCACTGCACTTTGTCCATCTGGGTCGTCCCATGCCTGCCAGAGTTTCCCTTTCATATTATTCCCCATCGATTCAGGAGGCCCTTTGACTCACCCCCTCCCCTCCTCCCCTCCCCAGCCCATCAACATTGTGTTGCTCAGCCCTGGAGCACAAGCTGCAGCCATTCCTTGTGTTCTACTGCCAACACAGAGAAACATCAACCTGTGCAAGGATAAATTGCGCCCATGTTCCCCCTGCCCCAAGGAAATAGCCCTTGCTGCCTTAAGAAAGGCAAAAAGCACAATGCAGTGAGGGACCACAGCTATAACAGTGCACACTTGTTAACCAGGAAAAAAATGGAGAAGGAGGAGGAGGAGAAAGAGGAGCGTAGATATAGCAACACCCAAGGGGCTTGGGCAGGAAGGGGACTGGCAGCAAGGGAGGCAGCCAGACAAGTAGGGTCCCTCTGCTGATGCCATCAACCATAGGGCCCAGGGCCTGTCTGTTGTCATTGTTGGCAGCAGGGAGAGTTGGGATTTGCTTTTTTACATTCTTCTTTTCTCCTTCTTTTCCTGTTTTGTTTGTTTGTTTATTTGTTTTGGTTTTGTGGGGGTTTTTTTGTTTGTTTTTTTGGTTTTTTGTGTTTTTTTTTTTTATGTGTGTCTATAGTTTATTAGGTTGGTTTTTTGGTTTTGTTTTGTTTTGCTTTTTCTCGTGACATCTGGGCTGCAGTTCAGCCAAGGAGGGCTGGGGCCGGGGAAGGAAGGGTGAATATGGGATTTTGCCCAATCCACTGATTCTCAATGGAGGCTCTAAGCAACACTCAAGGCGCTGTGAGGCAGCACTGGCCCGAAGAAAGGAACCTTCATGGGCTGTGGGGGGAAGGCAGGCAATGGCAGGCATCCCTCCCACCAGGTGAGCGGGAGCCCAGCCACTTTCCCTTCCCCCCAGTCCTATTGCCCAGTCAAATCTCCCAGTGGAGACTTTGGCTCCCGAGCTCAGGCCAGACAGTTGTGCAGCTCTGTAAGATTGAAATGGGTAAATAGAGTGTACAGAGCAGACCTTTGGCTGGAGGCATGCTGGTCTATGCCAACTGGGGCTGTATGTGTGAAGCTACACATATACATGTGTATATGTACATGAAAAAACACATTCCTGCATGGATTGTGGGCTGTAAGGCTGGTGGCAGTGGCAGCAACTGTGACTTTCCAGCTTGACCCTGCACGGTTCCTTCCCTGAGCCTGCCATCCCTGGCTAGGTGATATCATCTCTTCCAGGAAAACATCTGGTCCTGATTTCAGGCCTGCCGGCGACTGAGCCACCACTGGCCTTCGAAGCAATGTGCCCTACAGATTAATTACTTTCACAGTTGAAAACGTGCACCTTGATTTTCAGTCTGAATTTGTCTGGCCTCAGCTGCTGGCAGCTGGTTTTCATAAATGCCCTTTTCTGCCAGATTAAAGAACCCTTTGATATCAGGACTCTCTCTCTCCCTTGAAGTGCCTATAGATCAAATCACTCCTTGGAAGAACCAGGGAGATCGTGCCTTTTTAAATTGCACACCGTAGGGTGGGTTGTCCAGACTTCAAACCTTTCCAGATGAAGCCATGTGGTATTAAATATCCTTTGGCATCCACACCTGTTCCTGCAGCCCTCACCAGCACTCTGAATGCATGCTTGATGCCTTCAAGATGCAGACACAACCACGCATGGAGCGACAGAGGAGCAGAGATTTGGGGGAGACCCAACAGATGCATTTGGCCATGGAGGGGCTGCTCCTTAGGTGTGAAAGGACCAGTGAAATAAAATCTTCCACTGTGTCTGCTGTCTGTGTCTGTCTGAGGAAGCCATGGCATGCTGAGTGGGTCAGAGCAATTGAGGCTGACCCTCACTAGTGGGAGGGAGGTTGCAAACTGGCCAGCACATTGTGTACCAGCAACCTTGGAGGAATAGATTCATCTCTTGGATCAAAGGGTGTTTAGCCATAGAAGTCTGTATATGGAGAGGAAAAAAAAAATATTGTTGGTTTGCAACATTGGTTTTTCAGACTTTAACTTCTTGTGGTAGTATAGCATAAAAGTGAAAAGGTTTTGAATGAAGCCTCAAGCTCACAAAGTGCAAAAACTATCTTCCTGCCCAGTTTTGCAATAAAAAGATGTTTGTGTCAGCAATGGAAAGGAGAGCTTTTTGTTTGTAAGCTCTGCAGCCCGGTATCACTGCTGTGTTTATTACTCCCAGAGCTCATGCAGAATTTCACGTGCACCTCCACTCAGTTGCTGGAGTGCCACAGTGTGTAACATACAGAGTTGGGATGCTGAGACACTGCTACTCTACCACACTCACAACTCCCTGGGGTTACAACCAGCTGAGATTACCGCCAGTTGGGTACAACCAGCGCTGGCTACAACAGCTGGGGAATATGAAACTCTGTCCTTGGCCAAGTCATTTGCAGAAGGTCACCCAGAGCATCTGTAGCACAGCAGGATCTGAACCCTGCTCTTTTAACTATGGCTCATCATCACAGAACCCTCTCCCAGGTGAGGCCACTCCTCAAGCGCTTTAGATCAGACAGAGCTGTCTGGGCAGCCTTTCCCACTAGACTGCATTTCTGAAAAATAGGATTTATCTCTCATAGTTGTGTATTTTAATCAGAGCTACAAGTCTTAAGCTGAGGGAAAATCAGGCCCCTGCTGCCCATCTGATGAGACTGGGAAGTAAATCCAAAGGGTATCTCAGGAGAGCACCACAACAGACTAATCCAATGCAGACCACAAAACTTTTCATCAAAACTTGGATTAAAATTCACCTTTCAGGAAGATTTAACTTATTTACAAACTTGGTACAGATTCCCATTCTGCAAACTAAAGCAAATGATAAAAGTCTCTTTCACCTGCCCAAGCAGGACCAGTGCAATTCTCCATCCCACTGAGGTGCTAACTGGTAGGATCTTTCCAGTAGGCCTGTATCTCCTTCACGGGAACTAGGGAGACCACTTCAGTGTTGTGACATCAAACCTTTTTCTTTCTGTGTGGTGCTCAGTACTAATGGGAATGTAAAGGAGAAGAAAAATCTTCTTTCTTGCCTCAAATCCTCCAACCCCCCTCCCAGTCCCAAGGGTCCTGTGTGATATGTGTTTTCCTTTCATCCCTGCCTGAGAAACTCATGTTTCGGCATTAGCATGCAAGATGGAAGAAAGCCAGCATTTCTGGGAGGATTTCATCCCAGAGATTGCTTTCACCTCTTCCTGACTGCTTCCCCAACACTGACTGCAGCAGAAAACTCTGTCAGTTTGTTACCTGCTCCCACCCGGAGGTAGTGAGCTGAATCTCTCGACTTTGTCAGTGATGCACTAAGACTTGGTGAAAAGCAGCTCTCACCAGAGGCCTTTTCCGGCAGCTCAGGTAAGAGGTGCTCTACAGGGTGCATGGCAAAGGAGAGTGGACAGGGGAGGTAGCTTCTTGCCTCACCCAGTGAAGAGGTGTTAATTAAAGTGACTACTTCAACTTTTTCATGCCCTGACATTCTTTGTCAGCCTGATGAGAACGCCCATGACCCAAGTGGCCTCCCAAGTGACCCAAGGAAACGCTGTGTGAGATCCACTCTCCTCGTTGGCCACTCTTCACCATCCCCCTTCTTCATCATCTCCCGCCTACCTCCCACCTCCGTGCAGCTAATGCATTTCCATTATTTATGAGACATCCCTTGGTGTTTCCAGCTCTGCCTTTCTCATTCTTACTGCTTTTTGCTTGACATGTTGAGGTCCATGGCCCAGAAGTCAGTATGGCTCAACACTCATCTACCAAACACAAGTCCCTTGAACTTTTCCTTTCTGGGATAGTTTATTTAAAATGAGCAATGTGTGATCGTTGTACATGGTTGCACGAACAAAGCAAAAGTCACAAGTTTTGGATTAATGGCTATGGAAACCAGTGCCTTCTCAGGCTGGCTGTAAAATATGTAACATACCATCATGTATGTAACATGGACCAGAATCATGTCAAAAGATGGAAAAGAGAATTCATCTTTTCAGATGCACTCCATTTTTTCAAACACTCTCGTGTTCTGATGGTTTACGAATGAGGCAGTCAGCTGGTGCCATCATGATTACAGGTTTCTTCTGCCTTGCTGTGCACAAGGAAACCATGTAGGACATGATGCATTTCTCATGTGTCATCATCTGACAAATCCTTGGCCATCACCAATCCCTTGCTCAGGATACAGAGCATTTTGTTACCGAGTGCTCACTATGTGAATAACCCTTTCAGCTGCAGCACAAGTAGGTTTGAACTCTTTGTAGTGAGATCACTCATTGCAGTACTGCTCTGTAGGGAAATGGGGACTATATTATGCTTTTTTACCAGGCCTGCATTTGCACACTGACAGAGGAGGCCCAGAGGAATGCTTCCTCACCAGACAGCAGCCAGACCTTAGCTGTATGACCTTATGGCTCGCAGACAGCAGTTTTACTAGCACATCCAAAATAAACCCATCCTTTATCCTGATGCAGAAGCTGCAGGGAGGCTGTTTCATTTAGAAGCGATTCCTTGGACAGCTTATTCCTCCAGTGGCCTGGGAATGTTGTCAGTCTCTCCTGTGAACTATTTACCACATCTGCCTTTTGTAACATCAAGTTATTTTGCTGCCTTGTTCCCTCTCCAGCCCCCACAGCACAAAAATAATAGTGCACAGCCAATTTGAGCCACACACAACTCTCCCAACATCTTCTGCTGGCCTTCAAAGGACGTCCATGGGTTTTCCCACTGTGAGTGAAGGTTTCTCATTCCCACTGTAATAGCCCAAAGCTTGTTGTCTAAATCTGATTTTGAATTAGGAAAGGGTCCATGGTTCCATGTCAATGCCAAAATGTGGGTGGGAGTGGAGGGGAGGATTTTTTCCTAGGGATTTGAAATATCTTCTTATGCTGTTTCTGAAAGATTTCATCTCTCCAGGAAGCAGAAGTCTCTCGAGATGAGCTGTTTGTGCAAGACTCTGCCGTGTGGGCTTGAGCTGGAGCCTTTAGATACAGCCAAACCAAAAGACTGGTTTTTTTCTGGGTTGGGACCAGTCAGGAACCAAACTTCAGGGGAAGATTTTGGTCCAAGAAATTGAATCTGAGCTGCTCTTATCTTCAAGTGTTTCAGATAAAAGGATTGTCTGAGCCCATAAAGGCATGTGAAATGCAGTCACCCTGACTTAGTTGTGGCTCCAGGCAGGGAGATGTGATGGGGCAGTAAGGGAAGCCGCTCATGACTTGGGTGGACGCATGATGAAGTGACTTGACAAGGGACACACAAACAGCCCGTAGCAGAGACAAGGAAAAAATTATCTAAATATTGTTTTGTTATCCCTCTTTGATCCAGAGAGACTACTTTGGCTGGGCCAAATCCACAGCTGGCGTAAGACCCTCCATATTATCCAAATGTCTAGGAAAGATACAAACATAAAGATTGAGTTAGGAGTGAGTGATCCCCATTTCTGACTGGAATTTATGACAGGAGCCAAAGGTGGAGTTCACATGAAACACATCCCATTTGAAATCACCAAAGCCAATGCCTGGGTTGGATTTTCTTCCATACCAAATATCAAGGCTGAAAGCGTGGGAATGCCTTCTTGAAATATATCTTATTTCCATGGTCTGGCTAAAGAGGTCCCTCACTCCCAAACCATTACAGCCTTTGTTTCTTTCCTAAATCTCATAGCATCGACGTTTGCCGTGAAATCACCAAGTCAGCATCCCCCTCCTGGCTTTACTTCCCCATTCTCTGTGAGATTGCTGGGTTACACTCCAGGTTACACACAGGGAGATGAGCTGAGAATCCCCAGAAGCGACAGATAAAACGCTGCCAAGTGAAACCCATACTTGTTGTAGAGTCGTGTTTTAACCTTGTCCCATCCCTCCCCTTCTAGAAAGCCAGCGTGGGTGGGAAAGTCGAGGAGAAATAAGATGTTATATTCATCCCAGGGAGTGGAGAGACGGGGGATTTGTAACTGGAGACCAGGATGGAGGCGGGGGAGAAAGAAACACACAGAAATATTGATGACCCCCTACGTGGGCAGGTCGGCTGTCCCCAGCGCCCCTTTCACAGCACGTTTGGCATCTTTCGCCGCCATGCATCCCTCTACGTGCATGCAGGCGCGGGCGGTGTGACTGGGGGGGGCGGCTTAAAAAGACTCGCTGAGAAAGGTATTTCTTGCGGGGGAGAAAGACGCGGAGAGGGGGAAAGAAAGAGGGCAGGCCCCCTCGCTCCCCACTGAGTCCATTTCTCCTGCTTTGCCGGAGCTGTCAGCCTTGAATCCCGGTGGCGTCCCGTAACTAATTGACAGCAATGGGGGCCTTTGGGAGCCGAAGAATACGCATCCTTGCTGGGCGAGCGCTGGAGCAGGGGCTGCGCGGGCAGCTGTGGGAGGATATAAAGGGCGGCTTTGAAAGCCTTTGTGCCTGCCCGCAGTGCGTGCGTGCGTGTGTGTGGCGGTTTTGTGGCGAGGTGAGGGATGCCGGGCAGGGCGGCACGGGGGGAGAAGCTCCTTGGAAGAAGTGAGCTTCTCCCAAGAAAAGGGCCGGGGGAGGGAGGAAAATGCCCCAAACTCCCCGCGCTCTCCGAGGGCGTCGGCGCTGCCAGCAGGGAGCTGCCTGGGGGTTCGGTGTAACTCCGGGGCCATCGGGAAACTGGATCTCTGTTTTTCATCCTGCCCTGGCCCAGACTGTAAAATATGACCCTCCGGCACGGCCGCCAAGCTGCAGCTTCGAGAAACAAAACCCTTGCTGTGTTTTTTTCTGGGACTGGGGAACGGGCAAAGAAATCTCCCCTCCCAGGTATAACCTGGCAGCTTTGTCCCTGTGGTCATCCTACTCTTTCCTAAGGATGCTTTGATAACCACCAGAGGAAGGGCTAGATTTTAAATTTTTTTTGTCCCAAAACCAGTTGCAGAAACATCCCAGTGCCACAGACAAAGTAATGTCCGGGAGACATTTTTATGTTTTTGGCTTGACTCATGCAAAAATGCCCCATTGTCTGTGACATTTTAAGAAGCAATCTCTGATAAAATGATTTGCACATTTACAGCTGGAGAGAAAAAAGTTAACTGCTTGCATTTCTCTGGGGTCTGTCACTTTGGAATTTAATAACAGAAGCGACCGAATGGGGACAAGTGTAGAAGAAACAGCTCCCAAGGCAGCTGGGCAAGGGTGCAGCTACCATATAAGCCCAGTACAAATGTAGGGGCAACAAGGGACACTTACATTTTAGACCTAATCTGTACCCAGTTTTTGAGAGAGAAAGTGAGTGCTTGAAAGATGAAGCATCAGTTCATAGGTTTGAAGGCCAAAAGATATTATTAGACCAGCTAGTCTGATCTTCTGTGTTATAAAGACCCCAGGATGGTACCCAATTACGTTTCTATTGAGCTAAATTACTTGTATCTGAGCAGTAGCCACTTTTTTTTTTTTTTTCTTTGTCACAGTCCCTTTGTCTCTTTATTTCAACTAGGCCCTATGCAAAAAATGCTTGGACCCAGCCAGTCAAGAGCTCCTGGGCATTTGGCAAAATGCATTTTTCATTCTGCATTTGCCTCATTTAAGTAGATGCTGTATTTTTGCTAGATCCTATGTGTGGCAATACTCTGGCATAGGAAAGCCAGATCCTCACAGGTTTGCTGGCTGAGCAAAGCTAATTGCCCAGTTCTAGCCTAAAAGAGAGAGGTGCCCAGCTATTTCCCAGGTCAAGTCCAGAGGCCCTTGGAAATACCCCAGTTCCCAAAATTGTTCATGCTATGGGGGAAACAAAGAGTCCTCACTCTTTTCTGTTGCCTGGGAGTTATACACTACAGGAAATGGGAGCTGCATTTCCTGGGAATGATAAACAGCTTTTTCCTTAGCAGTAGGTCAGTGTGGTAAAGTTCCTCCATGAAGCCAGAGTGGGCATGTTAAATGCAGGGAGAAGGGCAAGCCCTGGGCAGGTGGCTGGGCTTGCTCAGAAAATCCAGCCCCTCTGGTACCTATCCAGCAGCTGGCTGGTGTCTCTGCTCATTTGAACTAATGGTATTAAAAGGTGGCTGATCAACTTGTGCTGTTCAAAGAGGAGAAATCTTTGACTATCTGGAAAAGCAGTTCCTCATGTTGTTGTTGGTGGTTTTTTTTGTTTGTTTGGTTTTTGTTTGTTTGTTTTTTTACGAGGTAGAGAAAACCATTGTTATTAGAAAAGCATATTTATCAATATTTTGAAACTTTTCTTTTCTGGTTTGTTTTTAGTCACATGGGTGATGGTGTTCATTTCTCCATTTCCCAAATACCCTTGGGGCCAATACAACTCTGTCCGAGCTCTGAAATATGATGTTTGGCCCATCTAGTAACCACTGTCTTGAGCCCAATCTCCCAATGAACTCAGTAAAAAGATTGACTCAGCTTAAAAGGGAACATGACCTTAGTCTGTACTCTGAGCAATAGTTCAGGAATGGCTGCAGGCTGCAGCGACCTGTTGCTGCTTGTGATAGTTGCACTGTGGGCTCTGGGTAGCTCCGAGCATCTTTAGGCTCCATGTTTGTAGAGCACCCAGTGTGGACTCATTATCAGTTTTCTGATGAATGCTTCCACATGTTGTGGCAGCAGATAAGTGATATAGCAGAGCCTGTCAGTGCAGGTGTGAGCAGGGATGGCACTGCTCTCCCCCTGTGAGCTCTGGAATTTCAGGCAGCTCTTCTGTCTGCAGAGGGGTTGCTGGTTTGTGTGGGAAGAAAGACAGTGACTGCTGGCAGAGGCATCGGTTCAAGCCTACTGATTGCTCTCTCTCAGCAAAAATAATTCCGTTTCAGATAAGAGAGTGTTGTTCTTTCCATGTGGAAAAATCAGAAAGGCATGCAAAACTCTCCCTCTTTTTTCCCTGCTAATTGCCTTGATTTCTGCTTCCACATTCCCAGCTGCTGCTCCTCTTCAGGTTGCCCTTTTTGACTCCCGATTAACTTCTTTGTCCACCCATTTACCACTCAGGACATGGCGACCTTTGGATGTAAATCTGCGCTGACGTCCCTCCTATTTGCATGCTTTTGTCGGGGCTGACATCTGCGAGACTCCTTGTGGTGGAGATGGGAGGGAGCTGGGTAGATGTGGGGTCTGAGCAGTGCCCTCCCCTGCCAAGGCTGCTGTCCACCTCCACTCTGTGTTGCTGTCTCCCCGTCCCAGAGCTCAGTGCCTCAGCTTGGCATGAAGGAATCACAGATTTTGGTCTGCACCTCCCAGATGAGACATGAGTGTAGGTGCAACCTTCAGTCTCTGCTGTCTGCTGGCTCAGGAGTTCCTGAGTTGCTCATGACACATCTGGTTCTCACCTCCTCAAGACACAGACAGTCTTTATTTCAGGTCAATTTGGACAGGCATTCTTGGTGAGAAAGCCCAGCACACATACAGTGCCCCTTGTTGTGCCCTGGAGCTGCTGCTTTTTGAAATGGGAGGCTTGTTTGGAGGACACCCCCAGAGCCAGGACAATGCATTTGCTGCTTGTGTTACCTCAGGGTATAAGACACCCTCCCTGCACAGCAAATGTCGGACAAGCCTTGCAGCTATGAGGGGGCCACAGATCATTGCAGAGCCCGGCTGTGCACCTCACATCAGAGCTGACAGGTGGGGTGGACACAGCACCATTTTCCAGAAGCAGGGTCTTGTAGATTATTTGAAACAGAGACAGCTTTTTTCCAAATGATGTCCCAGGCTGCAGCATAAAGGCCTTATTTGCTGTGAAGTGGGTTTTATTCTGCAGAGTTTAACCACTGGGATGTAGAGTGATGCCTCCTGGTTCCATTGTGATTTTTGGCAGTATCTCCTGAATCCTGCTCTGAAGCTTTCTGCTCTGAAGCTTTTCCTAAGTCCTTTGGAGCCCAGAGCCTCCACCAGAGATGTGAGATGCCAGTTAAGGTTCAGCTTTCCAACACTGCGTAGGGCTTTTGGCTTTAATTACACAGGGCCCCCTTCCCCCAGCCTTCCCCTTGTTCCCAGCACAATGAGGTCAGACACCTGCAAAACTGAACTTTTAGGGAAGTGGCCCCGGAGCAGGACAAAGGCGTTAGGCAGTGGGGGATGGGGACATGAGAGGCAGGCAAGCAGCTGCGCTGGAGGAGGCACAGCTGGATCACTGCAGAGCACTGCCTCCTTGCCTGCCCCCTCATCCTTCTAGGGCCTCTTAGAGCAGCTTCTCCTTGAGAAAGCAGAGTGGTTTCTCCTTGAACTCTGTGGTAGCACCATAGCTGCCACGTGAAAGAGTCCTTGGACAAGCTTCTTGCTGAAGGCCTCTTTGAACAGTTAAGGGAAGTGGTCTTGTTTGATGTTTTTTCACTGCCCTTTTCTTCTTCTCAGTTTTACCCAAAGGGAGAGAGACAACTTTGTGGAGGTTGAAATAAATGAGCTCTACCCATCCTAGCATAGATACTAGGAACGGGCAAGTTCCAAATCCCCGCCTTGCCTCATTTAGATCACAGTCTTTCTTCCTTCACTGAAGGTGGAATGCAGATGGCATTGCTGAGCTATGTCCAGATGCTTGAAAGACTTGGTTTAAATACTTTTCTAAAGGAAAAGGAACAATAAGAATTGCAACTGTGCAAAGTGATATGAAGTTGTACTTACATATGCTCAAGAGGTCTGTGAGCTTTACAGAGCACTCTGGGCAAATGAGTTTTAGTGAAATCATATACGGGTTCAGGGTTTTTTTTCATATACCAGGGTTTTTTTTTGTCCCTTCCCACTCAAGATAAAGGAAACAAGAAGACATATCCATTCCTTAAAAAAAAAAAAAAAAAAAAAAAAAAAAATTTAGAAAGAAGCAAAGAAAAAAGAGAGCAGGACTAATAGACTAATAGCTATGTTCCCACCACCAGTCTGCTTCTCTGTGTTCCCATATGTAAAATGGGAAGAAAAACAGTGAGTAGATAATGAAAATGAGATGACAGATATGGTGGAGTAGGTGGATAATGAGGGAGAAAAAAGATTAAAAGGGTCATCAGTTCTCATGCTTATGGATTCAGCTCAATATACTAAATGCCAGGAGAAAATCTGTGGAGTTGCATCATTCAACTACTTCCAACAAGATTTCTTGTGCTTCCTATTGACATCAGGCAAGTGGATCTTGCCCAATAGTACCTGCTTTCATACAGCACTTCTCCCTAGGTCATGGAGGGCATTGTATGAGCAATGCATGAGTATAAGAAAGCATCTCTTTAATAAGAGATGATTGCTTGGAAGGGCCAAGTGAATTCCCCACCCCACAGAGGTCTACAATGCAGCAATTACAAGGCAGCAAGTTAAGCTGGACCTTCAGTCGGTCTTGGGTTGAGGATTTCCAGTTTAGGCTCCTTCTCCTTTCGGAAGGGTCTGTTCTGCCCTGGAAGGGTGTCAGGCTTAAAGCCTTCTTGCCTCGCTGGCACACTGTGGGAATGTTGCTGAGGGGTTCTGTGCCTCCAACCATCTCTCCTGAGGTACTCTCCACTGTGTTGCAGCCTGGGCTGAGAGGTGGTATTGAGGGCAGGGATGAAGGCGAGGGGGCGGGAGGAGACGTTGGTGAAGAGGGTAAAGGAAGCAACTTTTTAAATAAAAAAAAAAATAAGTGATGAATAGATCGGCTAATCCCGGGAAACCTTGAGAATATAGAGCAGCGTCTGTGGAGCCTCCCTTTTTTCTTTTCTTTTTTTTAATTTTCCTTTCTTTAATTTCGCTGCAGCACATATAATCAATTATGGCTTGAATTGGGGATAAGGGGAGGGAAAGTACTTCAATTCATAAATCAATTTTATACGGTCATCAGTCAGGTTGTGAATGCAAATACCTCTGTCGGTTTAGGTTATTCAGAATTAATTGACTCCCACCGGGCTGGGCTGCGGATGGAGAGAAGCTTTCTCACAAAGTCTGCTCAGGCTCAGCATGGGGGCAGGCAGGCAGGCTGGCTTCCTCCTCCTCCTCCTCCTCCTCTTTCCTCTCCTGGAGCATTATACTATTGGTGTTGAGGAGAGTTTTGTGTGTGCATGTGTGTGTGTCCCCTCTGTGAGAGGGAGAGATGCTTGAAGAAAGAAAGGGATATGCAAAAGATTAAAGTCACAAGCCCCCTCTTCAGTCCTGGCCTGTGCAGACACTTTTATGTGATTAGGAATGCTTTGCTTTCAAGGGTTTGCTTTTAAGCCTTGAGCTTCTCTTGAACTTCTCCAATAAGAAAACAAACAGCAGTGTCAAAGCCTCCCCTGTGCCTGGAATTCGAGCTCGAGTTGTGTCATTAAAAAGCCAATTCGCTACTGGGACTTTGGCATCTGAGTCACTGTTTCAAAGCCAGTCTGGGGCAGGAGAGATCGAAAGTCATTAAATGTCTAGTGGTTGTTTTGGTGGCCTATTGAAAAATGAGGTTTGGAGGGTTTCAGGGCCACCAGGAGGACACAGAACAAATGCTGCCACCTGAATCCTCCCTCCTTCTCCTGCACCTTCTCTCCAAGGGCTGCATGGCTGAAACATCTGGCAAGTGGGGGCTGTATAGAAAAACCCCAAAGGATGGATTTTCTGGAGGGTGAAGAAGGCTGTAACCTGCAGCCCCTTTTTTCCTCCCCCCATTAGGACTACCCAGGTCAGCACACGTTCTGGCTAAACAGCAGGGCAGAGTTGGCACTGCACCACAAAGGGGGCTCTCTCAACTTCCTCAAACACACCCCCACACCCCAGTCTTCTCATGGGACTGCACTCAGCACGGAGGCTGTCATCCCACGTGGTACCCCAGGGCTATCACTCCACTCCTCTCCTGGCCCCATGACCTCTTCCCTTCTCCCTGGCCAGCTCCCTTTGTCTCACTGGTTAGCTGATGCCATGAGTTCCCCCACACAAGGGACAGTCGTCCTGGTTTTTGCATGGTCTCGCCAATCAGGCCAGGCCTCAGACTGGCTGGCATGTCCACCACATCAGCTGCTGGAGGTTTGTGTCTGGTGTTGCCCCTTCCAGACATCACACTGATGGAATGGGTGGGGAACATCACTTTGTGACACCCCATGGGAAAGATAATTGGTATTAACACCCAGGTACACACCTTTCCCTCTTTGTTTTGGTTTGTCACACCTAGACTTTTTCAGACCAGGACATAGCAGCATCAAACTGCAGGAGCTCATCTAGAGAAGGAGGCCATCAGACATGCATCAGTAGATACCTAACTGTGAGATCAATTGCCAAAAGCAGTCAGAGTATGTAACCCTGTTTTCTGCTTGGGGAAACTGAGGCACAGATAAAGATGTGGCTCAATCCAAAGCATCCTACTTTAAAAAGTGGAATAGCTCAGAATAAAGCCTAGGTCCTATTGTCTGCACTCTTGTAATGGTGCTCACCAGGACTCAGACAGCAGACCACCAGAGCTGAACACGTGGGGCACATCCATGCCCTCTGCTGTACAATGGGCTAAGCACATCAGGCTTCAGTGGGGCTGGAGGCACTGGCACATTAGTGGAGTGCCAGAGATGACCCAGTGGAGCTGATCCCATGGAATGGGAATGCCATGGAAACAATAGGTCAGAAACACCAAAAGCTCGGAAGAGGCTGTGGAGGTAGCAATAACGGGAGAGGAAGCTTGGCTACGCCTAAAGCACCCCAGGAGGAGGAGGAGGCTGCAAAGGAATATGAAAGGAGCTGTCTGCAGTTAAGTGGGGAGGTGGGAAACAGCTTTGCAGGAAGTGTGGGGAGCAGGTCTTGGCAAAGGGAAGCAAAAGGGAGAAGCAGAACAAAAGAGCCATGCAACTTCCACTCAATGCTTTCCTCTATTTTGGGCAAATCTGCTACTTGAACAGCAACCAAAGAGCCAGGTGCTTTGGACACCATTTGGATGGTCTTCTACAAGGCTCTGCCAACTTCACAGCACCCCTCAGCTGCAAAATTCTTCTCTAGTTTTCACAGATGCAATTTTGTCAAAGCCCCTTCCCATGGCCCACTCTGCCCCCTCTGCCTCTGCTGCAGTCACAGGCACTCCTGCACACACCATCCTGCCACCCCATTTCCCCTCAGTGCTTCCCTTTCATGATGCACACTATGGACAGTCATTGATGAGAATATGAATGCCCCGAATTCCTCATCCTGTATTTTTTGAAATGAACTTGGCCCATAGTCTAGAGAAGGTAAACATGGGATTGTTAGCTCTAGCACCAACCTGGAAGCTTTAGGGAATTTACCACCTCTGCCACATGCTGAAGTACAACCCATTAGGAAAGATGGGCCCTGTGTTTGCAAGCCTGTCAAATCTTTCACACTGAAAATGAGAATTACTTAGATGAATCAGGCTGTCTTCTGCTGAGGCTGTTGCACCTTGTAGGTTCTCCATGGCCAGCATGTTGTCTCTGCTGCACCTTCTCCATATGGTAGTGCCAGGAGGATGTCCTGCTCTGGGGCTGGCGGTGACTGGGAGCACAGGATGGGAGCATATTGTATGTTTTGTGCATGGTGTGGGAGTACCAAAAAGTTTTTGCCATATGGCTCTTCACATGTGAACCCTGTGCTCCCTCTTCCTGTGACGAGCACCAGGAAATCCATGCATTAGATAAAAAAGTGTCATGATGACCTTCTGCATGTCCAAGTCCCATCCACCCACCAGTCTGACAGTAACCAGCTCTGACTCTTGCTAAATGCAGGTCCCTGGGGCCAAAAGCTGGAATCTGTGCTGCCTCTGCTAAGCCTTGTCTAAATTCCCTGGTGAATATCCCTGAGAAGATCTGCTTGGTGTTCATCAGGTTGGAAAGCAGTTTTAAAAAAAAAAACAAACACCCTTTGGGATCTTCCAGCAAATCTGTAATATGTGAGAATTAACTTATTTTTAATGCACTGCCTGCTTTCTCCACACACTCTTGCTGGCCCGAGGCTGGTTCATCTTTCAGAGCTGAACAATGCTTCGTGTGTTTCTGTTTGCTCAACATTTAGAGGGGAGGCCTTCCTCTCTTCAGTGCTTTCTTAGCATTTTTAAATCATGTTTATAAAGTCAAATACCTAAGTGACCAAAAGAGAGTCGAGAACTGCTTCTCTGCTCTGCAGGGTACTGAAATCTCCTCTTGAAGTCAATGGGGAGGGCCATGCTCTGCTGAAATCTTGATCAGAGCTGGAGCTTTAGCAAAGGGGAGGCGTGAGACCCTTGCTTTACTACACAGCTCCTTTCACAGAGGCCCAGAGAAGGAGGGGAGAGGTGGGGGGGGGGAGTGTGGAATCTTTACACCCATGGTGGGACTTCTGAAGAATTTACAGTCATCTTTCCTAGAGACACTAAAGATTTTATAGCCTTGGTACCAGTGGTTACAATGCCCTATGGAGCACAGGACTGAGTGTATGCCAGGGACCCCTTCATCTCACCAGAGGCTGGAAGGTGGCCAAGGGCTTCACATGGGGAAGTTTATTTCAGAAAGAGAAAGGAGTGAGGAAGCGGGAGGGAGAGAAGAGGGGAGAGAGGCTGAGCAGAGGGGGAGAGGGAAGGGAAAACAAAAGCATGTGAGACAGGAGAGTGAGGGAAGGAGGCAGGATGGAGAGCAAGGGTGGGAGAGCAGAGGGAGGCAGAGAAATTAGAGGATGTCAGCATGGGAGGAATGAGAGGAGAGACCTAGAAAGGAAGAATAGAGGAGAGAAGTGAAAGGGAGGGAGAAAAACATTTTAGAAGTGGCAGAGGGAGGAAACATGAGATGAAGGAATAACAGAAAAGGAGCCAGAAAGAGGCAAAGGAAGAAATAGCAAATATGAGTAAGCTTAGAAAGCAAAACAGGTTCTGAGAGCAGGTACAAGGGGTAGCTCAGAAGCTACCTGTCCTCATTCTCCTGCCAAGTCTTTAAACTGAGAGAGGAGCCAGGGAGCACTTCTGCATACCCAATTCTGCACAGACCTGCACACCCAGGGTCCTCTTGGGCAGATATTCACAAAAATGAATATGCATCTATATATGCATGTGTGTGTGTGCACACGTGCATGTACCCTTACACATATGTGATGTCATGTACCCAATGCTATGACATCCATGCTTTCCCTCTCTTCACACTTCTGTGCACCTGCTATGCATGTGCAGACTCTCCCTGTGCCTTCACCTGCCTCCACAGCCATCCACACACCCAGCCTGAGCTCTACTCACTCCTCAGCTGGCTGTGAAACAAAGCTTAGACTTTGTGAAAAAATGCTGAGGTTTGGCTGTTTGGGTTCATTCCATGCTGGGGAGAAAATGAGCCTTTAAGATGTTGGTTGGTTTGGGGTGTTTGTTTGTTTGTTTGTTTGTTTTTTGTTTTGTTTTGGTTTGGTTTTGGGTTTTTGTTGTTTTTTTGTGGTTTTTTGTGGTTTTTTTTTTTCATGAGGGAAAAAAAATCAGACAGAAAAATGAAGCCAGCAAGTGCTCCACCCCAGAACATGAAACAGGGACATACATTTAAGAAATGGTTTCTCTGACCTGGTGGTCTGTGAATGTAGATTTAATGATGATTGTGGTGGTCAATTATAGCCTGGTCATTTATAGTCCTGTGAGGCTATGCTTGAGGCCCCTAGCCCAGGAGTTTCAGTGCTGTCAGAACATTAGAGAGCCAGTTCCATGTTCTTTGTCCTAAGTTCAGCAAAATCAACATGCTGGCATATCTCTGGGTGCAGTGGGGTGATCTCTGAGCTCTGCATCTGCTTGGTTTGCAGAGGGGGGAGTGTTTGCCCAGGGTTCCCACACAGTGGAGTGCCTCCTGTGAGCAGAGCCAGGCAAACCTGGGGCTCTCAGGCCAGAACGGATATCGAGCTCCTGCCAACAATCCACTGCCCATCGCTGTGTTTCTAAAGCACAGTGTGCCAGCTCAGTCTCAGGGAGGGTCAGTGGCAATCATAAAACTCCCTTAAAGTGAACATCGCCCTCATTGTGCTTCTCTCTCATTACAATGGACAGAAAGGGGCTTGTAGCAGAGATTTTCTCTACTTTTATAGGTGTTGCCAGAGCCCAGAAAAGGTAGGGAACCAAAGAGCGAGAGACCTAGCAACCGTGTATTGGAATGAACAAGCAACAGTGGTTTAATAGTCTATTAAAATCACTCCCCACAAGCTGTGCAAACTTTCTCCTGTTAGGAGAACACTACACAAAGGCCCTGGGTGATACTTGGTTAATGGTTCTCTCTCATAATCACAGCTCCATGCTGGAGGACTCTGCAAACCACCAGAGGAGGTGGATCTGTGCATGCCACCACTGCAGGAGTATCTCCTGACAGCTGAGCACCATAGCAGAGCTGTGAGGATGCCAGAGGAACATCTCTCCATGTCAGTGTTAATGTCAGACCGCCTGGGGGACAGCTGCATGGTTTTGGGCACTTAGGGGCATGCCTGCCATAATTTGGCACCAGTTGACTGTATTTGACTTAAAATGGATGAAATGTAAAGAGCCAGACCTCCAGTTAGACAGGTCTTAGGGAACAGCTTGAGGAAGGGACACTTTTATTTCAAGACCTTCCAGATGCACATTTCCTTCAGCTTGTGCTTCAGCCTTTCACTTGTTTTGTGGTGCTCATCTAATACCATTGGTTTTTACAGCCTCCCTGTGAAACACCACTTCTTCAGAAATGCCCCTGTCCCCTCTCTCCCCACATTTTCTTTGATTTTTTTTTTACTTTCCTATAGAATAACCAAGAAATGCATAGGGTAAAGTGCCTCTGGCAAGGCAGAGAAAGCATGAATCAATAGAATAACAGGAGTGCAAGCTGAGCACATCTTCTGTACCCAGCAATGGAAGTCAAAGTTACTTTATTTTTTCTGTTCTAATTTGGTCATCAGAAGCAGCCATAAAGTCAAGGCCATCTGCTTTGGAGATGTGTGGTCCTTTCTGCTAGGAGAGAGTACCAGCAAGCCTGCATGTCAGGGCAGGAATAGAAAGGAACTGGCCCTTGTGCCAAGACTTGCTTGGTAATCCAAGGAATTCACCCACAAAAATGCTAAATTAGTTCAAACTATAGTCCAGAGGGGCCCTGGCATCCTCAAGCTATAAACAGAGAAGAGAAATTGATCTGATAAAAAGCCACATTTTTGGTAGGCTTGGAGGAATGCAGTGTGCTTGGTACATGAAGGGAATCTGCATGGCTGTGCACAGGTCTTTACTCTGGGGCCATACACTGCTGGCTGATTAAATCTTTTACTCCTGCTGGTGAATAATTATCCACCTGACCTGTTCCACTGCAGGCAGCAAGAATACCCCATTAGTGACTTCTTCCCAAAAAAAGTGGGGCGCTCACCCCTCATCTGGCTCTACCTGCCCTTTAGCAGTGATGCTTAGGCCAGAGGTTTCAGTGCCAGGTGCTAGGTGCTGACAGGAACATCCCCAGGTTCAGGGACCCCTGCGGGAGACCTGGCTCTTGCAGTTGGGGAGAGCTCTGCCTCCCAAAGGAAAGAGCCTGGCACCTTGGGAGGTGTGGCCCAGGGCCTTAGTTCTGATGTTATTCTGTTCCCTGATTTTGGAAGGAGCAGTGGAAACAATTAGGTCTCTTGATTTCTCTGAAGCAAGATCCAAATACAGAAAAGAATACATCTCCCAGGCAGGGAGAAGTGGAGAATTAACTGCCTTTTTTTGGATGAGATCAGAGAAAGCTGATTTATGAAGCAACAAGAAAGCAAAGTGCTTTTATGGGTAAAATGTTCCCTGCTTATTTCCTTTCTGTCAGACTACGTTCCTCCCACGCTTCTGGCTGCAAGCTTGCTCCTTGGAAGTCTGTTTAAGCATTTCAGCATGTGATTATTTAATTGGGCATGGATTCTGACAGATCTTTGCAAATAACATCACAGGAGTTGCTGGAGGTGACAGCATAACACCGACTCAGGGCACGTTCAGGAGGACAAGGCTGGCAAAGAGAAACCCAGTCATCCCTGTGTGCTCCCAGCCTCTGCCAGGGCCCCTCTGAGCATCAGGCCCTGGGAGACACCCCTGGCCATCCACTGAGATGGGGTGTGCCTGGCAGCCTGCTCTATCTGCTGTGTCCCTCAGAGGAGATGCGGCACCGAGGGCTCCAGAGCTGAAGCCTCACGGAGACTGGGGGCATTTGGTTACAGCTCAGGCAGAGCGAGGGAAAGCAGAACAGGAGAGAAATCCAAGAAGTTGGGTGTGGAATGAGAAAGTTTCTGCAATCAAATTTCCACACACAAGGCTTTCAGCTCCTGCCAGTGTACATATAGGAAGGGATGAACTCAGGGAAACTCAGGAGGCTTATTCCTACTAAGGGAGAATGTAGCAAGCAACTAGTGCTGAATTATAGAGTACCAGAACTACACGTGGGACATCTCAAGTGTTGATGGCCAGGCTGTGCTGTCTGCCCCGGTGGCACAGCGGCTAGTGACAAAGACACCCACCTGTGACAGATCTAGCTGCAAAGCTGCATCTGCTGTGCCCACACATGCAAGTATGGCCCAGTTTTCACTTATGTAGGTGAGGGCATCAATACTGTCTGCGCTGTCCAGAGGAGCAACAAGTGGAACCACATTGTTGGAGCATGAATGTGGAGCCATTCAATGCACAGATGTAGCAGGTTTTGCACGGCCAGCAGACCATTCTGGGGATTGCTGGATGGTTTTGGTACAACTGGCTGTCACTTCTGCTCAGGCACCGCCCTGTTGATGAGATATCAACCAGAAGGGACTCCAGAGCACCCCCAAGGACACCGTAAGGTCCAGGGATGGGAACAGTCAAGCACCTGACATACCTTCACAGGAGAAAATTAGCAAAGGAGATGAAATGAAATCAACCCTCTGTGAAGTCAGGCAAAACAGGAAAATATAGTTTAATAACTGATAATGATGTAGAGAAGCCCCCACACTCAGACCCCAAACTGCGGTAGGTTTACAGGGAGGAGGGGAGGGCAGGGGTGGGAGCTGGGGGTAGGGAAGAGAAAGCTGTATGAATTGACCTCTCTCCCCACTGGTCCCTCCTTTTTCTTTAAATCCCCACCTAGTCAGGAGTGCTCATTAAGGATGGCTCTCGTTTCCCTAATTAGGCTGCCCCCTTCCCTTCACAGGGCTCCAGACCTCTGCCATTCAGCAATAACAAGAACAAGAAACTCGTTATTTTAGAACCTGGCCTGGGGAGGAGGGGAAGAGGGAGAAGATGGCTTTGTGATGTGCTGCTTGGAGGAAACAAGCTCAGAAAAACCTGGGTTGAGGGAGGAGTCCCTCCTGTTAGAGAGACCTTGTCTCCTCTTAAACACTCTCTTGCCCTCATGCGTGCCTGCACTAGAAGCAGTGCTATAAGGAATGAGGATTTGTTTGGGGTGTTTTTTCTCCTTTTCTGCAGGCTCATTCTTGAAAGTTGTTTTTCTTTCTAGCAATCATACATACGTGTACTTGATTTTATGTGAAAAGTAACCTCTCGGGCCTCTGACAAGGCATGAGCCATCCCAGCCCTGAGCTGGAGAGGACGAGGTGGCAGCAGTGGCAGGGGACACTCCATGTGTTATGTGAGCTATATTTGGCATTCGTCAGCGTGAGGGAGGCTGTGATGATTTGCCTTGGGGAGGGCAGCAGCAGAAGCCTGGTCTCAGCCCCGCTTTCCCAGTTCCCTTTCCCTCTCAGATGCCGAGGCTGGGCACACTCACCTGGCAGCCAGACCAGCTGTGCCCACATGTGCAAGGTGCCCCCTCCAGCCACGCCACCCTCCCTGCTGCAATGGCCCCTTTGCGACTTGGACACCTCTATTCTGCATCCTGCTGCTGATCCCCTCTGGAATGGCATCCCAGCAAACCTCCTCACCAGCAGATGTTTGATTTCCAAAGCTGCTGTGGAAAAAAAAATAAAACAAAAAAAACCCAAAACCTGTGCCTATTTTATACCCATGGAGCAGAGATGGAAGATGAGTGAAATGAGGGCTCCCTGACAGACTCCTTGGGTCTCCTTTACAAGGGGACATGTCATCATGTCATCAAGACATGACCTTTCCTGGGCGTTATGTTGTGTACCATCCCAGCCCAGAAGCAAACAAGCCAAGTCAGCATGATCAAGCATGTGTTTAAGTGTTGTTCTGGATGAGAGGAAAAAAAATAAATGCTTGCCACCTTGCAAAATCAGGCCCGCCTTGAGCATTTGGAATTAATTTTGTCAAAACCATCTTATCATCTCCATAAATTGTCACAAATCCACTCTGTTTTGCAGAGCTAAACATTTCAACATTTTATGCACATTGCCAATTGCACCATCTTTGCTCAATTTACGGCTAATTTAACTAACTTATTACATCAGATATAGGGCTTTTTTATAGCTCAGTTTTAAGTCTCTTTCTCATACTCTCTTTAAGACTTTTCTAAGTCTTTCAAGATGTTCTTTCAAGCCCTCAGACCAAATTAAAACATCATTCACTGCAGCTTCAACACTTAGCAGTTTCTCAGAGATCTGGCAAATACTCTTTGAAATACCTCAGAAGGAGAAGAAATGCCAAATAATGTCTGCCTTAGTTTACACATTGACATTTGAAGCATGAATGTCCAAAGCTGTGCCTCAAAAGTAGGTACAGGCATGTAAGCAAGGGATCCTGAATTTTTCTGAGGTGACAAATACCCCATAATAATGTCTTGAGGGATTTACGATATCAATTACTTGTATTTTGCCTCCAAGCCTTTCTTACAAATGATGGTTCATATTGTTTTCTAAATTCGTGTTCATGTCTTAACTCAGTTACATCTGCTAATGGGTTTGGATTGTCCTGATTGTAAATAGACAAACAAGTATGTATCTGCTGGGACTGAGATTCACTGTGACAAACCCTTTTTAAACACTACTCTTCCTCCCAAAAAAAAAAAAAAAAAAAAAAAAAAAAAAAAAAAAAAAAAAAAAAAAAAAAAAAAGAGGAAAAAAGCCAAAACGCCTAGATTTAGAGCAAGGAAAATTGTTTCAGCTGAAACCATTTTCTTGGGGTAGGATTTTTTGTGCCTAACCCCAAAACTTTGGGTCACCTGAAACATTTAGCAAATTGACATCAATTTTGCTGAATTATTTTGACTTAAAGAAAAGGAGCCTTGTCTGCTGGGATAAGAAACACCCAACCTCCTGCTTAGTTCTTCCTTATTTTTATGGAAGTAAAGTGTCCCAGCATATCTGTCAGACTTAGCAAAGATTGTTGTTCAGTCTTTGGCTATGATCAGCTTTCCCCCACCAAGAAACCCTTAGTGAGCACACGGGCTGGAAAGAAGGTGTGTTACAGCTTCAAGGACAGCCCGGGCTGGTGGAGCCTCTTCCAGACTATGGAAACATTCAGGACTTTGCCTTGTCCTGCTGGTAAAATACAGCTTTGCTTTTCCAGTTACCCTCGCCCTCCTGCCAAGAGGGGAACTTGGATATTTTGTCTGTGCTGACCCTCCAGCTGGGGCCAGGACATGTCTTGGCCACAGCAGGAAGGGAGTGCCCCGGATCACACATCTGCTTTTACATCTCCTCTCGCTTCTCCTGTTTCAAGCAGAAACACATGGCAGGTATCTTTACAAGCAGAGGATATCTGCATTACACCAAGTGCTTCTGGATTGCACTTGGAGGGGAGCCCCAGACTTGCTTCCAAAGGCAGGCTTGATCAAGGCTGTACTGAAAGTAGGGGACATGGGAGTGTGGGAAGGAGCTGGCGTGCCATGTGCTGACCTGGAGGCATCAGCATGGTTGCCCAGGGGCTGATGGATGAAAAGCACCTACCCCCGTGTTGAAGCTGGGTAGCACAGCTAGCGAGACACATTCCCAAGGGGCCAGAGTCATGCTTGTGCCAGTCACACACTTTTCATTTTCTCCTTAGTCCACTTGTTAATTATGTGCTGCAGTCACATCTGGGTGGACCAGTTGTGATCACAGCTGTTGGAGTGAGAGGCAATCCCAGCAGATGCCGCATGTCCTGGTGGTGGAGTTGGAGGTGAGGGAGATCTTACCTTCAGGTAGCTGCAGCCCTCGGCTGTAGGGTCACCTACACCACCATGCTAGCCACGCTGTCTTTCACACATGAGAGCACAACAGGAAGTGAAGTGTTCCCAGCTGGGAAAAGATAATTTGCAGCTATTCTGAGCTGTACTGGTTGGAACTCTCTTGTGAAAACAAACATCTCTCTCTCAGAGAGATATCCCTGGTCGCTATTAACTAGCACTGCTAGGAAAACACAGGCAGCTTTATTTGGTGAGAGGCGGGATGGAGGACAAAGCCCCAAGTTCTCCTCCCGCCCTGCTCTGCTCCATCCCTGCCCTGGCGTGCATTGTCCTGCTTTGTCCCCGAGAAGCACGTGTCCGGTAGCACCACAGTTATTTTTAGGTGGACTTGGCCAGCATCCATGGTGGTGGTGGCTTTGGTGAGCTGGGAGAAGCAGACTTTTCTCTCTCTGCCTTTCAATGTTTGGAAACAGTGAGGCTGCCAAGGCAGCCTGTCTCCTGCTCTGCACTTCCAGCCTCTGGAAAGTGAGAATGAGCCCTGAAAAGCCTGTCAGGCTGTCCAGGAAAGCTTGCCAGGCAGCCGGCAGCACCCTGCCAACACCAATGGCCCTTTGCTGCCATCAGCCAGGGAAAACTGGGGCAGGGGGATGGAGAGGGGGAAGCAGCAGTGGAGGGAAAGGCTGGAAAATTGCACATGTCCCTCTTGGGAAGAGCCTTTTCATTTCCTGAGCCTGACTCCGCGTTTATTATGGATGGGAGCAGCTTGGGAAGTTAGAGCAGGGGGAGGTGGGGAAGGGAGAAACATCCACCGCAGTAGCTCTGGGATTTCTCCTACATGTGTTTGGGACTGGGTCAGTCTTGCTCAGGGAAAGGAGGCTGCTGGCACTGGCCAGGCTTGGAGACCAGAGCATTTTGCAAGTGACAATGCAGACAGCCTGGGCCAAGACACTTGTGGCTCTCCCTTGCCTCCTGACCCCTGTTTTGACCATCCCTGGTGAGAAGGGGCAAAGACATCTCTAGATGAGACCAAATGAAGAGGCAAAGGACTGCTACACCAAGGGATGCTGCAGGCTGTGAGCAAGGCTGCATTGTGGGTAGCCCAGCAACTGGAGAGGTGCACTATATCCCTGATGGAGCAAAGACCAAGTCTAACACAGTCAGCAGACCACTCAGTCAGCTGACATTGATACTGCTATTTTTGCTCCAGCTACTCAAATCTCACCTCTGAATGAAACCAATTGTTTTTTTGAAAAAGGAGCAGGAGGCATGTTTTTCTACCAAAAGCTTTGCAGATAGCCTGTGCCTCAGCAGGAGCAGTTAGGCCCTCAGCAAGGCAGCAGAGGCAGCTGGGGCTGAGGGACAAGTCTTTCTGAAATGCTGGCATCTGTTTCACCACAGACTCTTGTGGGAAGCCCACTCCATAGGGCCAGCAGCCTCTCCTCTCCTGGCTGCACACCAGGATAGCAGGTCCAGGGCAGGGCTGGAGCCCCCTTTTTCTCTCAGAGCCCCTCCATTCCTGGCTCTGAGCCATGCCACTGCCAAAAAGGCAAAGGACTCCAGTGTTTGAAGGGGAGGAGAAGGAAAAGAGGAGGAGGAAGTGCGTGCGTGTGTGTGTGTTGGGGGGAGATGGAGACATCGGGTAAGAACAGACGAGCTTTCAGAGTTTGGCTAACACCCTCTCCAGCCTCTTACTCAGCATATGCAAGGTCCCATGATCTGAGTAGCAGCCCCTCTCAAGCCATTGTGTGCCTGACCTGCTTAAATAAACGGTGTTATTTTAAGCAAGGGCAGTCGAGCATTTGCCGAAGGTCCTTCTCTTTCTTGCTCCCTTTCTCCCGTCCTCCTTCCCCCCCTTTCCTGCTGCTTCAGTTTCCCCTCCCACCCCACTTTCCTTTACACAGCACGATTAATCCATCAAACCGAATGGGGGGGAGGAGGAGGGGCAATGAGCCCGCACTCCACTGAACACTGAAGAGGCCCCCATTCATGGGTCAACAAAACCAGGGAGGACTCTTGGACTTAATCAGCCAAGGAGCGCTCCAGCCCTGGAGACAATTAACATCAAAGCAGTGCAGGAGAAAGAGGAGACGGGACAGCCAGGAAGCCTGGAAACCCACGTACAAATCCCCATTAAAAAGGGAGGGAGGTTAGGGAGGAAGCAGAGAGAGGGAGGATGCTCGGCAGCATGCAAGAGGAACTGATCCATGTCTGCCTCCAGGAGGGGGAAACTGAGGTGTGAGGAGGAGGCAAGACTTGCTTGAGGCTGATGTGCGGGGCGGCAACATGGGCTTGCTAAGGGCAGGGTCCTCATCTCTTGAATTCTGCTAAAAGCCCCTTGCTGAGGCTGCCCTGTGGTAGGAACCCGCATCCTCAGCAGCTGTGGCACGTATCCCTTACACCAGCTGAAGTTTCATGGATGTCAGTGGGGCTGGGATTAAGAAGCAACATGTGGCTGGGTGTTGCTAGCGTCCCACACCTCATTTTGAAGGTTGTTTCCAACAGTCTTGTCATAGTATTGTCACGACCTACATAATTGAAAAAACTTAATAATACTTTACTGTTACCTTTGGGCACTACATCAGAGACTGCGTGCACCTAAACATAATTATCATATTGTACCAGATGGTCACTTGGCTGCTAATGTTATCTGGCAATGGTCCCACTCAGTCCTGGGGAGCAGCAGGGGCTCTGGGGCAAGAGCCTGGCACTCAGGCTGCATTGCCCATGGGGAGGGACAGCCAAGCCCGGAAACTCTCCTTGCACTGGACCCTGGACTTTAATTGCAGCTTCCTTTGGAAAGAAAAGTGGCAGATGAAGTTATAGGGGAAGAAGGAGCAGCTCCTGCCCCCGTGGCTGTGGGCCCCCACACACATGAGTGCGCTGAACCGAAAAGAAGGGGGTTGCACACTGCTGAGAGGAAGGGTAATGGCAAAGGAGGCTGCAGGGCAATTTTCCAAAACTTTTGCTGCAAGCTTCCCCCCTTCATGGGCCTCACTCTGCAGAGATCTTTCCACACCTCAGGAGCACCATGAGGAAATGTTAGGCTGCTAGTGAGCTGTTGCAGTTGCAATTTACCATCTTCTTGAGTTACCATGGAGTTATTGAATGGAAAATCAGATCCATGCCACAGCTTGCTAGCACATTCCCTCTCCTCAGTCCCAGACTGTTACAATGTCTCCTCCTCAGATCACTGCAACAGGTAGTGCTGTCGCCAGCCTGCAGCTACAGCTGTGCTGAGATCTTACAGTCTGTGTCAGTGATGGGGTTTGCATTACTCCCCTACCATCACACTGACAAAACACCATGCAGGTGCCAGAGCCCTCCTGGAGGGGAGCAGGGTCTGCGGGCGCTGTCTCATTAAGCGCTGCATCTCAGGTGTTCAGAGAGCAGAACATGCAGTACTTGCGGTGACTCCATTGGCATTTCGCCCAACTGCTCTTGCCTGCTTGAACCAGTCAAATATCTGGGACTGGCACTTTCTCCTGTGGTGGGAAAGTATAAATCCTTAGAGCTCAAAATTGGCACAAACTCACTTGATTAAAATATGTAGAGTGAAGTGCACTATGCGTCATGATGGTCGTAACTCCTGATTTGGGGGAAGGGGCATTCTGGCTCATGGCTTTTGAGAAAACTCTTAAGAGGTTCAATTCCATTGAAGAGCGTGAACAGAAATCATAGAAAACAGAGTACAGAGACCTGGAAAAGCTGGACAAGAACACTGCCAGCAGGACCTACCTCTTCTAGTTGAAAGATGACTTTCATATAAAGAATTGCTAGGTGGCCCAATGAAGCACTATGTTTCCATACCAGTATTTACCTCAGAGTACATCACTCAATTCATATTATGTTTTTCAATGTGTAAATGTTTGCTCCATCCTTCTGTACACTTGAAGCCCTGATCTACACAACTGCCACTGTTCAGGGGCCAAGCTGACAAGCTTTCCTGATGCTGATCTATGTAGCTTTGAACAGGGAGTGAATATCCCTAGGTACAGAGATAGGGCTAAGTGCATCCTTCAAAAAGTGGGACCCTGAATGATGGGCTTGGGTCAACATCAGGGCCCTGGGCCGGTTGCAAGTGGTGCACCAGGTTCTGCAGGAGTAAGGGCTCTTTCCAGAGGGGCTGGGGCCACAGACAGAGGAGGACATGAGTTAGGTCCCACCACCTCATGAACACATACGTGACAGCATGGCCAGGTCCATGCAGACAGTTATTCCCCACAGGAGAAGGGGGAACTTGGAAGCAGCCCATATTTCACACCACTAAAATTCCTTGTCCTGTGGGTTGCTCTGGCAGGGTTTGGCTGCTCTGGCAGGGTTTGCCTGCTCTGGCTGGGTTTGGTAGCCACACAGTAGCTCTGCACAGATGGGTTCATGCCTGGCATTGTTGCCACCATGGGCAGACAGGTGTGGAGGAGGTGAGGGAGCACCAGCACAAGGGACCAGCTCTCGGTGTATCAGTTACATCTTAATTGCAGCTGTCTGGTTGCAAGGAAGAACAGGAAGGGGAGCAGAGAGCCAGCCCTGGCTTTTGTTTCATGCACTGAACTTTTGGGCTCCTCTTTCCTTTCTTCCACCCAACCTCTTTTGCTCAAATACAGCCACCCAGATGCTCGCACCGCACTCACTCATGCTTTCTTGTTTTGTCCTGTCATGGCTCTTCTGCAAGGGCTTGGAGAGTTTCTTGACAAACAGGAAAGGGGGAGAGGGAGTTGTGTGGAGGTAAAAGACTATGCAGTGCATTCCTTCACCTTCCTCCTCCTCTGTGCTGTCTCCTGAGCATCCCTCCCTTTTCCTCAGCAGGTACCTATGGAAAGTGACACTGTCAACAAACCCCCAGCAGGATCAGCCTTTGGTCATGCTTAGGCAGCTGGTTCCCATTAAATGTTCTCAATTGTGGAGAATTCTTTCTCTCTCATCTGAAATATTTTATTATTGCTTTTCCTCTCTTTCAGTTTCCTAAGGAGAAGGGAGGGAATTTGCATATGCACATGCAGTGAACTAAAAGGAGATTTAGAACTCAATCTTACCATGCTCATGTGGAAGGGTATGCATTAACCAGCTGCTGTAACATTTATTCTTTCTTACACACCCATTGAAGTATTGCTCAGATTTTCATTCCCCCACTGTCTCAGGTGGAATCCCCAAGGATGAGAAAGGTGCTGCTTCCTGAGCACAACCCTCTCCATCTGCTTGGCTGCAACTAAGGCAGGCCAAGATTTAAATTGGGTTGGGTTACCTGCAGTGGAAGGCTGAGAGCTGTGGCATTCCCATTTTGCCCAGGTGCCACTGGTTTTGGAGGCTAAGAGGAATTACCTTGCTGAACATTTTGTCAGCACCCTCTCTCCTGAGCTGCCACATGTCAGACTGCTGAGTTTAACACATGTAAGCCCACTGAGAGCTTGGAGGCCCAGTCCTGGGGAAACACAACAGGGCTGACAGGTAAAGCACCCCAGGTGCAAGAGAAGATATATCTCTCAGTCTTTCCCAGGGCACCCCAGTCTTACCCCTCTGCCTTGCACGGTGATTCTTTTGGCCAGCAAGTTTTCTCATTCACCAAGTGATTTCAAGCCTGAGGCAGGCACTTGCTAGGTGATTCCTCCTTGCCTGTAGTTCCCAGAGCTGTCACTTCTTGCTGTGGAGCTCCTGCATTCTGGGACCTCCCACAGGTCAGGAGCCACCTCGCTCCATACCTCAGATCCTGTGTGGGGTGGACTATGTCAGATGGCCAAAGTTTGCCACAGGCTTCCAGCACTGTGGAAACTTCCAGTTTCCATTGGGAGGTGCTAAAAGGAGCAGTGAGCTCTAACAAGGAGGACCATGGATTTAGGTGGTTAGTGGACAAAGAAGGGCTCCTTAAGAAGAGAAAAATGTATATGACTGCATAGACCCATGGTTTTTCCTGAGACTGACTCATGGCCTAAACAGTATAGCTGCTCCTAGGGTTTGCTGCAGAGCTGCCTCAACTCCAAATGACAAAATGGGTTATGTAAATTTTCCCTGGTTATTGTTCAACCTTTGTTGCCTTTGAAAAGACAAAGAACACATGAAGCCCCCTGCTCTCTAATGAGAAAATGCCTGCACTTGGTTTTCTTCTCTGGAATTTCAACTTTTTCCCTCTGCTGTTTGTTTCTGCCCTGCTGCCTGCCTGTGGCCTGGTGTGCTGCCTGCAATCTTCCTCCTGGGACAAGAGACACATTTCTCCTCACAGCTCATTAGTAGCAACCATCATATCATCTTCAGACATCTGGGAAAGTGTCCCTCATCTCCTTGCTTGCAATTGGCTTGCCAACAATCTCCCTGCAGGGCTGGATGGCAGAGGATCCTGCAGCTCTCCTGCCTTAACATGGACACATGAGAAACAAATCAATCCCAAGTGCTTCACAGTAGGGATGTGGCGCTGGAAGGGATCTCCTATTTTACCATGTCTTGGCCCTCGCTATTGTCAGCAATCACATCGTGCAATCTTCCGCACAAATGTGAAGATCCAAACAATCCTAATAAGTTTCAAGATTCTCCCACTACCCCAATTAGTAGACTCTTCCAGAACTTGACAGCTCTGAGGCTTAAACTATTCTTCTTATTTCCAGTCTCAATTTATTCCTGGCTGGAGCATGCCCACTTGTTCTCACGCCAACATTGTTCCAAGGCTTAAATAGCTCTGCTCCCTCCCTGGTGCTTATCCTCTGATGTGTTTACCAAGAACAATCATATCCATTCTCAGCCTGCATTTCACTGGGCAAAATAAATCAACAGTCTCCTGCCTCCCGATAGGCACTCTCCTCCCCTGACTGTGCTGCTAGCCTTTGTCTGCATCCCCTCTCAACATTCCTCTTTACAGTGCAAATGGCGAGAAGTGGAAACCATTCTCCATTACCTGTGAATAAGGTCCTAAGCAGCAGTCCAGGTTTTGTGGTTGCCCCACTGGCCAAAGAAAGTCTGAATGTGGGGATTGTTATAGGCACAAACTGCTTTTCCCAATGGATTCTGGGTTTGACCCTTGAATGCTAAGTAAAGTAGTGCCTCATGGCAGTATTCTGACACCACTTAGGAGCCAGCAGTCCCACTCTGCTCTGAAGCTGTCATGCATGCTCTTGGTAAAGCATGCAAGACTTGCTCACAGTAGGGATAAAGTTACTATTGAGGTTTTGACTCATTTGGTGGCACTAGCTGTTGAGGTTGGGTCTCTGATTTCCCAGAGTAGCGAGGCACCCTTAGCTGTATCACTGGATGGGCTTAGCAGAAGGTTTTGCTATCTGGTGGGTTTCTTACAGTGCAAGAGGTCCACATAGGTTTCATCAGTGATGCTTTCCTGGACATTCAGAATTCCTGTGAACATGATATTGAGAGGCCCAAATAAATTACCTGAGTGTGATTGTGCTTTTTTCATAATTTAGTGTGTATCACTTCATTTCTCATTTTAAAAAAGTGTGCAAAGTGCAGATGACAGATTTTTAAGCTAGGATATGCTGCAGTAGAAAGAAACAAATAGGTCTGCTTTTCAGTTAAGCCAAACCTGGACTTCAGGAAAAAAAAAAAAAAACAAAACAGTTTTGGCTCCTTAAAGTATGAGAACTCAGCCATGCTCCTAATTTTGCCTTACTTACAGCTGTCCTTCCATTTCATTCAGTTCTGTTCTGTAGATCTGAAATACCACTTCTTGCATCTTGGTGAACATCCTGTTTTGACTTTGCTGGGTTCCAAGATCTCAGCAGACACATTTTGTACAGAAGCAGCACGGCAGACTGATTTTTTGCTTGATGGATTGACTCCCTGCTTGAGAAAATGTGATTCTGACAGAGCACCTGTGGCTCAAACTTATTTGGGTTCTTCTCAGTGCCAGACAAGTGCTGGTGTTGTACCACAGCACGCTTTGTGTCCTTATAGAGAGGCTGAGGTGTAACAGGGAAAAAAATACTCAAAAACTTAAATGGCTTCTTCCCGCCACTTAAGTCTTTTGTTTCTGAAACCAAAGCACAGTAAATCAAGGGGTTCTGCCTTAAATGAACTTCAAGTGCTCTTTATTAAAAAAAAAAAAAAACAGCCCCGAAACCAAACAAATCCCCAAGTCCCCAAAAGGAAGAGGAGGAGGAAGAAAATGGGACCTCAGAGAGGATTCATAAATCACATTGCCATGGACCTGGTTCCTGCATTCAGCCCACCAGGCAAAGAGCAGCACCATAATGGGACTGCTGGGCCACGTGTGCAAGCAGACAGAACGCAGCTGACTTGGAGGAGATGTGCTCTCTCTGGCACATACAGCACACGCTCAGTCCCTGCTGTGGCCTCACTCGGTCCCTCCTGCCAAAAAATAAACAAGCTGGATCAAACCTGTCATGGTCTGGAAGTCTTCAGCTCTCCCTTTATTTTAACGTGGTGTGCATGGTCTGGTTTCCCAGCATTTAATGCTCTGGCATAGTGCTGAAAACCTGTTAATTCTCCACTTCTTGGACTGTGGCTTCCCACCTGGTTGTGCAGGGTGTGTCTGGACCCGAGGCAGAAAGAAATTGGAAGGAGGGGAAGAAAAGGGCCAGGCATTTCTCCAAAGCCAGACCTTGCCAAGATTTTCTTGAGGGACTTCTTGCAGAGCTGCCCAGGAAGCCCCAGGAGGGCAGCACCTAAAGTCCAGAATACCACTGCATGACCCCCATGCCCTGAAGCAAAAGCAGCCATGGGCTGAGGCAGCATTTGGGCACACAGAGCCAGCAAGGAGCACTGCAGGCTGTGGGGCTGGGCATGCCCATTCCCACATGGATCCAGAGGTCCATCAGGCTGTGTGCCCATCTCCTGGGGGACAGGCTGCTGGGTGCTGCCACCGCTTTGCCTGCACACTGACTGCAGATGCAAAAGCATGGTCTGCCCCCAAATCCTCAATCCCAAAGCATCCTCATTCGCATCTAAGCATTTTGAGGCTTCTTTCTCCATTCTCCAAGCAACCAAAAGGTCACAGATGTTAGAAGGTAACAGCTCACATGTCATCCAGTGGCCCTGCCCTCTGTCTGGGAACAAGGGAAGTAGGTGGCAGATTAAATTAAAGGCCAGGTTTCTCTGTGGTTTCCCTCAAAAAAATAACTTCTCCTATTGCACTCCTGAAGCCTGAAATGTTTCTGTTGTCAGAAATGGCCTCAGGATGTTCACAAGGGTTTTCCTTGGTGTCCTTTGGTGGATACCCACAACAAGAATATTGGAAAGAAGCTAAATCTAAGTCCTAACTATTCTGCAACAAGCTGCAGAGCAAGTATACTTTTGTTTTCTGTCCACCTGGATATTGACCTGACAGTTTCCCAAGGCACTGATGAGTTCAGAGACAGGCCTTGGTCCCCTTGCCTTTGGACCCCCAGAGGCACAGAAACAGGCAAGTGTTATGTGATTTGGGCATGCTGGCATGGGATATGATATTTTTCTTTTTTTTTTTTTCCTTCTTTTCTTTATTTGTCCTTATTTCAGGAGGAAGGACTCACTCTCATTGGGACTGTTTTGTCCTTTGTGTAAGGAAAGGGAAAGACAAATAGGGAATTCCAATGGGTTTTGGGGCAGCCAACACCTGGGTGGTGCATTGTGCTTAAAATGGTCTCCAAAAATAACTAGGAGTACAAAAGGGGAAAAATTAATAAGGATAATTAACTGGTTTCCATCTCCAAGTGCTTCAGAGACATGAGCTAATCAGTCTGGAGGCCCATCCAAGCATGCACAATGTCTGTAATTAGTTTGCTCTTCTACTTCCTATACCCCTTCCCCCATAAGATTGCCCACCAAGATTCCTATCAGACAGAACAGGTCTCTTTCTGCCCTTTCTGCAGAGGCCCAACAGTCTTGCCTCCTCTTCTCAAAGTACACTGTCTCTCTGTCAGTCTGGCTACTTCCCTCCCCTGCTGGCCATGATCAAATTTCACTAAATGAATCACAGTCTAGTGGAAACTCCCTCCCATCTTTGCCAAGAATTGCAAAGTTGATGAAAATGGGACTCGAAGCCAAAGGCATTTTAGTACAGTGTCTTACCAGTTCCAACCAACGGGGTTCCCATTGCAGTTGGTTGCTTCTGGTTGTCCTGATTCTGCTTTTAGCTTGGCACCTTTCCACCTGGAGCATCTTTCCCAGGATTATCAGGATGATTACTTGATGCTGCAACACACCTCCAGGGCCCTCCCAGCAGCTGCAGGCTTCCTTCCATCCCAGTGTTCCCTGGTTTTGGGTTTTTTTTTCTTCAATGAAGAGGACTTGTTGAGACCAAGCGCCCATCTATCCAGATCACTGGTGTGGGTTTAAACATTTTTTCTGTTCCCAGTTATCTGGTACAGTTCTGCCCTTGAACCTTCCTTCCCTCTCTGACAATTTCATGGCTCTGCTGGTTCTTCATGCTCGACCTTGATGGTCTAGCAGAGCAGGTACCCCCTGACTGACAACCACAAGTCCTCTCCCAGGTGGGACCTGGATTCTTTGTGGAACCCAAGGCAATGTAACTTCACTTTTTGCCACCAGTAAAATGAGTGTAATAAACTCCATTTGGGGAAGACAGTAGATTCAATGCTGGAGAGGTATCTCAAAATAGAGAGGAACCACTCCCAGTTCTCCTGGGGCTCTCCAGCACACAGAAAGGAGGTTTCTTCATGCCACCCTTAAGCTAACTCCCAAGGACTTAGCAACAACCTAGTTCTTAGCCCAGGCTGAAATGCTGAAGCAAAGTCTCTTTGTGTTGGTGTCATCCACATGTCCAGAAACAGACCTGTCCTCAGGCAGTTAAGCCTGGTGAGACATTGAGGAATAGTCCCTAGACATTTATGTGTTGATAGGAAGTTTTCCATCCCTGAAGCTCTGCAGGGAGGTCCCAGGGCTCCATGCAGGACAGCATGCACAGTTCCCTTTAGAGCTCTCAGAGAGGCTGCAGCCCTGTCTGGCTGCTAGCACAGCCTCCCTAGCCCACAGTGTGGCTGTTGCAGGCTGTACAGGAACAAGAACAACATGTTACACACCATCTCCTTATTCTCCAGCCTTCATGTCTCCTTCTTGCCTTTTCTATTCTGTCCCTTGATTTTTCCATTTGTGGTACCTACTATTCTATTTCCTCTCCAAGTCTCCTCCTTTTCTTTTCCTGCCTGCTATCACCTCCCCAACCCCCTTCCCTCTTGTTTTCTCTCCTCTCCACCTCTGATTCACATCCAATCACCCCAGCTGGCTCCTCTTCTTCTGGAACCCACCAGGGATGTGAGACAGATGTTCCGGATCAACAGAGAGCCACAGATCAGCATCAGCCCCCAGCTGGCTCCCAGCTCTTGTGTCCCAGCTATCCATCAGGAGAGCTCAAGCCCTGACCAGGCTGGGAAGTGATAAAGCTCAGGTGTGCCTTGCTGCCCTTCAGCCTTCCCGCAGGAGCAGGGAGCAGTACCCCAGCACAGGCGTGGGCTCTCTGACGGAAGGCAGCATGCCTCTGCCGCCCCCATCCCACACACCACCACCTAGCCTCGGGGGACAACCACAAGCCCTTATCAGTATTTGGCCCCTTGCTGTGAGGAGGAGGGATGGTTTTCCTTTCTGCGTCTCCCTGCTCTTCCTGTAGCCCTCTGCTCTGTCTTTCCCTCTCATCCATTTCCTTTGACACTGGTCCCAGGCCCTCTGCCAAGTCTCAGATCCATTAGCGAGGTGCCTTGCTGAGTGAAGCACAAATCAGGACGGATCCGGGTGCAATTAGCAGCTTCTAGCACCTCATCTGGAAGGCATTAGCTTGGCGTTTGGGGGAGGGGGTTATGGGTTGGGAGGAGAAGAGGGAATGGATATAGATGCCAAACAGAATAAATAAGCTATTTCTACCACTCCTAGGAACAACCGTCAAGCATATGACAGCAACACACGAGCACGTGCAATAACCATCTGTGGGGGACACAGTTACTGTACCAGGCTGGTGTGACCCATGGGCCTTCCCTCCTGGAGGATGTGGTTATCATGTCCAAGAAGGTACTGAGATGGCATGAAGGTAGGTATGCACTTAGCCACAGCTTGTGGGTGATATCCCTCCTGGTTTTCCCTCACAAACAAAGGCTTGTGGTTATGGTGTTTGTAAGTGGACTTGGTCTACTTTGCCTTCCATCTGGCTCCCAGTGCATTAAAATCCCTGATAACATGATGATGTAGTGTCTGTCATATGTGTGAAGAGCCAAGATAGACTACCAGGTGTTAATTATCATGGCTTATTTGTGTCATAGACACAGTCCCCAGATAAAATAGTTCTCATCAAAACCATGATTCTGTACAAAATATATTGGCCTCAGTTTTTTTCACCCAGCATTGCAGATACCTTTTAGGAAAACCTTGGCATTGCTCTCTGCAGAGATCCAAGCCATCCCCTGCTGGCTTGTCAGCTTGCTTCAGGTTATAGCCTGGGTGCATGGAGGTTGTGACTCTTGGGCAATCTCAGTCCCAAACAATAGGACAGAATAAACAGACTCAAAGTGCAGCCTTTGTGCTGCAGGAAGGTCCTGCAGGAAGGTCCTGCTCTTTCACAGGCACAACGATGCTGTCACACAACGTGTCTCTGAGGGATTCCAATATTACTGACCATTAGAAAAGGTGACTGTCAGAATGCGGGAACCAAAGCCAGCCTGTTCATTACCTTTGCTTTTCCTTTCTGATGGATCTCAGCTTTGGGGAGAAGGCAGGGTGGGAGTGGGGGACCTGGGGGCTGTCCTGTGGTGATCAAGCAGTCTGCTGGGACACAGGACCCTGAGGGACACAGGCCTGCTGGCAGCAGGTGGCTGGCATGGCTGTGAAACAGTGTGTGTTGAACTGGGAGCATTCCGGGGAAAAACCAAACACTGATCCCAGTCACGTCTTGCAGGAGAGCCCACCAGCCAGCAAAGCAAGGGGGCTGGCTTTTATTTATTCATCTGTGTATGATCCCCATGCCCACATGCCAGGTCCCCCCTTGCCACAGCACACACAGGCCATTCCACTGCTCGGGGCCACCTGCTGATGGCCAGGGGCTGGGGAAGCCAAGGCTTCCTCTGAGTCAGTGATCTCATGTTATTTCTGTGCAGGCAGCAGCTGGAAGTAGCTGGAAACATCTCTAACAGTAATTTTTCCTACACCGGCTGGTGCCAGATGATGGTCTGTGAGGCTTTGCTGGTTAATGAGCTCACAGAAAGTGAGCTGCACCTGGGCTCCAGGGCCAGCCATATTCTGAAGATTTCCAGCCCTGAAACTGTGGTGACATAGGTGTGGGAGTGCCTTGTTGAGGGGTGATGAAACTTGTTGGTTCAAAGAGTTTGGCCCATGTTGTTACATTCTCTGTTCTCTGCTGGTTACCCTGGTAGGTACAAGGTAAAGGCGGTGTTGGTTTATCCTGTCAAGAGAATGGAGACTGGCAATGGATGGTGCTCGGTTAGGTTAGAAGGGCAGTGGCTGGAAGGGCCCTGTGAGTGTTCTCTCTGGTTTTTGTACAAAGAGGCAAAATTGCAAGGCACGAGAGAAAGCCTGCACCTCCTTCCACCCCATCTATGCCTCTTGCTTGCAAGGTGTGGCCAAAGTCAGGGATGGTAGAAACATGGCATTCATCATTCAAGCATCCTTGTTCACTGAGCCAATGTGACAAGAAGGCAGCCCAGTGGTACTCAGTGTTTCCCGAAGAGCAGATGCACAATGCCTGGAGAATAGTGTACAAGAGCATGTGGGAGCCTCCTCTGGGTGGCAAACACCTAGATGGGAGAGAGGCAGAAAGGGGGAGCGGATGTGCAATAAAGGGTGTGAGTGCCAGGGTGTATCTGTGCCATGCCCTGGAGGTGCCACATGAGCACGTGTCTGCCCTCCCTCTGGCTGTGAGTGGCTGTGCCTTGCCTTCATCCTTGGAGGCAGAGGAGGACACCCGTGCACGCTCTGCCGGTGGCTGCCTGCATGCACTCTCTTGTCTTCCTGGCTGAGGCAGAGGGAGAAGGCCTGGTTTCGGTTAAGCCTCGGTCACACAAAGATGCCTTTCCTATTACACTTTTGTTTTTCCTTCTAAGCAATGTTCCCATTTAACTCTTCCAACTCTCCCCTATTAGTGTAGCCTGTCCTGCCTGAGGGCTGGCCCAGGTCAGAGATAATTCAGAAAAGAAGAGGAGTTGTTGGACTGTGGTGCTGGAAAATCCTCAGCCCTGCCGAGAAGCTTTGGGAACCTCAGCATGTAAGGACAACATTGTTGAGAAGATCTAGTAGGCCAGGATGAAGGTACTCCAGTGGTGTAGTGCTGAGCATGGTAGAAATACCTAAAGAGTCAATCATGGCATTATCATGACTGAATTTGGCACCAAACTTCAAATCCACAGAGGGGGAATGGGGGAGGCGGAAAAGAAAACATGCAAAGGCCTTTTCAAAACTCAAGACCACAAGAAAAAGCTTCCTATAAACAAATCAAATGGAAATATTTTTTTTTTACTTCTATAAACATTTCCCCTTGAAGCGTTCAACCCAAATATTGCATCACTGTGCTAAGACATAAACAAATCTTGCAGTGAAAGAGATGCACACCAACAATAGACTGGCCTGTTTGCCTTGTCCGGGCTGCGAGAAGTGCAAAAAACAAACAAACAGGGCAAAGAGTGACAAGCAGATGAGAGATGTCTGAGGAGTACTTGTTTGAATATTCAAGGGAGAAGAATCACACACCCCACCCCCCAAATCCCACTGAGCTTCAATAAGGAAATTCATCGCCTTCAGGGTCCTTAGAAAATCACACCTCTGGCAGGTCAAGGACACCAGCCAATCTTGTCTTTCAAAAGCAAGGTAGCTTCTGATTTTCCCCAAATATATTATTTTTAAAAATACATTCTTTGACACTAATCTCTCTTAGGTAAAGATGTATTTATTTTTGCAGTGATCATACTGGTGGTATCAAGAACTAAACTGACCAAGCTGTCCTGTGTTTTACACCATTGTTGTACTTCCTATACAAGAAGCCAAGCCACACACCTATTGGAAGACTGTTGCTGTGAGAAGTAGTTAGCAGGACTTCAGCAGGAGCCAGAGGTCTGGGTCTGGCTTTTAGCTGGTAAAAATCTTTAGAGGCACTCTAGAAAGAATAATTTGGTGGTGAAGTACCCCACAAGAAACACACCTCCAAGCAACAGCAGCTAAAGGTGATTTTACTTTATCAGGACTGCCATTTGCTCTACTTTATGTCTACATACCTCTAATCCAGCTCTACCTCCTACATTTCTCACATTTTTGGGATGCAGTATGACCCTGTAGACATCATACCTCTGAAAGCAGACAAAGAGATCTGCCTCCAGCCCCTCCTCTTGCTCCTGTGCCAGGGAGAGCACTATCCCTGTGTGGGAAAGGAGACTGGACAAGGACATGCTGAGTGGCACTGGCAGTGAGAGACATGGTGTATTCACCATGGCACAACTGTGCTCAGCAATTTTGGTGCTTCCTGGTGCCATGTATTTCGAGTCACAGTACTGTGCTGGGACCAACATTTGGCTCATACCTCAAACGGACACTGTAAGAGCTGGCAGGGACCTACTGGCTTTGTCTCTCTCATCATGAGACACAGGCCAGGAGCTGCACTAGACACTGGCATGGGAGGGAATTTCATTCTTGTTCCAGATCACACAGGAGACACTGTAGAAAGGGCCACCAAAAAAAGCTGTTTAGCAGTTCAGTCTCATGGGAAAGTTTCACTACCAAAAAGCTAGTATAAATTGAAACCTCTTGGGCAGGTGAACTGGCTCTGCATTCAGCTGAGATGAAAGAGAAACATGGTTATCCATGGTTCTTTGGCTGGGATCATACTGCAACAAGCAAACACAACTACGATTTCTCAGGTGGCTTAACGTTCCCCTTCCACAAGCCCTCCTGGTGCTGAGCCATGCTGTGCATGGTCCTCACACTCAGCAATCCTGGCCGAGCTGCCTGCAGCACTGCAGGGAACAGCAAACCTTCTGAGACCATTTGATCTCCCTAGGCTCTTGACAAAATCTTCTCCATGCACGCTTTCTTTGGTCTTGAGAAAATGACTTCAGGTGGTGCTGTGAGAGCTGATTTATGAGGGGAGGCTGACAGAATAAAGGGCCTCACACACTTCTCATGTTACATTGCATCTAGCTGGTGTGAATTCAGAGACATTTACACCCAGCTAGCTGAGGGAGAATTAGGCCCAGACCCAGTTTATCTGTCTGACAACAGAGAGGATTAAAGACCTGCAAATGCTAAGCAGGGGTGGTCCAAAAATATTAGAATCAGAAGTAATGGAATGAAGTATACACGAGTAAAATTTAAATTGTAGAGAAAAGATTACAGCTGACATCCATTCCCTAACCCAAGTGTTCTGCCTTCCACAAGATGCTTCTAGGTATGGCTTACATCAGTCAGAAAAGGGGATTAAATGGGTTTTGGGTTCAGCACGGTCTGGCACGCAGCAGGCAGACTAGAATGGGAGTATTTTGAGCACTGGTGTCTTGCAAGACTTCAGAAGGCAGTCTGCAAGTGGATTACAGCATCCTTCTCCAAATTCCCACCCATACAGCCATGCCTCATGCAATATCTAACACATGCAGTCAAATGAAATGGCGACAAACAAAAGCAGCTGGTAGAAATGAAAAAATGAAGAATTTCAAAGCTTTGCCTGATTTTTATTTGCCTATAACCACTGGCTGCTGCATTGTATCACGCCACAAAAGAATGTGTGGATTTCCTTTTTCCTCCCTGAAAGGTTAGTTTGTTCTTTGGATTAAAAAAGGATCAGAAACACTATGTTATATAACTTTTTAAAGTTCACCTAACCCTTGTTCTCAGAGGCTGTAAATTCCTGAGCACAATGGCCTTGGCATCAGCTGAGATTCTTTCTTCTAAGAGAACACCTAGCTCCTAAAGTTTAGAAGAAATACTGGTAGGTGTTCTGCTATCCTGCTCTTTAAAGTGCAGTAGAAGTGTATTTGTGCACAGCCTAATGAAAAGACAAAGCAGGGCATATATGCCTAGAGGCACAGAGCTGTAAGACCAGCTCTTTCTCTTTTTGCCTTTGCCTGAGTCTCCAGATCGCAGTAGGGTGATGGTATTCAGTGGACACCATATACAAGTAGAGAGAAGAGTATTAAGAGGATACTGCAGATAGGCAGTGCATAGCCTGGCTGACCAAAAGGAGAGGGACTCATAATGATTCAAACATCAGTGTCTGCAAGGCTTAACACCAGAGAGTTGAAGATACTGATAAAGATGATATTAAAGGGTCATATGAGAAATAAGGAACAAATAATGGGAAAGTGCAGGTTGGTAAAATAAAACTGTTTTGAGAGACGTGTCCTCCAAGTTAAACAAGAGCAGTCTCCTTCAGGCTCCCCTAGCAGGGCTAGCCACTGGCACAGAGCAGGGGAAGGTAGGTTTAAGGAGAGTGACACCTCTGACATTGGGGGTCAGGAATGTCCTTTGGCCAGATGGTCAGCTGGGGAGAGAGATGTTATCCCAGAGTGCATCCTCACAATCTAGAGGCTTGCACCAGCCCTCCTCTGGCTTCATGAGCTCTTGGATGGCTCCAGGAAGCACCAGCTCATGAAGGGGACCAGGGGCTTCCCCACAGCTGAGCCTGGATCAGGAGCCCTTCCCCGCACTCCCTTCGGTGCCTGGCTGTCTCTTGGCCCTGGCTGCCAGGCTGGGATGTGGGTTAGCAGATTTTTTCCACGCTGTTTCTCCGGGATCCCTGACAGAGCCCATCAGAGCTGCCTTTTATCAGCACTGCACGCCTTAGTGAGCCTGTCATGACTCACACACAATGTGCTCTGTGCCGGATTAATCCGGCTGGCTTTCATGCTCAGGATGTGGGCGACGGATGGGAGGGGGGGTGTTGGGGGGCACAGGGACAAATGCAGGGCTAGTGAGGGCCCGGGAGAGTGGGGAACCCCAGCCTTTTCACTTCCTGAATTAAGGACTTGTTTGAGGGCTGTTGCAGAGGACAGGGTAAGCACAAGCCTTAAGCAATGAAAGATGGAAAGACAACAGGTGTGTGGAAAAGTGGTAAGGGAAGAGAGATTATAGGTGAATAAATGGACTACAACAAAGAGAGAATGTGATGTAAAGGGAGATCTGTGTTCCTTAAAAGGTAAGCTCCCTTGTTGACAGACATGACAGGTAGCTATTTCCTGCAAGTGTAATTATCCAGGGACTACACTCCACCTAAAGGGATCTTTTCAGTCCTCAGCATTAACCTGGAACACCTTTAAGATGCCTCCCCATCTTCACTGTTGTTGTCTGTAAACTTGCAACAGCCTACTACAGATTAGGGAATCATAAAAAGTGGGAAATCCTAAACCCAGCAGAGTCTGTTTAGATGAGAATAAGATTCCCATCAACTACTGTAGTACCTGGTTTTCATGCAGAGTCTCCACAGAGAAAACAAATCTCACGTGAGAAGGAAAAAACCTGCTTTCTCCAACAAACCTCTACAAAGCTAAAAATTGATACCAGGGGGAAAGGATCAATCAAAGCCACCCAAGCCAACTCCACTAAAACATCTCGCACTCTGCCATGATTTCTAGCTGAAGGGGTTCACACACACACAAAAAAACCCAAACTTATTCTTAAAGAGCTGGGGTTGCTGCAGTTTTATGTACATACATATAATTTGAATGCATATGCTAAAACATTTTATACATCTTTCCTCCAATTTGAGATTCACAACGTTCACTTGAAATAATCCATTCTATCTAATGCTTTTCATCCATGAAAGTCCTACTTTCAGCACCTACTGCCCAAGTTCCCACCTCCACTTGGAAAGGTGAACTACTTTATAGCACCCCATCCCGTCTATCTACTGTATATGCATCCAAAAGTTTCCAAATAATTTCCCACTCAAGAATAAGCTTGCCTGCCACTGAAATATCACTGTCTCTGGATAAAATACAGCACCTATTTAACAGCACAGAGCAATACTGTCATTGTAAAAGATGACATGCATAGTCTTGGTTTTATATCCTGTCCATCAGGGGAGCATTTCTTATCATTATTCTGAGATGGATTTTGGCAGTGAACAAAAAGGTAGGAGGGCATGTCCTACCTCTTTCTGCACACAGCAGGTTCATGGTTCTTGTCTCAGGACTTCCCACATCCAGCACTGGCAGTGAGGTGTGTGGTCATGATCACAAATGTGATTACATCGGCTTTAACTGCAAGAGAAGTTTCAAACTGTAGGAGAGTAGTTGCTAAGTTCTGAGGAAGGAAAGTAGGATTTGGCGGGGGGGGGGGGGGGGGGGGCCGAGAGGGAGGGAGGGAAAGGGTATTTATTTAGGGCATTTGTGTGATCTCCTTACTCAAACAAAAAAGTTTAAAGTTTTATCAATTGCCTTTGATAATTTCCCATTAACGAAACATTTTCTTGAAGACCCTGTCTTCCACTCAAAATGTTCAGTGACCTTGTAAAACACTTGCCAAACACAAGAGGATCTCTCTGACTGCTGATCCCTGAACATTTTAAGACAAGGAAACAAATGGACTTCGGAGCCCACTAACTTTCCAAATATTTCGTATCAGTGACCTGACTACAGACAGAATGGTAGTTCTTTTGAACAGCCCCTGTGGCTCTGTGACATAGAACCCAGCTGGCACAGCTGTACCCATATGTAACACATTTTGTATCAATATGTAACACATTTTATACCAATACATGTATCACTGCAAGAAAAGAGAATGATATCTTTGTGGGGCTGTGTTTCTTTTGTACTGTTTTTATCATGTTTGAAACAGGAACAGTACTAATAAAACTATCTTGCTGCCAACCCCTCTCTCAGAGGGAGAAGCTAGCACTGGTTCACTGCAATTTTTAAAATTTCAAAATACATATGTTATACCTTGTGTGTGCTTGTGTTCGTGCATGAGGGGTAACATATATATTCTGAAATAAAAGAAACACCAGTGAACATATGATATTTCTGTCTGACATCAGGATGAGCTTGACACAACCAAGTCTATGTCCCTGACTTGGACCCTAGTGGTAAAACTAAACTGACATCAAGTTGGTTTAGTTTACGCCAACAAAGATTTCCTAATATAGCCAGGCCCTATCTCTCGTCCTTTCATCCCACCCCCCTATTTAATTTGTCTTTCTGAGTTCTGATGACTGAATCCCTTCCCCCTTTGTTTCTCTGATTTCTTTCTTAATCATCTGCTCCTGAAAGATGCTTAGTTCCTGAATCCCTATACAAATACACTTTCCTTTCTAAGCTTCTCACCAGCCAAACAAGGTTTTATTTGTTTATTTAATTTGACATGCTGGAGAGAAATGATCCAGTTTCCTATGGATTATCGAAGTAACAAATAGCTTTACAAGAAGGTAAACAAAGTAAAACTCATGCTGAAACTCCTTTGAACTGGGGCCTTCCCATTCACATCCCTTCATAATGTGAGCCTTTCCCCTCTCCTCTACACAGTACACAAGATGACTTTCTGGTCACTTTGGACTATGGCCACTCCTGGAACTGAGCTAGTCATCAATTCCTCATCCATCCTTCCACAAACTTATCTTGAATTTACAACAACATGGCCACACAGCTTTGAACTCACTGATGGAGCATTTTATCCATCTTGTCTTTGCCTCACAGCTCAATTCCCCCCATCAAGTTTTCATTTTTGCAAAAATGCAGAGGTAGAGGAACCCAGTGGTGAGCCTGGGAGCCTCTGTGGAGGCAGGCATACCATGGTGATTTTTATTGGGAGTTTTGCCTAACTCAGGTGGCAGACACTGTACACCTAAAGTGGCACTCTGCAACACATCTCCTGCAATGTACATTTCAGGAGAAAAATAGACAAAACAACAAAACTCAGGTATGAATCTGGGCTAAAATTCCTAAGGACTCCGAGTCAGAGCTGCTGAAGAGCAGCTCCCAGGACAGCAAATGCCAGCAGTGTGCAGCTCACATTTTTTCAGGGCGCTTAGGTTTGATGACTGGGGTCTGGCTGGTTTCCCCCCACCCCCACCATCCCTTTCTGTTTATTACTCCTGCTGTAATTGGGAGGCATGTGTGGATGAATTAAACATAGCAAGACAGATGAGAAAACTCTCCCTCTTAGCTGGCTGAATGAGCAAATTTAACTGAGCCTGTTACCCACTGAGTATCGTGCCGACATGCCAGGGTCCGGTTTCCTTTGAGCTCGCCCTTTCATGCGGAGTCCCTCTGTGCCCCCTGCCTTGCTCCTCACAATATCAAACAGCTGGAGTTTCAGTGGCTGCAAGGAGAAGCCTTTGCATCCGACAGCAGCAGCAGTGGGAATTTTGTCTGGGATCAGAGAGGGACAGGGCCAATATGCGCAAATTGGTAGCCAAGGATCAGGGGGGCTCTGACATCTCCAGGAGATCGGACACCCTCATCCCCCAGCCATGGGCTGTGCTTGGTCAATGCCCAGAGTAAAAGTTTCCTTATGCCTGAGGAACTGGGGTTTATGAGGGGGTTTTGGCTTTCACACTACTTTGAGCTTCAGACAGGCCAGGGCATCCAGAAGCTGGTGCTGGTGGGGAGTTTGAAACAAATGCATGCCAGCCTAGAGCAGGCATCCCCAGCAGAGCAACAACAGAGCTTCCCCAGAGCAGGACTGCCACTGGCTTGTCCGGGGATGCCAAGGGGACGTGGCTGCACAAACCAACACCCTGCTTTGTCCCAACACATTTCTTCTGGGAGGCAGGTGTGAGAAGCACAGCATGTGAAGGGCACTGCATCCATCTGCATCCATCTGCATTCCTGCATTCCCTCAGCCTCAGGGATAAACAGGCAATGTAATCCTGCAGGGCTGCAATCTTTCCTTTCATACTGTTTAACAAGTCCTGGGGCACTTCTTTGCACAAGGTAGCTCTAATTCTGCTCTCTTGCCTTTTTCTTCCCACCTCTGTAAACCTAAAACTAGTCAGGGCTAATTCAATTCCTGCTTTAATTTAGGAGAGTTTATGACTGTTTTAAATTAGGAAAACAGCATTTTTCAGACAAGGCAGGTGCTAGAGGTCTTAGCACTTGTAAAAATTAGGCCACTTGGTGAGGTGTCTACATATGGATTTAGCACCTGAGAGTGTGTTATTGAGCAATATAAGGAAAAAACTTGGAACCTTGGAAACAATTTTTTAAAAGACAATTAGAGAGCAAAGTTAACATTTCAGGGGAAGGATGTTTGTGTTCAACCTGATAAGTCTTTGTGTTCAACCTGATAAGCTTACCCATTGAAATGAAAGTTGAAGAAGCCATCTTCACACACTCCCTTGGAACCCAAAAAACCCTACAGAAAAATCAGGTTTAATATTTTCAGTACCCATGTAATAAACCAAGGAAGTAAGAACGCCAAATACAAATAGAAAAAACCACTAAATCCTTTTCATCATCCTTATGAGAAATTAGTAAACCAGGAGGTCAGAACACTCCTGAAGTGCCATTAAGAAGGAATAACTCTGAAACCCAGTGATGACATGATGAAAAACATCAACTCTCACCTTCTTCTTTGAAGACTGAAGGACTTCACATTTAGAAACTGCAGATTATGTTTGTCATCTATGCTCTTCTGTACACTGCAAAAATGTGAGAAACCTATCCTGACCTTTCAGTGACAGATTTGTTTCAAGATAATCTCTTCTGAAGGGCCTTGAAAAACCAAAGATTTCCCTGCACCTCTGGGTAAATTTAAGTTTTGGGGCATGAATTCACTCTTTGGTGCAGGGACACGCAGTGAGGAGGAAGTGATAGGGTTTAATCTCAGGGAGTGGTGTCACTGGTTTTCCTGAACATTTTTATCTGAGACACTTCCCGTGAGAGCAAGCACCTGCTAGGAAGGGATGGCTGGAAGAAAAGACCTTTTCATCCTTTTGGTATTTATTACAGCTGGTGACCGCCGAGGCTGGGGCGCCCAGGAGGGGCGCCCGGGGGGCTCCGTGAGCCGCTGGTGCCGCCCCAGCGTGCGGTGCCAGCCTGGGACCCCCGCGCCCGGGGCCCCACAATCCTCGCCCCGCACCCCGGGCCAGCGGGGCCGCCTCCCCCGCCCACAACAAACTTTTCGTCCCAACTTTGCCGCTTCTGCCGGCCCGGGAGCGTGGGGCGGCGGGGAGCGGCCCTGGGGGCCCGCGGCTCCCGCTGTGCGGCGCTGGGGGGATGGCGGAGGGTGCGCCCGGGGGATGGGGCTCGGCCGCGGCCTGCCTTGGGAAAAGGGTTTTACTGGGAGTTTTCTCCCTTCTCTGGCTCCTCCTCTTCTTCCCTCCTCCTCAGGGGGAGGGGAAGGAGGGAGGCTCTTGGGGCTGGAGTAGCCGGAGCAGGGAATTGTTTGGGAGTTCAGTCATCCGAAAGCCGTCTCCCGTATGGAGGGTCTGGCTTCCCGCATCCCGGCGCCTTTTCCCTCCTCCTTCTCCTCCTTCTCCTCCTTCTCCCGCCGCGCCTGAGCTCAGCGCGGCCCCCCATCTCCAGCTCCAACCCGCAGAAAAAGCACAACCACCACCCCCAGACCAAGGGTCCCCTCACTTTCCCCTTCCCCCCAAAGCAGCCTTTCCCCCTTCTTTTCCTCTCTCTTTTTTTTTTTTTTTTTTCTGTGTGTGTGTGTGTGTGTGTATAGTGAATTCCCCGCAGATCCGGCCTGGAAGTTCCCAGCTCCTGGAGGTAAACCTCTTTGTTGCTTCCCTTCGTTTGGGGTATCTTTGTGTTTCCCCCCGCCTGCTCCACTGGAGACCGCGGTGAGTGAAAGAGAAGGGGGCCCGGGCCTGGTGGCCGTGGCGAGGGGCTGGGAGGACGCACGGTGGTGGCGGGCGATGGGGCGCAGGGCTTTCGCCCCATCCATCTTCAGGCAGCGGCAGAGTTCGGGAAGTTAGTGTGGGGATGTGAGAAAGGGGGTCTGCCTAGGGACCTTGGTCACGCTGGTGACAAGGGAGTAGCGGAAACCCGCTGGTCCCCACCGGGACCGGGCTTGTTTTGGTGCAGGCAGGTGAGATGTGGGGGGGGCTCGGATGTATCTCTCCAGCTCTTCCTCCTCGGCGGCTCGGCCACAACTAATGGAGGGCCCCGGGCACGCACACGCTCCGCGGTGCTCCCGGGCTCGCCTGGAACTTCCCTAGCAGCCTGGTCCACGACCTTGCCCCGTCCTCACTGCCGGCTGGGCGAGGAGGCACGGTGAGCAGTGAGGGAGGAGGAGAAGCTGTGCAAAGTAAGCCGCAGATCCATCCTCCATTGCTCCAACTCTTGTCAAAAGCTGCTGGGAGTTTACAGGCAAGAGCTGTCTGGCAGATGCGAAGGCATTTCGGTCTGTGCTCTGTGAAGGGGCTGCTGCTGCTGCCAAGAAAAGCGGGAGTGGGTAGTCCATCTGTTAGTAGAATTTTTGTCCTCTTCTGTGACTGTACAGTTTTTAACCGTGGTACAAGGATGAGGAGTGATTTGGGTCAGGGGAAGTAATTTTCTGCCTGGCAGTGGGATGTTGCAGGATTTGTGCACGCATGCCTCCCTGCTTGGACTGCAACTTTGGCAGATCGTCTGGATGGTGACTGTAAATAGAAAATGTGTTGGGGAGAAAGTGGGATGCTGAATTTGTAGCCGTGTCCAAACAAGACTTATTCAAGTGCTCTGAAGATACTAATACTTACTTTGGAAAATAATAGACTTTAACCAATACCCCTGGCTGGCAGAAAGTACTTAATACAAATCTGTCTTTGGGCATTTCCCTGCCTGATTCTGGTACCCCAAGTGTTATTTCACTGGCATTGTGTGAAAAGCAGTTCACATCTATTAAAGTTGGTCTTTTTTTGTCCTTCTCGTTTTAAGGAAACTCTCTTGACCTCTCTGCAGCATTATGTGAGTGGGATAACAGGAATCCATACACACACTTGGCACCCGCATGTAATTCCCAGCATGTCTTAAATGTTTTTCTTGGTGCCCAATTCTCTTAATTTCTACATTACTACCATAGTGTCTTTTTGATATGTCCATTTGCAATCTGCCATTAACATTTCTTTTCCCATGGGCTAAAAAACTACCATGGAAAATATTAGAAGACTGTGGGCATTTTGTAAGTAGAATTTTATCTTAGTTTTCTTTTGAAACTAACTGACTTAGTGTGCCTACGATTAAGAGGAGGTTTCCTCCATATTTATGCCAATGTAATTATATGGCAGACACTTTGAATTAATGGGTTGAATATTGAGGTTCATGTCTTGGGGAAGGATTTCAGCAGAAACACATCATGGGTTTGCAGTGAAGATTTATTCTGTTTATTTAAATGACCTAAAGAAACAAAGGTGAAATAAATTACTATGCTGCTAGGAGTCGTGGGGATCCTCTGAAGTAAATAGGACAATTAGGAAGAGCTGTGAGCTCCCTGCTGGGTGCATGATACTTCTTACAAGAAGTAAATGGAGTTTTGTTCCATGCCCTTTCCTTAATTCTCCCCTTCAGGTACAGGGACTCATCCTACATATACCAAGCAGAAGAGGTCCCAGTAGGTGTTTGCTGTGAGGGCTGAAGTCAGATACAGTGCAGTCCTCCCTGCTTCCTGCTGGGGAATGTGAGGCAGGTTCATCTGAACGGTGCACAGAGGTTCAGTGCAGCTGGGAAAAGCAAGGTCAGTTTTCTCCCACTCATACACACACACCCCCACAGGATCTTTATTTGACAGATAGCCAAGTACAAGTAGCTGAATCCACACATTTCTTCTCTGCTTGGCACAATGAAGAAGCATTGGAGCTGCATAATTCTGCATGTGTGTGCTCCAAACTAACATGTAAGTTGTGTGAGTTCTGTGTATCCCTGCAGTCTTGAGAAAAAAGCTTTTCTGTGCCTTCTACTGACATGATACAGAAGCACAGACCGAGAGGGTCTTTGGGATTGCAAAGTGAAACCCAGTGTCTGGTGTTTGCAGAGATCTTTCCAGCCCTCAGAGTGTGAGACTCCTGGCTTGGAGTTTTGCTCCATCGAAGGACAGGTGAATCATTGCTCAGCCACTTCGCTGCTTGAAATTCTGCTATAGCCTCAAAAGTAACAGCAGACAGATCCCTCCAGATCTTCAGTACCAAACTGACAGCCCTGCAATACCTTCATGATGCTGGTACAGCTCCTCCTGGCTTACTAGGGTCAGCAGAATTGCCTCTTTGGGAGCCAGCTAGAGCCTCCTGCCGAGCAAGAAGCATCACGGGCGGGGCTATGAAGCAAGCAGCCTGCTTTGTCCCTGTACTCCCCAGTGCTGCAGAGGAGAAACTACCTTTCCTCAGTTAAGAAAAGTTACTAATTTAGGGCAGACCTGAATTTTTGTAGTTTCTTGTCATTGTTAGTGAAACACTTAACTGAAACACCACCAGATCTATGTGCCAGTGTTTCCTGGCCTATTCCTGAACCACATGCCCTTAGGAGCACAGAAACCTTGCAATCTGGTAACAAGCATAGGGGAAAAAACAACTATTGCTTCTTCTACGTGGGCTGTGGGAGGGAACATGGGTGACAGGACAGGAAAGGCACTTCAGTTGGCAGCATGTGTTGGGAAGTGGAGGTGTTTGGGCTGGGTCTTCAGCCCATGCATATGCCTTATTGTGAGCTTGAATTTTCTCCACAGCCCTGTGCCTTACAGTTCCCATGCAGAAAATGGAACTGGACCCTGTGCTGATGGGTTGAGTGCTAGGGGGGTGGCATATATTACTGTCTATGTTGGGTCTTGCCAGCTGACCTGTACCCAACCCTCATGTCTCTCAGAGCAGAACTCAGGTGCTCTGGGGAGAACCCCCTCTGTTGTGGTGAGCCTCCTGAGGACTGCCACAGGACTGGAGAGGCACCTCCGTGCCTCCAAAATCACTCTCTTCCCAGGCAAAAGCAGGCTGTCTCCCAGCACCCCGCCTTGTGTGCCTCCTGAAGCAGGGGAGGAATGAAAGGGAAAAGTGTGTTGGGGACCACGCTGGTTGTTTTAGCCCAGGTTGGCCTGCAGGTGGGTTTTCAGAGACTTGAGCTCACCTGGGCTCAGTTTAGTCACTCTTTAGCCTGCAAGGTGTTGCAACAGCAGTAGGCCAAGGTGACTCCAGATTAACAAAAGTTCTTTTGGCAGTAAATAATGGTGGGTTGTTTGTTTTAATAGCTGATTCCGAGTGCCTCAGAGACATGAGGCAAAATTCCCTTGGACTTCTTTAATGTGCAGAGGTGACTTTGATATATTACTGCTGGTGTGTTACAGACCAAGGCTTGCAAATCTCTTGGTTTAAACTGTTACCTTCTGGGCTAAAAATTTGCAGTATGAATTTTGCAGTTAGGATGGGATATCCCACAAGGAAAAAGTTCTCTTGCAAAATCTTTGGAGACTTCCTGTTTCTGGTTAGACTGAAAACATCCTGAGGGAAAAAACCTGCTGCTGTATGTTCTGGTGCTCCTGTGGTCAGTCTCAGTTTAAGAGTTTGTTATGTATTCCAGTTCCTAGGCCACAAGAACAATTTAAGGCAAATAATGACTAAATGAATTGCAGGTCCTCCGGTGGAATGGGGGTAAATACCGTCTTTCAGGTTTCAAAATGTACTTTGGGTAATTGTTCAACGTAAGGTATTGCATGCATCTTTTTCTGTTTCCTGATGCTAGGTTTAGTTCCTCTTGGCTCTGAATCATACAACATCATATCTGCTGCTTCATTGGCTGAACACAGTGCTTGAAGCCTGTTCTCTGGAAGGAATGCTTGCAGAAAGGGAAGCTTTCAAAATTTGCTTTGTATGCATATTTGTACATAAGTCTTCTAAAATCTCTCCACAGGAGCGTGTGCTCCAGCAACACAGCTGTCTGAGTGTCCATGGGAAGCTAAGACAAAAGGAGTATGGATGCAGTGGAAGCAAGTTGGCTGAAAAGCTCAGAAAGATATTTATTGCAGGGAAAAGAAACCACTTGGTGCTTACACAGTCCCAGAGCTGCTGCAGGCAGTGCAGAGCTTTCTGCTTAAACAGGGAGCAATAGATCCCTACCCCGAGGATGTTACATGCTCCTTTTATTAAAATGGCCTCTCTTCCTTGCAAAAGGACAAATGGGATGGGAGGCTCAGCTCTGGGATGGGAGCCTGATGGGGTTAGTAGCAGAGCACCTGGACTGGCTACCTGTGAGGGGCTCTGAGGGCTGCCTTTGTGTGTTGTAGGAGCTCTTGAGTAAGAGGCAGTGCCAATTTATTTTGGCTCTAGTGGCATCGATGGAGAGAAATGTGCACCAGGGAGCGTGTGGGATGTGCTCGAGCTCCTTTGCCCTCCTTGTGGGCAGTGTGCCAGCACAGAGGTGAGAGCCAGACTTTACCCTTGCTTTCTGCTCAGCTGCTCTTGAGAGGCTGCTGCCCTGTGTCCAGTCATCTTCGCTGAGCAGCCGTTAGATGTGAGGATGGCGTCTACACTTTGTGCCTGTGCAGAGTTTTGGAAGCTTGCTGGGTGAAATCTACACCACACTGCAGCATGTTGGCCCTATGGAAACCCACCGTTGTCAAGTTTGCAGAGGTTTTGGGCTGTGGTGTCTCTAGATGTGTGTGTGAAAGCCAGATGGTGTTTTGGAAAGCGATCATTTTTCATTAACTTCTCTGTGCCTGGCAAAGGCAGTAAATCTTTCACCCTGAGCCCTGCAGTGGCAATACCATTTTAGCTCTCTCAGGTCCACTCTGGCAGAGACATTAGCTAGCGCGTTGTACTTTCATGCACAGCCATAGTCCCAGGGCCCTGCCAAATGCAGGGATGTGTTCACTGATTGTAATGTCAGCAAGTCTGAACAAGCTTCTATATCTGAAGACTGTGCATCAGTCTGCATTCAGATATATATCCTTCTGCTGTTCTTTAAATTGTGTGTGCAGGGGAAAAGGGTGTAAAGATCCCTATCAGAACTGTGTTGTCAGCTTTCAAATACCAGAATGAGGTTACTTTTTATTTTCTTTTTAGTTGACAGAAAGACAGGTTAGACAGAGCCCTGTGAACTAATGTGTTGAGTTTAGTGTGGTTTAGAAAGCCTGTGGTAATACAAACATACTGAGGTAGTCTTTGAGAAATACACCTCAAATATGGATACACTGGCCTGGAATACAGCAATTACTTGCAAAATTCAGCTTCTTCTGATAATGTCACTGTAATTTATCTTGGTACTTTTAGGGAGAGCAGCCGCCTTGCTTAGTGATGCCAGTGTTTTAGGGCGCAAGCCTGGGATGTGAGGGCAGCTGCCTTTGATTCTCCTCTACACCACAGATTTCTCCCCAAGTTGGGGCAAGTTGCTCTTTGCCTCACCTCTCCACCTGCAAAACTAAATGTCACTTCCCTGCCTCCTTGTGGTGTTGTGGATCTGCTAGAGATCGACAGACCACAGATTTGCTGGCCCTCAAAAACCTCTTGGAGGAGGACCACAGCTGGTTTCAGCAGAGAGCCTCCTTTGGCACTGACAGCCCAGTGGACGGCTCCTGTGGTTGCCTCTGGGTACGTGTGCCCCTGCTTGCTGGGTGGATGTGGGCTCTGTAGGGGCTGCAGGATGCTTTTGGTTTGGAGGGCAGGCTGGTGTGCAGCTACAGCAAAGGCCCTCTGAGCGTGACCCTCGGGGAGCCTCGCATAGGTAGCAGCAGTGCAGCTGCAGCGAACTTCTGGCTCCAGGCAGTGGTGGTACAGAGAGGCCATTGTAATCCTATGTGCTGTACAGTGTACATCTCAACAGGCTAAGTGGCTCCAGGGTTGGTTGTTTTTCTTATTTTCCCCCTCCTCCTCTCCATCCCTTCAAATCTACTTTATGAAGTTCCTCCCCTTAAATTGAAAATTTGGCCTTATCTTCAAAGAAGCCCTTTAATGCCAAGCTTTTAAAGGTGGGGAGGAGGTGAGAGCAAAAACATCACATCCATTAACAGCCCAGTTGCCAGAGAAAATGTTTTTTAAAACATAATCTGAAACCTTAGTGTTTGGGAGCCAAAGCCAAGATTTAATACAAGTATGGGCCTTGTCCCTAGAGAGTCGCAGTGCTGGGAGTATGCTGGCACAAAGACAGACCATGGAGCGAGTATTCTTGTGCATGCACACACACAAATAGACAATTATTTGGAAGCCAATAGTGTTCTGGATGCTGAAGAAATTTAATCTAGTGTCTTCTGTCCCAAATTGCTCCCTGAGCTGTAGCTGATGTGGAGAGCAATTTCATTGTTCCAGCACTTCTCTGGACGGCAGTCCCCTCTGGAGCAGGAAGATTCCTGCTATTTGTTGGCCATGGGTGGTAAAAAGGACTGGCTGATCCAGCTTCTTTAGAGCCTGCTCCTGTCAGTGAGAGATTTCTTTGGGACCCCTGAATGGTGATGGCCATAGGGTTTTTGTGTTTTATTTCTCCAGAAGAAAGCTGCTTGTTTAACAGACCCAAGCACTGTCAGATTGAAGGGTTGGATTTGAGTTCCAGTGTCAAGAGATGCTTTCAGAAACATGCAGGGTGGGATATTTCAAAAACACCTGGGCAGACTTTGATGATGCAGTGGGGAGTCAATGAGACTTGTGCATTGAGACCAGCTCCCCCTCTTCACTTTTCAGTACAGGGTCACGTTGGTGAGTTTATGGGACGGTCCCACTGTCACCAGTGTAACAGCTGCCCAGATTAGTCCTGACCACCTTCTCCTGCATGGAAGTGGACCCTGTTTCCTAAGTGGTTATTCAGGCATATCCTGGCTTGCAAGCACTTGAAATGCAGTTTCTAAACCAGAGTCATCTGGGCAGAAAGAGAGCAAGATGGCCCCAGTTACCCAGTTGCAATGGGGTTTGAATCCAGTGAGGAACACCCCATTACTAACAACTTCTGGGCATGGCTAGCCAGACCACAGCAGAGCTGTGGGACCCTTGCAGGAGGAGGGCTTGGTATCTGCTAGCTCTTGAGTCCCTCTGGGGGCTTCTGTACCCCTCAGCTGGCCAAGCAGGGTATCAGGCTTTTAGCTGTCAGGCACTTCTGCAGCTGGAGGCTTGTAGGGTGAGACAAGCTTGTGAGAAGCTGGTGCATGAAGAGGTCCTCAGAGAGGCACGCCAGCTGCTTTAGATGTGTCCATCATCACTTTTCGTCACTCTGACTTTACCCTTGGGGTGTCTGGGACTGGCCTGAAGGGAAAAGATGTTTGTTTTCCAGCAGATGAGGAGCTGAGCTCCTGGTTCCTTGCCAGCTTGTGCCTGAACACTCTGTAATTCTGTAGAGAAAGAGTCCAGGGCTATGCCAGGACTGTTTGCCTTTGAGGACCTTGCTGCTCTGAGTGCCTGAGGTGCTGTAAATGTTGCAAGAGTAGTTTAGCTATTGTCACCCCAGTTCCAGATGCTGTCAGAAGTGGCTGCCCAGGCAGCAGAGAGGAGGAAGGTCTTGGGCTCATGATCAACTATGCTAGATGACCATGCAACCCATTAGTTTGGTGATGGATACTGAGAAGGGGAGGTCCATACAAAGGTACAGAGCTGGAGCTGCTGGAGCCTGGGTGTATTTGCTGATCCTACTCACCTCTTGGTAGGGAGGTATGGAGCCAGTTTCAGGAAGCCTTAAGGAAGAGTGATCAGGTTTACAAGGCTACAGCAAGACGAGCCAGCCCTGTGTCTCACAGGACGGGCACCAGTCTACTCCAGCTCCTACTCGAGCTGGCTGTGCTTGGCTGGTGGGAAATGTGCAGTACGGGCTGTGGGATCCTGCTGATGGCATCATGAAGCCTGTGGTCTTTTCTGGAAGGAAGGGTCTGCTACTTACATCATGTAGTAATTTAGGCAGGAACATAGTTGCTAAATATACAGTTGTCCTGTTTTCCTCACAATTGCCTGGGCTGCAGGTTTGGGGAGAAGGGAATAGGAGCACAAAGAGACCAACATCAAGAGTAAATGGCAGCTTGTGTTTATCATTGATGCCTGACCCTATAATCTCCCTGGGGATAGCTTTGGACATCCCTAACCTCTAAGCCACTTGAAAGAACCACCTTTAAAAAAATTTCCCAAACTAGTGACCAAGCAAACAACTGCAAATTTCATCAGCCACAAAAATGTGAGTATAACCCAGTTTTAGCATAGTTTTAGCACTGAAGATAAGTACAGGTTTCTTGACTCTCTGGATGAAAGCCTGAGAAAGGCCTGCTATACCATCTTCCCGCATCACCATATTCCAAAACCTGAATTACTATTTGTATTACAGTTGTGTCTACAAGTTTTAACCAAGGTTGGGACACAGCTGTGAGAGATACCATGTTAACTTGTAGTGTGAGGCTGTTCCTGCACTCCCATTCAAAACACTGAGGCAAATGTGAAAGAGGAGATAAAAATAGAGCATGAAAAGGACATGTGTGCTTTGGAGTGACTTGGCAGGTCAGGACTGCAGCTAAGTACAGACTGATAGTCAGTCTCATGTTCCATGTCCCATCTTCCACCGTGCCCTGCTCAGTAGAGGTCAAAGTCAAGTGTCAGTAAACCTTGATTGAAAGTTGTCCGCCTTGAAGCTGCGAGTTGTCCATAGCAGAGTCTCATCTTCCTTAGCCTTCAGCTCCCATCAGTGGCTACATGTGCTCCAGTTAATGATTTCCCAAAGGGGCACTTGGCACTGCAGGTGGTGTTGGTACCATCCTGCTGCTGTGCATGTCTTACACTGGGGCAGGCAGCCGGTCTTGCAGAGCTTGGGAGCTGCAGGTGGAGAGCAAGAGCTTGTGGCTGAAGGGAAAGGAAAGGAGCCAGTTCTGTCTTTAATTCTCTCCTGTCAGCCGGTTTTCAGTTGCGGCATCATGCTGTGAAAGGTAGCTGGAAGAGCAGAGTGCCAGTGTAACAACAGTGTTTTGCTTGCAGCGTGCAATCTCAAGTTAAACCATACCATTACATAAATATTGCATGCCTTCTTTCCACAGGGGGTCTGGGATTGTACTTCTCCTGCTCTGGAGGCATTGCCTTGCAGTGCACAAGCCAAGAATAAGCTCTAACAGATGCTGCTGAGTCCAAGTCCGTGGCTTGTATTGTGCCCAGGTGCAAGAGGAGATGTTCAGGTCAGCAAAGAGGTACCTTACACTGTAAGGAGGTGCAGGAACAGCAGGGAGGGACAGCAGGGTTACAAAGAGCTGCTCTTCCTGAGCACATTGAGCCGGTGTCTGGGGACATACAGGGGTACCTGAGTGCTAATCTGACCCCTGCAGGCACAGGCAGCCCAGTAAGGAGCAGCTGTGTGGACACCAATGACCGGACACGAGCAAAACTTGGCTTGATGCATTAACTGGGAGCTCTCTCTCAAGGAGGATAGGATTGCTTCAGTGAAACCTGAGCAGGTTCTTTCCTCCCTCCTTTCTTGTCTGACTTAGAGCACTGTTTGGGGAAATGAGTGGGGATTCAGATGCATCCTCTTCTGGTACCTATTTGCAAAAAGCTGCAGGCAAACTGTCTTGGAGGGCTGCTCATGGCCATGCCCTACTGCTGTCTGAGTAACAGCCTGAACTGCAGTCAGAGGCTTTTTGCTCAGAGGAATGCTTTGAAACATACTGTTTTTAATGGCACTGTGTGTTGCCAGGGGCTCTTTGTGTCTTAAGTGAAGGGATGACTCTTTGCTCTACTCTGCAGGAAGAGGAGCCTATCTGTAGTAGGACTCCTCCATTTGGCAAGTGTTTTGATCTGCTCTCTGCAAGCTAAATAATTGAATTACAGAAGAGATCTCAGATGAGGTGCTTTGTGCCCTTGCAGTCAGTGCCTTGGGAGTGGAAGAGTGGTGGGAGATGTCAGACAGCTGCACAGTTAAATTTTTTTTTTCTCTGTTGATCCCAGGTCACTCCCTGTGCATGAAAGACTGCAAAGAGGCCCTAACATAGCTGCTGCCTTCACTGCTGTCCAGCTGAATTAGACAGGGCATGGGATGGAAAAGGCATTAAAAATGGGCTTGTGCTGCCCATCCCTCCTCATGCTTACTGTGAATAATCTTTTCCTCTCTCCCATCACACAGCCCCCTTTCAGTTTTGCCTCAGACCTCGCAATGAGAAGGGAGAACAAGATTGCAGCTGAGGATTCTAGCGTGGCCCTGTTCCCTGTGTGCATGCTGCCTCCCAAAGGATGTGGGTGCCTCTGCCAGGTCCTTGCACCCCCTTTTCTCCCTGTTTTCTGTCTTTAATTTTCCCTTCTCTGCCTGAGGTCCCAGTGCTGCCAGCAGCAGTTGCCGGGGCTGAGAAATGCTTGTTGGGCTGTATCCTGGGTGCCCCTGCCCTTACTTGTTTTGGAGAAGGCTGATAAGGAACGACTAGGGGTGCCTCCCCAGGCACCAGCCCACTGCAGCAGAGGTGCTCCCAGCCCTCGCCGACCCAAGGCAAGCGCAGCGTGCTGCGTGTCGGAGCAGGTCTGGGAGCCCTTGCCCGGGCACGGTGGCTGCCTGCAGACACAGGCAGGGCTGCTGCCTCCCCACAGGTTATTCTGGAGAAATGCCGTCCTCCAAGTGAGATCCGTGCCTCCCCTTCCCTTCTTTCCCCTCAGCTGGTGGATTGGGGCTCAAGGGTTCAAAGGCAACATTTTGAAGTCCCCACCAGCATTTCTGATCTCACAGCATTTTGCAGGCTAGGAGGGTTTTATGCTGACCTGTCTCCTTACAGGCAGTCAGGGAAGCAGCGGACATGGTGTGTGCTGAGGTGCCAGCATCTGCAAGGGGCATGTAGGAACCAGGCCAAAAAGGATCAAAAGCTGTTAATGAGCCACAGATGGTCAGCTTTACCTTGGAGCCTGCTGATTTGGGCTTCTAGAGCTTTCTGCTGAAGAAATATGTGAATAAAAGCTGGTAGCAGTCAAGAGCTGGGAAGGAAGACCCTAAAATAAAGATCCTTAGACATATATGGGGGACTTCAAGAGATCGTCTCTGCTAGAGGCTCATCGTGTTTTTTCTGAAGGTCTCCTTAACTACTTGAACTACTTGTGGGCTGCAAAAAAAAAAGACTGATTTTCCATGGAAGAATTTTGTAGTCGATAGGTAAGACCAGCAGAGGTTTATTTGTGGCTGTTACAGAGGAGGATCTCCAGAGGCTTTGCTTGAGTACAGAGCCCCGAAGGCTGCAATAGATGTGTTCCTCTCTTGCACAGGGCAGGATGCTCCCAACAGATTTTTGTTATCGGCAAAGTAAAGCAGAGAAACAGAAAAACTTCAGCTGGCAAGAAATGCAGAGGGAAATTATAATTGTTTCCCTGTTGTGCTTGCAGAAAGAATTCTTGAAGCTGCCTTCTGTCCCATTTTAAAATTTTATGTTTATATAGCTTATCTGTTTCATGAAGAACTATTACATCCTGCAGCACATTGTGGATGTGACTATATGAGAACAGCTTGTTTTACCCATCCCAGGGCAAAGTATGCCAGCTGCACAACTGGATCTAAAGTCATGGAACAGCATTTTCACAAAACTGAGTGCTTTTCTTCCTGAAAGAATTTATTATATTTTCCAAGGTAAGAAATGGTGAATAATTTCCCTAATGGTAATTCTGAAATTGTATTTCCCTTAGATAGGTGAGTTTTCACAGCTGTGAGAGGGAGGGGAAAGACCTTATTCCTTCCCACTTATAATGCTGCAGTTGTGGTCTGTAGCAAGTGACAGTATTTTATGTAATTTGGAGGGTAGGTACTGCCTGAGCTGATCTACAGATGACTTTGCACTGAACAGTGGAAGGTTTTTCTGGGGCTATTTAGTGCTATGGGACAGTCACAGATTTTCCTTCTCAAAGAAAGCATTGACAGTCCCTGTAAGCAATTAGAAATGTGTCCTTGAGGCAGAGGATGGCTTTTGCAGTGCATCTGAGTTCTTAAAGCAGTCTCTGTACAATAAAGGAATCTAATACCCCTGATGTTCCTTTACTGGAAAGTAATATAAGGATTTTTGGAAAATCCAAAGAGTTCTAGATTTGTATTTCCTGGTAGACAAGCAAATATCAGGAGTTTGCTGTGTCCTCCCATAACACTGCTGTGTGAGTCTTTGGAGAAGGCCATCTGATCTTTTCTGTGAAACGTTTACTAAAACCTCTCAAGCAAAGGTGATTTCTGCATTGAAAAAACATTCTAAACTGATAAAGCAAAACACAACACAAAAGCTTCTTAGTCCTTTGCAACAGAAGACAAGTTAGACTTCTTCAATTAGATTATTAGCATGTTAGACTTAGGTTTTAAAAATGTCTTAGGCTGAGCAGAATACATTGATAGATGGAAGAGTAGATTAGAATCTCCTGTTGTCACCCCCAAAGCCCAGGAGCTGGTGTCACTGTTTATTCCTGGTCTTTTTACTGCTTACAGTTTTCTCCAAAAATTACTAAACATATAAAACAAGGATTGGGTTTGGGGTTTGAGGTTTCTTTTTTTTTCCTTCCCCTGTTCTAGGCCAGACTCTGACCACAGTCATGTATTTGTTTTTTTTCTCTCTTACTTCCAAATGCAGTCACATAACAATAGCCTGGAAAAGAAGTACTGGAAATGATTTGTTCACTAATTTATTTCCTTTTTTGGGCTACAAGGAGTGGGTTAGCATTTGGGTAAGGAGGCTGGGAGCTCCAAGCCATCTCTTTCAGGGTTGAAGAGGGTTTAAATCGGAATCATCCTGTTAAAATGAGAAGTACTGTAGAAAGGCAGCCTTTCTGGAGCAAGTATTTCCATTGCCCCATGTGCAGAGCTTCACACTTGGGACACCTTTTCTCAGTTGAACTTTATTTGCTATTTATGTAATAGCAGCTTCTTGTACAGACAATCCTAAACAGGCTTTGTCTGCCACAGGTAGGCAGGGACTGACTGGAAGAGAAATGCTCCTCCTGTCTTGGGCATCTTCAGAAGTGGGTGATTGTTTGCTTTCCTTAGCAGTCTGCTAATAGGAGGTAGTGGGTGGTGTTGTCTTTCTTATTTACTTTATGTAGGATTTCATGACAGATGGTGATTTTGACTGTTATCCTCAGCTGTAGAAACTGCTTTCTAAACCAAGCTAGCTATGATGGAGGCATTGTAGCAGAAGGATCTGTGAAAGAGGAAAGCCTATCAGAGACATCACATTCCCAGCTGATTGTGTTCTGTCATCTCTCTCCTGAAGAGCAGGAAAAGAAGTGTTTTGCAGACAGGGTTAGGAAATACATTTTTAATGTCTGGATCTTTGGGTCTTGGCAGGTGACACCTCTGATTGCAAGGAAAATTAAAAATCACCAGGTGGGACAACAATGAATATGTGACTGCTGTGCTGGTCAGGAGGGTGGTTGTTAAAATATTAAACAGTACAGGCAGTGAAATCTTGATATTTTATTGATGTTTCAATGGATTTGGTCCTTACAGGAGAGAAAGCAGAAGCAAGTGGAGCTTATGCATACTGGAGAGGGAACATAATCTGATAAAGGCTAGACCAGTCAGTTTTCAGATCGCAGGAAATTTCCTCAAAGTATTTATTTATTTATGGCTCTGCTGAAAAATTTTCAACCAGCTGTGTTTAAAAATATAACAGTAATGAGATACTTAAAAAAGGAGTTAATCTCTCCCTCTCTTTGACATGCTGCAGAGGACCAGCTGTAGCACAGGCAAACCCTGGGGAATCCAAGTGGCCTAGCCGTGCAGCCTGCGAGCCAAAGTCACACTTTGGGAAGCCAAACTCTGGAGGGAAGCACTGGCCTGTGGCAAGTCATGGGGATGGTGACCATTTGGCCATCCTCCAGGGGCAGCAGGTTTAGCCTTTGCAGCTCTTCAGCTCCCCAAATCTCCCCAGATCTCTTAGATCCCAGCCACTTGTTCTCAGGGCAGCAAGACCCAGTTTTGTCTGAAGTACTGGGAGGCCTTGAACTGTCTCTGACACCCCCGATGGGGAAATGCTGGAATGAGGAGGAAGGGAAACCAAGGGCTTTTGTAGTGAAGGAACAAAAAACATGCTCTGCATGTTTCTGGGTTCAGCTGTTACAGACTACAAACCAGACTGGGTTTTTTGTTTTGCTTTTAAATGCTTCTTTAGCCAATTCATTTTTTAAAAATTATTTTTTCTGTCTGTCTTTTTGGGAGACAGAGCCAGTCTGGGACTCCCCATTTAGCCCATTCAGCCTGTCCACAAAGCATGCACAAGCCATCTTCTCCAGGCTCATTTCCTCTAGGATTCCCTATGGCTTGGCAATGGCCAAACCTTTGTGTTTGATATCAAGGTGGAAAGGGCAGGCCAGCTGTGCTGTATCCTCCAGTCCTGTGCCAGTAGGGTTCAGTGCTGGGTGCAGGAACTCTGGGAGAGCTACAGCTGTGAGAGTGGTAAAAAATGTGTGTGGTGATTGGCAGAAATAGTTTTGAGGAAGCAGATGCCTCCTCCTCCGATGATGATGATGATGGCATGGCACATAGTAGACTGGAAAGGCAAAGCATGTTAATTTTGGTCCCAGGTGGAGGATTGTGTGGAGAAGTCTTGGCTCCTCTGTGCCTACTGGTTTCAGCTTCAAGATGCACATCACAACAGAAAAATCTCCTCTCCCCTGCTTCCTTTTTCCACCACTGGTAGCTAATCAAGATTTGGTTTTAATGACTTCCCTCTACTCTTTCTGTTTCCTCTCCCCCTGCCCCACACATGCCTTTTTTATATTTTTTTATGCATTTCTTTTTGGCAGAAGTTGAAACGCAAGAAGCGTTTGGACCAAGATGAAAACAGTGGAGGAGCATGTTGGGCAGTGCAGTGCTTTGTTCTGAGTTCAGGGGGACGCAAGGGGGGGACGGGATGTCATTTCCCAGATGGGGACCCTGCCAAAGATGTTCTTGCTTCAGAAAGCAACAAGCGATTTTTGAGGCTATACCAGGTTTAACCCTTTGTTCACCCACTTCTGCCATCCAGGGAGACAGCAAAGGCCTGGATCAAAAGTGGTATGGTGTCATGTTATGTGGCCCGGGTGATGTGAATGGTCTCAAGCCAAAGTCTGCTGTTGTGACTAAATGCTGTCAGTGGTCTGAGGTGCTTGTTCTCCTGTTGGAAACCCTAAGGAGTGGATGAACAGTCTGCACTTGTTTATGAGTGAGGGTCCAACACCAGTGTGATTGTGGTTGGAAAAATGAGATCAGCATGTTCCTTACAGGGGTTACTGCTGTGCTATCTCCTGCCCTGCCAGAAGCACCTGGTCAGATTTGGGATGGTGCTGAACTCTGCTTCAGCTGTTCCCATTGCAGGACAGGGAGCACTTTTGCCTTGTGATGATTGGGAAACACCTTGTCCTGTGACCAAAGGAGCCCTGCACTGCTGGGACTACAACAGCAGCAAGCCCCAGGTAGCTTGTGGCTGTGCTGGGGACCACTGGCTGGTCATACCACTGGTTCCTCCTGTCTGCTTTGAGCCAGTCTCCCATGTGAGAAAATTGCAAGTTTGGAGGGTTTGGGGGGCAGGAAACCTCTATAAGCATGAATTTACTGCCATATTTATAGTTCCTTGGGCTTTAAATATTGCATCATGTGTGTAGGCTGCTGATTTAAGTGCCCAAGGGCTCTTGCACAGTAGCAAATCGTGGGTGAGGATACAGGAGGGGAACAGAGAAGGGAAAGTTAAAGCAACTCTGCCTCTTCATTAATATCTCTTCCAGGTTACAAATACTTGGAGCATTTACATCAGGACTCTAGAGGAGGTAATTTATCTCCTGATGAAAAGCACCTCTAAGGTTTTTGTCTGTGGTACTGGGCTGTTTGTAAGTATGGAGGTTCAGCCTTTTAAATCTGGATGGGGTTCTCCAGTGGAAGGCCGCCCTCTTCCCTCAGAGTTGGAGTGAACCAATGCTGTATGCATAAATTGCATCAAATCCCTTTGTGTCAAGTCAGACAGAGTCACTATTCACCACAACTAAACCTGCAAGCCTCTATTTCTTTAGGACCAGTCCTTCTCTAGCTAGGAGGATGACAGCTTTCCTAACTAACCCCCCTGTGAACCTCCTGAACATAAACGCAGTCTAGGTACCAAGGTGTCAGTAATTTTGGGCTGCAGAACCACAGACTTTCTCTTTGCAGCACAAGAGTTTTTGATCACTTGTGCAGAATTCAGCTGGCCACAAACATGCCAAGAAATGGTTATACCAACACTACTGTGGGTGCATCCATGGCCAGTGGCTAACAGAGAAGCAATGCATCCAATGCTGGCCTTGAAACATGCCCTGTGTCTCTTACACTTCTTTTAGACAGCCAGGAGAGGTCTGATCTATAGGAAATTAGTATAATGCCACTCTGGTGTCATTGTTGGGATGAGGTGCAGAAGAATAGGGGCATGTAGACAAAAGATGCATGTGTAGGATTGCCTGTGATGGGTTTCAGCTTTATTTTTGACATGTTCAATCTTGAATGCTTTCCCAGGGAGGTCAGCAGACCTGGTTGGAAATTCCATGTGCACACCTTACTGCACAGCATGTCTAAACTTGCATATTTTTCATCCATTTTCTTGGATCCCTTAAGTCATCCAGGTGCCTTGTCCAGCAGTCTTGTGAACCATGGGAGGGAAGCCCTGATTGATGGATAGGCACTTAGGTGTGAAGCAGAGACCAGTGTTTCCCTTCACTTGCCCAGTGCCACTAGGCACCCTTGGCTACAGGGCTGGGATCAGCTGGTTTGCTCTCAGATGTTTGGCCCTGGTCTCTGGCTCCTCATAAGCACAGTAAATACCACTGCAGGCTCTTAGGTAAAGTGGGACTAAAATGCATGGTACCAGAGCTGTTGGGTATTGCTCACTATCTTGGAGGACTACTTTCAGCCTGGACTTTGGCTTTATTTCACGTGCCCAGGTGGTTGCATGTGTGTGGTGCAGGAAGGTGTCCACTGAACCACACAGACTGCTGTACTCACACCTGCCCAGTTCTGCAAATCCTATTCTAGGTGAAAGCATTCTGAAGGTGTGAATTACTCATTGTTTGTCCATCCTGGTGGTGAGTCTTCCTGTAGTAGTTCATCCCCTTGGCTTCACTAGTGCCTGCTGATGGGCTCAGTTGGCCTGTGACCGCTGATCATTGAGTATTTGCAAATGGTGCCACATTGGCTCTGCTACTTCTCCTTCTCTGTTTACTTAGTTTTTGGCAGCTGGATGTTTGAATGTTTGCTTGACAAACACTTTCCCTGAAGTCTCTGATTACAGAAAGTTTAGTTTGACAAACCCCAATGAATTATCCTGTTCTTTGTTAATGGTATCTCTCTGTCTCCCTTAACCACAATATTTTGTGTGAGGTGCAAATTCATATTTTCCCCTTGTTGCAATCAGCATGCCCCTCCCTGTTTGGTTACCCAGGCAGTATCCCCAAGATGCTGACATCTGTATTTTACTAATCCAAAAATCCTGGGGCTACCAGGAAGCAGTTCAGATAATAACACTGCATACCTGTCTAGCACTTTTTATATGAGAATCTGAAATTGTCTGACTCATGTTCATCTCGTTACTGCTTGTACCAGCTGGAGTTTGCTGTTCCTGTTTTTGCAGCCTGGAAAGCTGAGACACAGGGTAAGGGTATATTTTGTCCAATAGAGGAGGAGATTCCAGAAATGTGGTGTCATAACCTCCAAGACTATGAGTTTCTATCCCTCTCTGTCTTGCTAATTTACCTCCAAAAGGGAAAGAGATAGGAGTGGGATGGCTGGCTTTGAGCAGTGCTTTATTTGTAGTCTCAGTAAATTCCACCCAAAAACAAAAAAGCAATTGCAATATTTCTCCAAGGTAGTTACCTTCCTTGCCTGTGATTGTAGTAGATAATGTAGTTCTCAGGTAGAAAACTATCCAAATACTGTCTCTTGTCGTCAGTTTGGTGGTTTGGAGCGATGCTGAGGGACAAGTGTTCATGCCTGGCCCGGAGAGGGTGAAGTCCTTACTGTGTTTCAGGGGTGGTAATGAGACTTGTGAAAACATGTCTGCAGGTGTCTGGGTGGTCAGGCCAGGCTGTTAATCCATCCAGCTGCTGGCCTGTTTTGGACAGGGTCCAAGACCAGGTAGGACACTGCTGCTTTTCTTAAAGCCTCCAAACACAGCTGAGGACCTTCCAAGCAAACCTGGGCTGGTTTATGGTTTTGGGTGGAAACCACAAGCAAACCACATCAAATCGCTGGAATCTGCCCCAAACCAGGCAGAGTGCATACATTTCTGTTTCATTTTGCTTGGAGATGACTGGGAGACGGAGGAAAACCTGCATGGATCCAATGTTGATGTAAGGCCATAGGTGATCTATTCCTAAAGCCTTCCAGTGCCATTCCCATGGCTAGACCAGATGGATGAAGGCAGAATAATAAATAATACCTGAGTTAACATCTCCTGGGAGCTTGGGTTTAAGAGGAGGACTATTTTGTCTGAAACCCTTCCAGAAAGGGACAGTTGGGAGGGAGAGTAATGTAAATGTGGACCTTCAACATATGTAATCTCAGCCGAGGTGATGGGGCAGTGGGTCAGGGTTTCCTGTGCTGTGGGGCCCTGGAGCATAATGTACATGGGAAATAGAAACCCTAAGAAAGAAAGGGGGAGAATTGCATGCCCTGGGGCGTAAAAGTGCATTTCTTTTTCACGTATTGCATCAGAACACACTAATTTTTGGAGGGAGGGCAAGCACATGCAAGAAGAGTCCGGCTTGCTAGGAAAGGGGTGGGAAATTGTGATGCCAAATAGCTCAGGAAATGTGCCTGTAGGACTGTCTCCCCCTCCACTTCCACGCAGGGCACAAGACCCCGCAGCATGCATGTGCCAGGGCTTTATAAGGGAGTCACGCTCTCCCCTTGAGCCCAGGGCACCCCCGGCTCCCCAGTCTGTCCCCCTTCTCCCGTTCCCTCTTCTCCCATGTGCTTTTATTCATTCTGCAAGCAGCGTATGCCAAATCCAGCTTCACAGCTGGCTCTGCTCCACGTGTTTGTTTTCTATGCCTGCACAGCGCTCGCCAGCTCCGCTTGCGCCACGGCTCAGAGGTGGAGGCGGTGGGGGGAGAGCAGGGCTGGTGGGGAGGGAAACGGGAGCAGGCTGCTGCTTGCCAAGCCCTTATTTGTTTAAAGCTTAAGCCTGTTTGAGAGAGCCTTTTTGGAGTGAGGGGTAAGTGGCAGGGGTGGGATGCAGGGGAATGGAGAAAGTAAACTGTGTGTCAAGCAAAGCAAACTTTACAGCTGGAATTGGTGCTGATGCCTGTTGTGTGAAAGGCCTGGGAAGGGGCCTTGGGCTCTGAGCTCGTGCTTCCAGCGTGGGTTCGAGTGTGAATGGGTGGGAGTGACAAGTGGGGAGCCAGCGGCAGGTCTGTGCTGTTCCCAGCCCTGACGGGCACTGCTGCTGCTGCTTGACAAGCCCGGCTGTGGCATTTGCCAGCGTGTCCTAGGAGCTGGCTGGGGCACAGGCAGGTGAGTCTCCCTTCCCAGGCTCTGAGGCAGCAGCATTTTGCCATCTTTCATTACAGAGCATCCTCTTGTCGACAGGGAGAAACCTTATGCTGGCCCTGCCCAGCTGTCTGTGCAGGGCGACCTGAGGTCTTGCTTCATCTCCTGCCGTGTTTGGCTCACTGTCCTCAACGGGACCATCACTTTTGGAAAGGTGTGCTTATTGTTGTGGTGATGAATGGGGCAAATCACATGCAAACACAACCTTTTAAAAAGTCTAAACATTGCAGCCATCTCCTTGTTGTCTCTGGGAAGAGGGGAAATCTGTCACCCATCCTGAGACCCCACTGTGAGTGTGTCCCCCATGATTTTTCACTTCAGGATGGGCCCCATGGGGTTTTGGAGCAGCGTGGCAGCTGCTGATCATGGCACAAAGTAGGGCTCTGGCTCAGGCCATCTGAGTTCTGGCACTCGGTGCTAGTCCCCACATTAGGCATTTGGCACAAGCCAGAGCATTTTCTATGGACAATCATTTCTATCCCTTTGTTTTGCTAGCCTTGAGCTTCCTCTTGTGTTTTTTGGAGTAGTGACATATCTTCCAGGGGAAATTTGTCCCAGCACAGAGTTCTAGAGGCTTGTGACCTGCTCCCATAATGAAAATTATTATTGTTAGTGAAAAGCAATTTAGTGACAGCTATGGAGAGTAAAAACTCACATTTATTCTCAAATTTCTGAAAGAAAAAAAAATCCCCAACTTTTAAATACCGTCTTCAAAGGACAAGAAAAATGGGCTTGTGCTCTTTTGCATCCCAGCAACAAGTCATTACTGAAAGGAGTGCAAACTAGAAGGCAGTTTCTCTTTATGGTGGTGATGGGGATGTCTCTAAAGCCAGCCATCTGGGGATTAAACTTTGTATTGCCGTTACTGGCAAGTACTTTGTCCTGTCTCTTTTGTGTGCTCTTCTGGATTTTGATGTCAACTGTGTTAAACTAGCCTTGTGCTTGTTAATGCAGTTTCTGGGCCTGCTCCCATTGAAGTCATGGCAAAGATCAGACTGATTTTGGTGGCAGTAGAATCAAGTCCTCTGTTATAATCCAGAGGATGTGTTGTTTTAGCAGGTATTTCTCCTGTACCACTGGCTTAGGTTTATGATAAGCTTGGTCAGTTTTTTACTGCAGCAGTTGTAGGCACCCTTGCTCTTCAAGTACACACTGGAAGGTTCAGAGCCTAGGAAAGCTACCCAAATCTTTGCTCTGCCAACAGGAAAATTTCCCCATAGCAGCTTCCCCCAAGGAAGGCTTAACAGTGTCACTGGCAGTTTCTGTAGATTTTATTGGTTTGTGGTTTGGGGTTTTTTTATTGGTGTATTTGTTTCACTCTATTACTGTTTCTAATTGGACATGGACAAGATTTTTCTATTGTTCCTAGACAAAGATTATTTGGATTTTTTTTTCTTAGTTTGCTACTTAAAGGTAGGCTTATGTAGGCTGCTCTTAAAAAGTGTCATAGCTGCTGTGACTGGCTTGTGATCTATTCTGTGAACAAGAGCTTCTGAGTCTCATTTTGCAGGTGGCCAGAGCTGACAGACACTTAAATGTGCTTGCTCCCCGAGCACTCCTGCTGTGCTCCATGCAGATGCTGACTGGTGGGGTTTGTCCACCACTCCTCTGTGCTTTGGTTCATGTTATACAGAGAGAGAGTGTTTCAGCTGGTGGTTACCAGCATGAATGGATGCTGGGATATTTATTGTCTGTCCTGTTGCAAGCTTGACCCCATCATGTGACAGAAACAATAAAATGGAGATGGGTCTTTTCAGGGCAGCTCCATGTCACACCTTTGCCGTGATTTGTGGTCTTCCTGCCCATTCTTGACCACTGCTCTGACTGCAGAGAGGCTGTAGGGTGATATTAGGTAGCCTAGGATTTGGGGTTTTTTAGCGTTGCTGCGACATCAGTGGCAAAATGATTGTTCTGTTCAACATCTTGATGTCCTGTAGTCAGGGAGTGAGAGTTGGCTCTGTGTGTTCCTCAAGAGGTGCTGGGGAAGCAATGCAGAGTGAAAACAGCTTTGGATAAGAGCATGCTATTTGGGATCCCCATGGAAAAATGCCATTTCACTGGGACCAGGGCATGCTACGAAAGTGTATCTGTTGATTAAGCTTTTGTCTTAGAGTAGCAAGGAGTTTCTGGTGGAGAGCAGGAGTGGTTTTCCTGCTATTCTGAGCAGGCCACATTTAAATTAAGTGGAGGAGTTGTAAGCTAGGGAGGGAGAATTGCTTGAGAGGTGATGGTGTGAGGTGACAGCCCCTGCTCAGAGGAAAACAGGACAAGGACTTGAGCCTGGATACACATGTGGCAGGTGAGCTATGGCATTGCCATGTCCTTGCCCTGAAGCAGTGGGGACAAATGCAACATAAAGAAATCTGCCAAAATCCCAACTCCTCTATTTCTTCCTTCTTGACCCTCTCATCTAAATTTAATTTTCCTGCTTTTTCTTTTCTGTCACCTTTATTCCACACTTCCCTTTAGTATCTCTGAGGGGTTTTGCCCAGCATCACTTCCCTTGCATCTGCCGGGCCTGCCTTCTCTCTGACCTCTCCGTAACCCAAGAGGCAATTAGACTCTCCATCAGATTTCAAGGTCTGGGGTTTTTTTGTTTGCAAAGGATGAGAAGGGAAAAACAAAAGCAGTGCCCTGAGTAATGTAAACTACCCACAGGCACATCTGTGCCTGTGTGATGACAGCTCCTGGTGGGAGCTGCCCATTGCTCCCTGCGCCCTCCTCCACTGCAGCTGCTGACAGGGAGGGAACAACCTGAGGCCCGGCTCATGTTGATGTAGGATTCAGTGTGGTGGAGCCCAGACCAGAGCCAGCTGCGTCAGCTGGCACTTGCCACGCATCCTGTGGGTCCCACTGCATCAGTTGCCAGCAGAGCCATTCCCTGGGCTTTTCTTGCCCAGATATACACTCTCACTTATTCTCAGCTCTCTGTTGCGTACTTTTCCTCTTTGTCCAAAGAGCAAAAAGGTAGGGACAGGTAAATATTTTTAGTGCTTGTATCAAGCATCCTAAAGTAACTAACTCTTCTACCCAATGGTATGAAGTGTAGAGGACATGGGATCGTTCTTCTTCTGTGTTTAATACAGCATCTGACTGCATTGACACTGATCTCCAGCTTTAGTTGTGATGGGAATGATAAAGCAAGTGTTGTTTTCATATGTCAAGAGAGAATGCTTCAGGCAAGTAATACAGTGCACTAAATCCCTTGCTTCTGAGACTGAAGGTGTGTTTTCACATCATATTGGTGTCAGTGGGTCACCCCTTTCCTGCTGCCTCCTCTGAAATATTTCTTATAATGAAGATTTAGTGTTGTCCCATAGCAAAGCCTCAAAAAGGCAAGACTTTGTTGCTGCACATCAGCTGAGTTTATAGCAGTTGTGAGGAAAACTGAAAACACTCCAGAGCAAATAACTCATCACAACTGTTTGATGTGGTTTTCAAGGCGATCCTGACTCTTTTTTCCTGACACCAGCCTTGGCAAGAGAGTAGGCTGAGCTGCACCTCTGTGGGACCTTGATCTCACATGACCTTGATAGCAGCAATTCTGCTGTTCTCTGACATTTGAAGATCAATCCCCTGAATGCAGGGCCTGCACCCTTCCACAAGTCCTGCAGATGTACACCCCTTTCAGGATTCCTCAGCTCCCTGAACTGGGACCTTGGCTGCGAGGCAGGAGAATCTACAGGTGGATCAAGAATGAGAAGGATGGAGAGTGCTGAGGAAAAGTTGGTCTAAAACTGTGGCAGCTCTCCCAGTTTGGGAGTGAATCTGGACTGAAAGGTTTTGATTGGAGAGGCACTCTGTCCCAGCCACGGGGTCAGTGCTGGCAGCTGATCCAGGGCCTCTTTCTCCCTGCACGCACTTGGGAGAAGGAGCCAGAGAGCAGCCAGTAGTTCCAGGCTTGTTGCAGCAACAACATCTGTTTCCTAGGTGCACTTTGTTTCTGAAGAGGCTGTGCAGCACGCTCCATCTGCGCCCTTCTTCTTTTTTTTTTTTCTTTTTTTCTTTTTTTTTTTTTTTTTTTTTTTTCTCTTTGCCGCTTGTGCCGTGTTCGGGGCGGCTCTTAGGGGAGGCAGGCACTTCCCGAGAGGACCCTGCGTCAGCTCCATGCCAGTGCTGGCTGTCGGGCTCTTTGCACCCGGAGCAGTATTGTCAGCATCTTGACAGCTGGCCGGCTGCATGCTTATTAGTTACTACTTTCCTCTTGCCCTCCACCTCTCCTTCGCCTCCCGAACCACCTCCACCCTCTCCCTTCCCCCTTCCTGCTCCTGCCCCATCGGCTGGCCAGCCCTTCGGGGAGCCCCCAGCCTCTCCAGATTAGAGCTCTCCAGGGACTTCGTCCTTTTGAAAGGAAGAAAGGAGGGAAAAAAACCCCACCAAAACAGATTAAAAAAAAAAAAAAAAAAAAAAAAAAAAAGAAAAAAAAAAAAAAAAAGGGAGGGGGAGAAGGAGGGGAGGAAAAAAATTTATTAAAAAGAAAAAAAAAAAAGAGAGAAAAGAAAGAGGGGGAATAGAAGAATGAAAACAGACCCAAGGGGCAATAGTCCCTCGAGCCATTTCACTGCATTACAATGAATATGGACTCTATTAAGCTCCGTTCTGCCTGTTAGTGTTTCCCAGGGCAACACAGCTCCCATATGGCAAGCATGCAGCAGATTAGGCTAGGCCTCTGGGTTTCATTGAGGGCCCGAGGCTTGACTGGCAGTTGAACCCCATCCTTCCCCCCCCCGCCTTCCTCACACTTGACACTGCCTGTGTTTATCTAAAGCAAAAAGGGCCCGGGTGGGAGAAGGGGGCATTTGGGGGGTTATTGTCCCAGGCAATGGGAGAGGGCAGGGAGAGGGGTGGGGGGGTGATGCGGGAGGGAGGTGGGATGGAGGAGAAAGGGGGTGGGGGGGCACAGCCCCTCATACATATTCAGGAGGGGTCTTGAATGGGCAGAGGAGAAATAAAGCAGATGGAATTCATGTTAAAGAACAGCCACAATCGCCCTCCAAAAACAAGGAGAGAAAAGCGGGCAGCCTTAAAGGAACGTAGGGAGCAGCGTTTATCCAATTAGCAGGGTTGTCAAATTGAATTTACTCAGAATGGAGGGGGAAGCTGGGGGGGAGGGGGGAAGGAGGGAAATTAAGTGTCTAGGGCATGGGGGGAGCATGATATTGAAGAAAGGAGGTGGGTTTTCTTTTTTTCTTACGCTTTAGCCTTGTCTTTTCAAGGACTAGAAGCTGCTTTCAGGGCACACCAAGGGGCAGCAAAAGCCAGTGTGTATGCTCTGTTTTAGCACAGGGCTCCTCTCCTGGTAACTGTGGAAAAAAGGACATGTATCCTGTGGGGCAAGGCCATCCTTGCATCTGTGGCCCACCTGCACTAGAGCTGCCCCAGCTGGCAGGTCCAACCACCCTGGGACCACCATGCTACAGGCAGCACCCAAGCTGAGCCACGCTCGCTGCGGTGCCACCACCGTGGTGACACTGGAGAGCCCATGGCAGGTATGAGGGTAGAATTTCGTTCTTCAAGCAGCCTCAATGCTTGCTGGCTGACAAAATGCCAACGTGAAGGGCTTTGCTGGGTCTCAGCAAAGTTAGCCTGATCAATGCCAGCTGGAAAGTGGCGCTCAGTTCAGACGAGCTGTTGGATGGAGAGGTGCCAGAAACTGCAGGCATTGGGTCCTCAGGGATATGAGTAAAAGTCAGACAGGCTATGAGAAGGCTTTGCATCCTTTTGCTAATTCAAAGCCAGCATGCCCAGTCCTCTCCCTGGTGATGCTGCAGGCTGTTGTGGAAAGGAACTGCTCAGGGAAGTAGCTTCATCTTGAGGAAGAGAAAAAAGTTACAAAGATTTTGCATGTTTGGTTTGTTGCTGGTTTGGTTTGCATGAGCAGTTCTGTTCAAGGAAAAGAGATGTTTTACCTGCAAGTTTAGTTTATTTTTTAAAGAGGTGTCTATTGCTCAGGACTTGCTTGAATTAAAACTGTGGTTCTTTTAGGGTCACCCAGTTGCAGTTTTTAGGAAAACTCACTGATCTGTGGTGGTTGTGCCATGCCAGGTTTTATTCTGGATATTTTCCTTCTGACTATGAGCATGAATTTATCCCAGGCTTTCTCTGTTGTGGCTTTTTGATGGACTCTCTGAGCTCACAAGCAGCCACTAAGAGAATCTTTTTTGCCTAATCACTTCAAAAAAGGGAGGAGGTGATCCCCTCATAGAGTTAGTCAAGGGCTATGTTATAAGAGCTGTTATAAGCACTCTGAAATCAGCAGCTCTCAGTGCTACAGAGGGAAAAACAGGCAAGCTTTCATCCCTGTTTCCACAAAGATTGTGCTACTTCCTTGCCTTCAAACATAGTGGTGTAATACTGGGTTCTGCTTTCTGCCCACTCCTGATAGCAGCATTTTCCCTTTTGGGATCCTGCCACTCCCTGTGGCACCTGCACACCCATCCCCATCAGCTGCCCATGGTGTTCTGTGGTAGGGGGAGCTTCTGTCCTGCACCAACCTGTCCTTTTACCAAACCCTTTCAGAGAAAATGAGCATAACTTAACAGTGTGAAATTAATACTTTGAAAAAGGGATGGGGGGTGGGTACAGGTTAATTTTGCCCTGTGGGATGTTACTGTTTGATGGGTTGAAGGGAGAAGCAGTCAGGGCTGCCTAGATTGCTGTCCATGCCCAGGAATCATGCAGGGACTTTGCAGCTGATCTGGCAAAAGATGTCACCTAGACAGTATTTTTGCAGCTAGAGGATTATACAGTTGTACAGTGGGATTTTTAAGAGGGGATGGAAAGTTTTAGGATCCAAGAACAGCTTGCTTGATGAGATGGATGTTCCAGTCAGAGAGCTTTTGATTTCCAGCCCTGCCTGCCACTGCTTTACTGAATAACCTTGGGCCAGGTTGGCTTCCTCTTCAAGCCCTCAGATTCCTCAGTTTGTAAAACAAAGGGGTGCTGTTGCTCTTTTCTTTTCCACATTTTCTTTTTCAGTGGTTTTTGCTTTAGGCAGGAGAAAATAATACTGTCTTGTATTAAAAAGTAATGATTACAAGTACAATTGGCTCATAATACTGTACATTGCTTTTTCTGAGCAAGCTGAGGTCTCAATGTGTGAAACAGAGAGCTGGGAGTATCACTGTCCCTACTTGACCTGCTGGAAACAGAGAGCAGCTGCAGTGAATTCTCCAGAGTCACCCAGGGTGTCCCCAGCTGGTAGCTGGACTGCAGTTGCTGCAGCCTTTTCCTCGGTGCAGAGCAGTCCTTACCTCTTCCCACTGTTCATCCCTTGCAGGAAGAAGTTCCCAAGGTCCATCTGCCTGACACTACCCCGGACCGCTGCCATGTGCGTCGGTGACTGTGCAGCTCCCGGTCTGCCTGGGCATTCCCGCAGCCTGCCGGCAGAGCTGGGATGTGTGGTGCGGGATGCTGCTCTGGAGCTGGGGCACAGCCTGGTTCCTATTTGGGAGCCTTGTAAATTACAGGCAATGTGGCAGTAACAAGGGCTGCTTGGCTGGCCCTTGTTAAGCAGGGGAGGGCTTGAGGCTGTGAGCTGCATTTCCTCAGTAAAACCTTCAGTTTCTAATCAGCAAACACCTCTCCTGTGCCCCGTGCTTAATTCAAATCCCTTTTTGCTTTCGAGATTTGTCACCCCCCCCGCGCAGGCGCGGGCCTTTCTTCCCTTTTATATCTTCACCTCTGCTTTTCCTTTCTTGCTCTGCTGCCTTTGCAGTGCCCTCCATCGCCATGGCACAGCTGGGGCTGCAAGCAGGGGCCTTGCTGGGCTTAGGTGTGTGGTGGGAAGCCGAGCCGACAGATTTTACACCCCCACCACTCCTCCTTAACTGATGAAGCTCTCGTTAATTTGGTTCTCTTAATGGCCCCTCTTTTGATTTACTGGGCTGTCTGAAAGGGACTTAGAGCTCCACTGACAGGAAATTGTTATTTTAACCTGACAGGAAAGAATTTAAAATAAATAAACAATTTTTTTTTTGTTTTGTTTTCCCTCTCTCTTGAAGCTCTTTGAATTACTTTAACTCTTTCTTTTCCTAGATAGCAATTATGCAGGAGCTGTCAAGGGTGGTGTTACTGGTGGCTGCAGAAGTGCTGGCAGTCAGGGGCACCTCACAAGGTACCTGCCTTTGGGAGAGGAGGTAGCAGAGTAGGACCCTGTCATGCAGCAGCCCTGCAGCACCTGGGAAGCCTTCCCACCACCTCTGGGAAGTCAGCTGGAGTGCCTGAGGTCTCCTCCACTCCCCACCTCTGCCTCCTCTCCCACTGTAGTCCACCCTGATGCTGCTGGCAGGACACAAGGCAGATCGAAAGCTGCCTTATTAATAAAGTTCCTTGCTTTGCACTATTGCAGTCTGCTTAAGAACAGCATTTTCAAAAGAGGTCAGCTCCCATTTAGGCATCAAAATAAGTTGGTTGCCTATTCAGGAGAGCTCAGCATGTCAAGAACTGAATGCTTTTGAAAATCTGGCTTCAATTGTAAAAGCTGAGAATTTCAAAATCTGGCCCTGGATCCTAATAGTTCTTTTGGAATTGATGTTTTCATTCATTTTCCTCATTATTTTTATGCTGGCCATTTACTTTTTGTACGTCACTCAGCTGTGAAAGAAATGGCCACATGTCCCTATTTAGAGCTCGTACTCTTGCCTGGAGGTTTGGGGAGGTACCATACATACATTTGTTGCAACACACCTTCTCTCCTCATTCTCTGCTCAATACTGTTCAATCTGCCCAGTGCTGTGGCCAAATTTTTTGAGCTCCTCTTTTTTTTCTCCCCACCTATTGCTCCTCGTCTTTTCAGAGACCTGGGGGAAGCCAGTTCAGTCCTTGCATCGATGTGCCTGGGTGGTCCTAGCTCACGAGGGGTCTCATGCGCAGTTCTGCGCCTTTGGCTTTGCCCTCCTGGCCAGAGGCTCTGTGCAACACAGAGCTGCAGGGAGGTCTGGTTGGGAACATCTTTGCCTACCCCTTCCCTCAGCCTGGGCTCCAGGGAGCAACTCTTTTCCATCCAACTTTTTTCCATCCTGCTGCCAAACCCATCCAGATAGAGGGAATGAGTCAGCTTTGCTCCGTAGGCTTCCAATGCTGAGGGACCAGACAGTAAGTCCTACCCCAAAATGTTTCTTCTACATCAGTGAAAGGCTTTTCATCTCCAGTAAACTTTAGGGTATGCAGTGTTTTTAAGCCTGAACTACCTCAAATTCTTTTCCATATGAGTGTAATTAGTGGGACCTTAACTTGGGCATCAGCAGTGGTGTCAACACTGCATGTTCTGGTATGGACAAACCCAGGGCACTTTTACAGCCATCATCAGTGGTGGCTGTGGCATAATGAAGGGTGCTTTGGTGGCTGTCTTCCGTGGAGAAATAAACTTGAGCAACTCAGAGGGTTTCCAAGTCAATTGCTAAAGTATCTTGTATGACTCTGCACTGATTGGTGGGGGAAATTTTGAGACTTTTCTTAGGCAAGGAGAGTGAGCACCAAGAAGGATGAGGTGTGTGGGAGGGAAGTTGCTGTCTTGTCTCTTTGTCACTGGAGGTTACCCACAGGGATTTCCACATATAACGGGGCCATGGCCTGCAGTAGTTGGAGTACGGCCTAGCTGTTCTCTCTGGATGCCTTCAGGATATGCCCAATGTCTGAGCTCTGTCCATGCTTCTGGATGCCTGGAAGCCACACTGGGCCATGCCAAGCTTGACTTAATTTTCTCTGCCTCTCAGCAGGGCTTGTCATCTTGGCCTCACAGCCACTCTATCCATGATTGTGTAACTCCTGTAAAGAGCTGCCTTGTGGCCTGCTGGGCCAGCCAGTGCACTAGATTCATACTGGCCTGCAAAGGGCCACGAAAAGATGCTCTTTTGGCCTTTCCAAAACTCCAGCAGCATGTCACTTTACTTGGTGTTTTTTCCTTTTGAAATCACCAGCTCAGAGGAGGCTTTTCTCTTCTCAACTTTATATGTTTCTTCCATGACTTCTCCTTCTCCTCTGGGATGTGGCAGGGAAAAGGGACAGCTTGTGAGGCTGTCAGAGGGACAGCCCAATTTGCAGAGAGGCATGCAAGCCAGCCTGCTGGATTCTTGCTGTTAGGATGTGGACCTCAGCATGGCTGGCCGTGGACATTGCCCTGTGCTGCACTTCTGCACCTTTGCTGTCACCAAAAGCCAAGCAAAGTCATTTGAGAGTAGCTTGGTGATATTTCCCCAAATGGTGTGGTTTCCTTGCTAGCAGAAACCAGCCTTGCCTTGGACAACTCACCAAGCATCTCGGGGGAGTATGTGTCATTCCTTACTTCAGGAGTTAGGAGGTTTAATTTTGGGGGCTATGCTTGAAGGGACTTGGGCCCTCTTCTTGACTGAGATGGGTATGGAGAGCACATGCTTAAGCATGTGATGGCTCAAGCAGTAACCATGGTGGAAGTAGGAAATACCACCCTGCAGAGTCAGGTGCTGCTGAGGGTGGTGATTGTGGCTAATGAGCTGGTTGGTGCAGGGGGAGCAGGCAGTATAACTGCTGTTTGGGCTGGCTGCCATGGCTGCTTTGGGTTTGGTCTTGGGCTTCTTCCCTGTAGACATGCCACAGGAACAATTCTGCAGTGCCTTAAGGCTTGCAGGTCGTTTTAGTGCTGCAGCTGAAGGGAGCTCAAAGTCCTATAGCTGCATTACGATGCCAGGAGAGGGAAATCTCCTCTTGACTTCAGCCTGTTGCCTTTGATTAAAGGTGGACTCAATTTGACATCTGAGGTATCTCTTAGGTCAGCTTCTGAGGTTTTTAATCCCCCTGACCTGGCTTGTCTGCTTTAGTGTTCGTTTATGAGTCTCCAAAGCAGCTGCTGCAGTGTGCGGCTCTTCACAGCAACCTGGGTTGTGACAGGTGGCCTTACATTTCTCACTTCTAGGGGCTAGTTGATGCTTTTAAGTATGAACCTGGTAGTTTGTGTAGACTTAAAATAGGCGTTGTTTTTCAGGCAGAACAGTTAATCTGAAGTATTTTCATAAGTTTTGTCTCTTAGGTAGAATGGACTTACACTGCTCATTTACTTTAGTGTTCAAAATAGAATATGTCCCAGACATAGCCAAGAAGTGGCAGCAACACTCAGTGGATATCTTCAGTGACACTTTGTTGGAAATGTTTGTGTTTTGCTCCTGAAGATTGCCTGGTGTGCATCACTGTCATTCACTATGCCAAGTATGAAATGGGGAAGGGGAGTGTGTGTGTGTGTGTGTGTGTGTGTGTGTGTGTGTGTACTGAGGATGGGATGTCTTGGGAGACTCCCAGCCATGCCTGGGGGAGAGGCTGGAGAAGAGAAATGCTTGCATCAGCGTCTGTAGTCTCCTCAGGCCACTGGCTTGGTGAATCTGTGGCAGTTTAGGGATGTTGGTCGAGAAGCCAGGCAGGGCTGGAAAGCAGAGGGAAGCCTGAGTGTTTCATCCATCATGTCTCTTATCATCCGCAGGAATCCACTGCCACTGCATCCCCTGAGGCAGCTTATGGGACCCTTCCCTGGGTGCCCCAGGTCACACTGCATGGGATGGCAATGACACGTGGAAGGAAGAGGCCCATGTCCCCCATCCCTTGCCTCGTGCTTGCGGCTGCCAGCTGTTTTGCCAAACTAAGTGAGTGTCTTTTCTTACCCATTCTGGTTTGCCTTGATGCTGTTTAGCATAGCCATGCCTCACAGACAAACAGCTTTCCTCTCTCTGCTGTTCCCTGAGTAGCCTTGACCAAGGGTCTGGTTTCAAACCCTCTTCCAGAGGAGGGTACATTTGGAGTGGAACATTCTCTCAGGTGGTGCCAGGAAGAAATGGGGCTGGTGTATATCTCTAAAAATTAGGATGGGTGTGCAAGGAGTCAAGGGGATGGTGCAACACAAGGAGAGGCCATTGGGAATTGCAAAATGTACAGCGCTGCAGCTTTTTCCTCTGCCGATTCTATTGCTGAGTCTCTCAGAGCTTTCTTATTCCCATTTTTTCCCTCTGTGCAGGTGAATCCCTGCAGGTCACAGTGCAACCTGCTTCTATTGTCCAAAAACTTGGAGGCCCAGTCAGCCTGGGCTGTGTGGTGGACCCCCCCCGAGTGAACCTCACCTGGAGACTGAATGGGAAGGAGCTGGCTGGATCAGATGAGGTGCTGGGCATCCACGTGGAGCGAGGGAAGCTCATCATCACAGCTCTCAACAACCGCACTGTGGGGCGCTACCAGTGCATCGCTCGTGTGCCTGAAGGAGTCATTGCCAGTGTCCCTGCAGTGGTCACCTTAGCTAGTGAGTAGCTTTAGTTCTCTGACAGCCCCTGCTTTGCTTGGGCCATTGCTCACACGTCTTGAGAGGCTCATCCATTCTTGCTTGCTCATGCTGGCATCAAGGCCCTTTTGTAGCATTTTTGATTGTGGACTGGCTGACGTGGTGTGGCTCAGTCTGACCCAAGCTGTCCTCCTCCTGCATGGCAGGCTGCAGATCTGTCCTTCAGGGAGAAGTTTTTGCAAGACCCATGAATACCTGAGCTGTGGGGTTTGTGTGTGTAGTTGGTTTCCTGACAGTCAGGCTGCCTCCTCTGGTTCCTGACTTACTGATGGAGTTTATAAATAGTACCTGCTGGTGCTGATGGCCCAACTGCTGCTGGGACTGCTGCAGGACTGCTGCCAGCACAGGGTCAGCGTATGCTAAGTTTTACTGCCTTCCTGAGACACAGCTCTGAGCAAGAGACTTTGCTCCTATCCCTGAGCTTACGTGCTCCTCACTGCTGCCCTCTGGCACTGGGAGATGTGTGCATGGCCAGAGGTGTCTTAGCTGGGCAATTTTTCTTACAAGCACCTGGTTTTGGCCAGATGTTGTATGTATTTGGCCAGAAGGGACTGTATTTGGATGCATGTAAGAAAGAGTAGTGGAGAGCCCCACCTTCTCAGAAATCCACAGTGAGTGTTTGGTGGAGCAAGTGTGTGCAGAGGAGGCTGCCATTGATTGCCTTGCAGTGACAGTCCCTGAGCATAGAAAGGGCTTTATCTTTCCCAGAAAAAGGGAGTTTGGGGCTAAGTCTTAAGAAAATGAAGACATGAAGATGTTTGTACAAAGTGGGGCCTGGCTTTGCTTTAAAGCCAAGAACTATTGGCTTGTCACTGGTACATTAATCAGGAGTGAAATGTTTAGGCCAGGCTGGGTGGGAGGAGGAGGAGGCCAGGGAGAGCAAGGAGAGAGTTGCTGAACTCTGAGGCAGGGTGGGAGGGGGTTGTCACAGGGCCGAATCTGTTGGGGGATTTGGCCTGAGCCCCATGCTGAGATTAAGTTTCGGAGAATGCATTCCAGAGCAGAAAGGGGGCTGTGTATGCTGGTGGCCTGATAGAGAGAAGGAGAGGAGGGGAGAGGTGGATGGGATTACCAAGGGCATGGTTTGAATTTAGGAGAGTAGGGTGTGCACAGCTCCTCAGACTGATCAGCTCCTGCTTAGCTGATCCCCTTTTCTTTTTTTACTCGCACCTCAGCCCACTACCACCAGCTCTGTCTCCTGGGAAAAGTATCTCTTAGTGGTGGACTGGGGACAGGTCCTTAGGCACCAGAAGGCCCCACCATGCCCTTCAGGACAAATCAAAGCCTCTGAGTAGTGCATCACCCCTCTCCAAGAGCCAAATCACCTTTGCCTACTGGATTGCAACTGGAGATGTCCGTGCAAGAGAAGGACTTGGCCATTGCTGTGGTCCCTGTCGTGGCAAACACACTTCTGAGAGGAAGTCAGGAGCACCACTCAGTGGAGCTCACAAAACTGGAGCCAGAGGTTGGATGATCAAGCAACTAATCCATTGTGGAAAACCCCTGTGCTGTGCTGCATGGGTCCCTCATCCTCAGGGGTAGCTGTATCCCACACACCTGGATAGCCTCAGGTGATAGAGAGCACCCAGGTGGGGAAGATCTAGCAGTCAGTAAGTGAAGAGAGAGATAGGGCATCCCAGTGAAGGTGTGGGACTGAAGGTGTGGGAGGAGAACCTTCTGGAGAGGTTCAAATAACCAGTCTCACGTTCATGAGCTGGAGTCTGCTTGCAACAGTGGTGTTGCTCTGAAAGAGCAGGGAGTACCACTTGGTGGTGGGACTGAGTTTGAAAGCTGTGGTAGCAGGTGTGCTCTGGGCTCTCTCTCCTGCTCCAGACCTCCTTTACAGGACCTTGCTCAGAGCTGATTCAGTGGTGACCATGGTGAGAGGAAAGCCCGTGGCAGGTCAGCATTGCAGTTGATAAATCTCCTCCAGATAACCTTCAGGGCTGAAAGAAAACCCTCTGAAAGTCTTAGTGACATCCAAAAATTATTTTGGGGTGTCAAGGGGAAAGTGAAACTGGAATGTGTGGATGAAAGCAGTGGGGGAAAGAGGGCTATGGAAATACTTTCAAGGCTTAAGTTTGTTTTGGAAGAGGACCTGGAGTCACTGGAAGAAGTGACTTGGTAGGTTTTGAAGAGTGTAGGTAAAATCATCTGGCCAACTTTTAGGCTATTTCCCCTCCTTTCTTTGGGCCTTCTTTGAAGGAAGCACTCTGGAATGCCCCAGGCTCTGTGTGCCTGTTCTCCTGGGGCCTGCTTTGCTGACAGTCAGCAAGCAGATAAGCATCACTGCAGTGCTGGCAGCCAGGCATAGCCCTGGGACTCACACCTCCTTCTCTCATCTGCAGCACAGTGATGCCTAGGCCATCTCTCTTCCCCCTGGCTCAGAGAGCTGGTTGAAACTTGCATTTAATTTCTCCAGCAGAGATAAAATAGCTGTTGTATATCCAAGAGGTGGAGGGAGGAGGGATTTGCAGAAGGGAAAGATTTCATGAAGTGACAAAGGGAGCAGCACTTCAGGCATTACTTGGGCACCTTTGAGTCCAGTTGGAGCTGAGCTGGTGCTCCACACAACCTTGGCAGCCCATGGCATATCAGTGCAAGTCACTGCAGGTCACACCTGCTGATCACTGCTGGCCTGACTGTGGTGCACAAGATCAGCCCTGCAGGCCCCAGGGCAGCACTGCAGTCTGGGACAACTCGTATGGATAAAACAGGATTATCCCTGGTTTTCCCAGCCAGGCTTTAGGCCTTCATGTGAATGACAGCTGCAAAGAAGAGAGAGATGTTTTCTGTGTCTGATTCTAGGTAGCAAAGTTGCCATCCTGCCAGAAAGCCCTGCCCCAGCCTTTCTCCTGGATAGGGGTGCTGTACGTAAAAGGCACGGCTGCAGTAGGCTCTGGTGGGACCAAGTGATTCCACTGTGTGACTTATACATGGTGCTGAGGGCTGGTTCTGTAACAGCCAGAGGTTTAGATGGTCGGGAGCTCTTCGGGGAGCTCACAGGGGCAACTGAAATGAAGGGCTGAGCAAGGCTGGTGAGCAGAGGTAGCGAGAGCTGTGTAACTCCCAGCACTCATCTGTATGCATAGAAAATCAGGGCAGCAAACACAGCAGCAAGCCTGACCTGGATAGACATGATATTTGAAAACAAAACAGAAGAATAGATGAGGGGTGCAGCAAAAAAACTCCACCCGTTCTAGTGTCCCTGTGGCTGGGGTTGTGGGATTGCAGGTACCTGTGTCCCGGGAACGCAGTGGGCGAGGGCAGCTCAGTGCCCTGTTCCCTCCATCAGTGCGGCGGGTGAGGTCAGTCCTCGGCCTTGTGGCAGCACGTGTGGGAAGCTGGGCCTCAGCGTGTGCAGCTTGTGGGCAGTGACCCTGCACGGGGTCAGGCTGGGCATCCCCCAGGAATTTGCAGCTGCGTTCTGAAAACAGTCCCATTCATTTTCCTTGGCCAGGGCCTCTCCGCTGATACTCCCCAGAGGCAATGGCAAGAGGGAAGGAGGGAAGGAAGGAAGGGGATGGCTGCCTGTTGGAAAAGCATATGCAGAGTAGGCACGGTGGCTCTGGCCCTGGGGGCAGAGGCAGTATAAGGAGGAGAGAGAAGGAAAACACAGGTGGTGTTTTGTGAGGCAGCAGAGCTGTGGCATGAGGACTGTGAGATGGGCCCAGGGTGGGGGAGATGTGCTGGGGGGTTGGGGGGGGGTGTGAGTAGGCAGGAATCTGTGGGGCTGTGCCTGTCTCAGCAGGGTGGGAGGAATCTGGTGATGACAGCACCAGTGCCCACACTCCTTCCGTGCTGGCTGGATGGGGAGTGAAAGCCGTAGCCCTAGGCCGCTCTCACAGCTGAGGGGGGAATAGTGGAGGGTGCCTGCCTGCCTGGAGGCTGGAGGACCCTCTTCCTTCCTATTCCCCTTCTCTCCCTTTCCTCTTTCACTCTTCCCTTATAGCAGGGAGAACTTTTACCTTGGGGCCATAATTTCATTTACTATTGCTTCTTCTCCAGAGTTATTTATGGTCTCCCATTCATTTAATCAGCTCTGTCTCGCCTGCTTTGTTGCTTGGCCCCCAGCCCTGGGACTCAGCTGGTTTCTCTCCCCAGTGACAGCAGCACAGTTGGCTGCAGGGCTGCACCCTGGTTCACCCCATTGCACCTCGGAGCTGGCTGCAGATGGACATAAGCAATGGCCTTTGGTTGCACTCCCTCCTAAACAAAAAAGGGGAAAAATAAAAGCCCTCTTGTCCCACACGGCTGAAGTTGGCAGTGCTCAGTTTGTCCGCAGCGCCTCCTGGACAATGGTTGGTAGATGAGGACTTGCTTCACTGTGGTCAGGCGTGTCTTTTAAGGACAAGAACATGGGCTGGCATGCTGGGTGCTGCCATATGAGAAGGAAAACCCAGCCAGTGAGAGGGGATGTGGTTTCTCCCAGCTGCAGTGGTTGTTAGACTCTGGTGCAAATTGCATGTTAGATGTGGGGCCTGGCTGCTGCTCGCTGCACAGCTGAAGGGGCAAGTGCTGCATATCCCCCTGGCATGGATCCTGTCCTCCAGCCTTCCCTGCTGGGGGGGATATTCATGGTCCCTCCACAACTCAGGGGCAGCTTGTTTGAATCCCCCAGGATGAAGCTGGTTGTCTCAGCTTGGCATTGTGCCCTCTGTTTTGCTGTGCTGAGGCCAAATGCAACAGGATGTGTGTGGGGGAACTTGTCCCAAGCACAGAGGGGGGACAGCGGTGACCCTGACCACCCCTCACCAGCTCTGGCTGACCCATCGTCGCTAAAGGATGGCTCTACATGCCCATACCAGTGGTAAGCAGGGCAGTTGAGATGGCCCGTGGCCAAAATCCACTGGCAAATAAACCAGTCTTGTTCTCAGTGGGGAAGTAGGAATGTAGGAGAATAGTTTGGCAGGAAGCTACTATGAAAAAGTAGTTTGTCACAGTTCTGCTATTTTTCCCCTCTCTCCTGCCAGTTTTACTCTGCTTTTCCAAAGGCACCTGGTTCTTGCTCCCCCAGCCACCCCAGGATCCCTTCCTTTCCTCTGTTCTTGCCCCCTCTGTCCACAGTTTCACCCCTTGTCCCTCACTTCTGGGCCGAGGGGAAGCCAAGAAGAGCTGCAGCTCCCTACTGTGGGGCTGCAGCATCCACAGCTGAGAGATGTGGGCTGAGCCACCATCTGGGGGGCTGCCTGTGAGAGGTCCCCATGTCTGCCCAGCCCACAGTCATCCCAGGGGGTGTCTTGGCACAGTGTCATCATTTTCCATCTTCAAGATGGCTCTGCTATGCCAGGACCTTGAGTCTGCTCTTTTTCCAGGCTCTTGGGCCCCTTCTCCTCTTCAGGATGTGTGTGCATGTACATGTGCTCGTGTAAGTGTGTGTGTGCAGATCCCTGCCAGCATTGCTGGAGCCTATGCCTTGGCTCCAAAATCTTAATTTGGCTGTGATGAATCCAGACCACCAAGGCGCACATTAATTTTCCTGATGCTCGTTTATATTTTGTTGATAGGAGAAACATGCGCAATGTGGGCAGGCAGACACTGGGTTTTCGCCACTTCTCCACCTCTTTCCATTTCTGTGGCTCTCACTATTTTATTCCTTGATCAAATAAAAAAAGCAAAGAGGAGAAAATATCCATCATCCTTCCCTGCCCCAGCAGTAACTTTCGTTGGAGGAAGAGCGTGAGGCGCTGCCAGCTTTTCACAAGTTAAGAGTTAACTTTCATCTGGCTTTAATATCCAGTAGAAACATGGCTCCCCTCCTCAGCTTGTCTTAAAGGATTAATCACATTTCTGAAGTTCACCCATATTCCTTCTTTTTATTATTTTTTTTAATTGAACAATGTCAAGAAATTCCAGAAGTATTAAGCATGTTCATTGCAAATCATTTTTATGACATTGCAAAACCTCCCCTTTTCTTTTCAACCTCCTCCCCTTCCCTCAGATCTGGGCCTGGGACCGCTGGCTCCCCCAGCAGCCGCCCGACAGCCCCTCCGCACTGCGCTCAGGGAGGCTTTCTCGATGCCTTGCCAAGAGAGCTGGTTTTTATTTAAACTCCATAAAGGATCTTGCTTTAATCAGAAAGTCTGCTTGAGAAATTTCATGTCACTTTTCCATGACTGTGTGTGGGAGAAGTTTGGAGCCAGAGTTGTCTTTCACTCTTGGAGCGCTGTTGCATTTCCCAGAGAGCAAACCCCACATCTTTCTGCTGGCTGGGGCTGCCAGGGGAAGCTGCCTGCCACCCACCCTCCTGCTTGCCCCCTGGGCCCCAAACTGCCTGAGGTCACGGGTGCCATGTCCTGGGATGGGTTTCTGGGGGTGAGGGAGCTGTTGACAGCACGTGGCTGTGCTGTGGCTGCAGATGCCACACTGCCTTAGAGTGGGGTTTTGCAAAGGAAGTGTGGTCTCATCCAGAATTAGTGGCATGCCATTCAGGAGATCTGTTAGCCCTGGGACCTGGGAAGAAGCACTAACCTGAGCCTTGATGTGAGAATGTGACCTGTCACCTGTGACAACAGCCAACTGTGGGATGTGCCATTTTTGGTAGTGGTCAACTGGGCTGGTGTACGGCATTGTAAAAATGCACATGAGGGACTTTCTTCCTGGCACAAAACCTCCTCCCTCACAGCACAGGCTGTCTGAGACAAACTTCAAGCTTGCAGTGCCTCAGCAAGATTTGCCATCACAGCCAGAGAGGATGGAAACCAGTTTTGCCTCTGGAAAGTTTGGTGGAGCCAGGTTGGCATGCTCCCTGCCCTGCCAGATCTGTGGGGTTTTGCTGCAGTCCTCTCTTCCTGCTTTAAAAAAACAGGGAAAAGAAAACAAAAAGTTAGATACCCCTTCCTCTTAGTTCCTATGCTTCCAGTCATGCTGCCCACATCAGCCCAGCCAGGGTGGAAACTCCCATCACAGCATGGACAGAGGGACATGGTGGGACAGGATTTTCACAGCTGCTTTAGGGAAGGAGCAGCTGTGCCACATAGAGGAGGAGCTGGTTTTCCTTGCAAGTCTCTGTTCTTTTAACTGGAGCTTGGGCACATGTGAAGCTTTGTGGTTAACCAGCTTTCAGCTGTGAGGTATTTGATGGGAGCAGGAGTGCCTGGAGCAGAGATGCTAATTTCTCGGGTGTGGGAGGAGCTCAGGGGGCATCACACACTTCCTCCCACCTGGCATCTCTGTACCTCCCTGAGTTACGACTACAAAGTCAACTTCTCAGTAGCAGAACAGCAGCCGTGTATGAAATAGCAGGTGGCAGAAGGACCATTTTTGGCCGCCCTTCAGTGCTGCAGTAAGTTGGCTTATTTTTTACTCTCAGGCCAGGATTTTTCACACCCAGTTTCCCAGCCCTAGAGCAGGCAGTTTCTCCAGAAGCTGTGTTTTAAGTTACTCATTTTGTAGGAAAAAGGAGGGGGGGGAAAAAAAAAAAAAGAGAAAGCAAGCCAGTTTCCCTAGCTGCTGGGGTCAGAGCAGTCCTCTGCCGGCACCACGAGGAAACAGCCCTGAGTCCGTGGGGAGAGGATGAGCTGACACTGAGCCAGCCTCTGAGATGCCTTGTCTTCTGCTCTCTTTGCAGATCTCAAAGATTTCAAGTTCGACGGCCCGCATGTGATCGAGGTGGATGAAGGGAACACAGCCGTGATTGCCTGCGACCTGCCCGAAAGTCATCCCAAGGCTCAGGTCCGCTACAGTGTGAAGCAGGAGTGGCTGGAGGCCTCGCGAGGTGAGTGCATGGGGGTCTGTCCCAACAGGTTCCACCACAGGACCCTCGGTTCGCCTTTCCTTACCAGCAGTAGCTGTTTCTACCTGCTGCCTCCTTGTCCGTTTGCCACCTATCTCAGCACAAGTTACTGTAGGATCCTTAGCATGGTCTCCCTGATGTCCATGCTGCCTGGGACATCATGGGTTTTCCTTTCCCCCTTGCCCACCTTTTCTTCAGGACACTGCATGTCTTCTAGGAGACTGGACAGGAGCATATCTTGTGACCATGTGCCACTTTCTCTTCTCTCTCTACAGACAATTATCTTATTATGCCATCTGGAAACCTTCAGATCGTTAATGCCAGCCAGGAGGATGAGGGGACTTATAAATGTGCTGCCTACAACCCTGTGACACAGGAGGTGAAAACTTCCGTTTCCAGTGAGAGGCTCCGTGTGAGACGTAAGCCATTCTCCCTTCCCCACACGTGTCCAGCTCTGGTGGCACTGATCAGTGCTATCTGGTGCAGCTGGTTTCCTGTGTGAACTATTATCAGTTGTTGAGAAAACTCCTTTCCAGCAGCAGAAGGCCCCAAGGTCTGCTCCTGGAGTATGTGTATGGAGCCCTGGGATTGCCATGCTTCCTTAGGATTTGTTCTTGGTGGTGGGCGGGAAAAGGCCCTTAGCCCTTTGGCAAGGTGGATTTGCTGTGTGCGCAGAACCTTTACAGAATGTTCCTCTAGTCCTGCATTGCCATTAACCTGCCCCACCACAGGACAATAGTGTGCCCTACCATTATCCCTACCTACCCACTGCACAGTGTGGTCTCCTACCATCCACCTTCCTTCCCACGCACCTCCTTCCTCCACCTCTCTCCCCAGGCTCCACAGCAGAGGCAGCCCGGATAATCTACCCTCCTGAAGCTCAGACCATCATTGTCACCAAGGGCCAGAGCCTCATTCTGGAGTGCGTGGCCAGCGGGATCCCCCCTCCACGGGTCACCTGGGCCAAGGATGGCTCTGGCGTCTCTGCCTACAACAAGACACGCTTCCTGCTCAGCAACCTCCTGATCGACCCCATGAGCGAGGAGGACTCGGGCACCTACAGCTGCACTGCTGACAATGGCGTTGGGGAGGCCGGGGCCGCGTTCATCTTCTACAACGTGCAGGTGTTTGGTGAGTGCTGCTGCAGCCATTGTTTCAGGAAGGGCTTGGACATCTCATCATCTTCTAGGGGAAGATGGAAGCATGGAAGCACTCCTACCCTCCCTGGACAAACCACAATGTAATGCAAACCCCTGCTTGTGGTTCCAGGAGACCAGACTAATTCTTTCTTGAGGGTAGTAGTTCCTCCTTCTTGGCTCCCATCATGGGCTGGAGATGATGGATCCTCCTTTCCTCTGCAGAAGCTCTTCTCTTGGCATTTGTGGCATTGCTTTTGTTCTAATACTTTCTAGTGGAAGCCTGGTTGCTTTTTAGACATAGTTGACATTGGTATAAGGAAGACATGGGAGTGTCTTGGTTTTGTTCTGCTTTGTAGGGAAGCTCTCTGTGGAGTAGAAAACATTAGGGATACTACACCTCAGATATTTCTACCACACATACTTCCCCTTCTCACAATTTTTAGGGAGATTAAGCCAGTGTTTCACGAGTTGCATTTCATCAGGTGCTGATGTGTTGTTGTGGCACAAGCACAATCTTTGCAGAGTAGCATTTCAGCTCCGAAAAATGGGACTAGATGTCTGATGTCATGTGAGAGGGCAGATGGCTTTGGGCTGCCTCCCTTTGCAGTTTATGTGGATGCTGAAGGGGAGGGGCATTGAAGCAGACCCATGTGGGCCCCCACAAAGGGAGTGGGACTTTCGGGTAGGAAAGGATCCATCACTCTGCTCTCACCTCTGCCAGAGAGGAAAGTGCAAAGCCATGATTGTGCTGTGCTCCCAGCCAAGTGGCGCTCGGCAGTCTGTGTTTGTTCCTCACACAGAACCCCCGGAGGTCACCATGGAGCTGTCCCAGCAGATCATTCCCTGGGGCCAGAGCGCCAAGTTCACATGCAAGGTGCGAGGGAACCCGCAGCCCTCGGTGATGTGGCTGCGCAACGCGGTGCCACTGTCGGGCAGCCACCGGCTGCGGCTGTCACGCCGGGCACTGCGGCTGCTCAGCGTGGGGCCCGAGGACGAGGGCATCTACCAGTGCATGGCCGAGAACGAGGTGGGCAGCGCCCAAGCCATGGTGCAGCTGAGGACAGCCCGCCCAGGTAAGCCCCTCTCTCCAAAGTCATGACCATTCAGTCACAGCCTAACACAAAGGACAAGGACAGGGGAAGCAAGGGTAGAAAGTCAGGGTGTTGCCCTTGCTTCCTATTTATCCTATGCTGCAAGTGCTGTTCTGCCTGAGGTCTCCATATTTCCCTCTGGGAACACATGACACCAGTTTTGCTTCTAAGGGCAGGGCCATGTGTGCATATTTGGGTGATTTCTACACAAGAGACACAAGACATCTGGCTGTAGTGCCTCACCCCATGGCTTAGCTCTGCCTCTGAACTTGCACTGAGCAAGAGCTTAAAAACTGAATTCACCTGGGGTAGGAGAGAGGTACCACCTGATTCCTTGGACTCTGTTGAACTTATACAGGGTAAGAGGGACCTCAGAGAGGCAGGTAACCCTGTGGTTTATAGCAGGGGAAGGAGGGATTGTTGCCAGTGCCTATTGGAGTGGCACAGCAGGCAGCACCGCACAAGGGGCTCACAGCTCTGCCTTAATCACAGACTGGGATGGGTGTTTACCCTGCTGTGACACCTTGTATTCCAGGAGCTCCACTCAACCCTGGGCGAGATGCCCAGCTGGACTTGGCTCAACCTCCAACAACACCTTCCAGGAACAGCACCTTAAAGCTGCCCTTGGATAAAGCTGGACTGCCCAAGCCTGGGACAACCCCTCTAGCAGCATCTCCACAGTGTGCAGCCAACAAGGAACTAGTGCCTCCAGCCGAAGCCCCCATCATCCTCAGTTCTCCACGGACATCCAAGACAGACAGCTATGACCTGGTGTGGAGACCCCGGCCTGATAGCAGAGCCCCCATCCTCTATTATGTGGTGAAGCATCGCAAGGTATCACTGTTTTGCCCTGCTCCTATCTTCCCTCTGCACTATTCCATGGGCGGGCTGGTGGCCTCACCACGCGTTTCACCCATCACTCACTGGTGGCACTGGTTAGTGGGACCTCCTGAGCTGCAGCCTCAGCCTGTTGACGTATGATGGATATAGGCTGTGACAGGAGGTTTGCTGAGCTTTCCAGGAAGAGCCCAGTGGCAGTGCCTGTCTGCCTAAGTATACAGAAGGCACATGCACACATTTCGCCAGTAGCTTCCACGTCCAGTTCCCAGATGTGTGCTTGCACAGGTAGGAAGCCCTGAGGGCAGGTTGCACAAGACTTGCTCTGGAATACTTTTGGCACAAGCCACGGGGACACCTCTGCCTTGAACGGGCTGCAGGACACAGAGCAGCATCCTCTCTGCTGCATGTGCCTGCCCTGCTCAGCAGCAGCGAAGTGCCCATGTTCAGTGAGAGTGAGGAGCCAGCAGAGAGCTGTCATAGCCGTGCTAAATCCTCTGGGAAGGTCCTTATCCCCCAGTTTTATTCTGGAAGCCGGAAGGCAGTGCACTGTGAAGTACATCGATTGCAGGTGGCACAGTGTGAGCACATGGTACATGGCCAAGTCCTGCTGGAGCTGAAGGGCTCCTCCCTCTGGGGTGCTTCACGGCACCATGGGCACAGTGCAGGCACAGCTGTAGCCCAGCAGTTTCTTTAAATGGTGAAGCACTGTTGAGGGAAAGGTTCTGCATTTGAGGTGAAGTATCTCTTTCCATTTTGCTGGGGATAAGTGGAAAAAAGGGGCTTGAATTTGTTTTTCTGCTGCTTTTCTTTCCTTTGGGTAGGCAAGGAGTTGCAGTAGAGAGGCAGGTTTTGCCTCAAACCCCAGAGGGTTTGAGTATATTCCAAAAACATGCCAGATCGTATGTTTGGGATTCCCACCCACTGCAAGGCACCATTTTCACGTACATATGAATGTATGTATCTATTTTCCTGGAATTGTTTGCTTTTGTGAAAATATAGTATAATAGAAGACTGTTACAATCCTTGATTTCTTTCTAAAAAAAAATTTAAGATGAGGATTTCGGCTAACCATCTCTTTTAAGAGCCCTTTAAAACAAAGGCAGAAGATGCCAGCACAGGAACACAATAGGGCAAGCTTAAAAAAAAAAACAAAGATGCCAAAAGCAGACTATTGGCTCTGGTTGTCTGCCAAGAAGAGATTTATTCCCCAGTGGTGTATCATGTAACTACCAATTCTGCTTGCAATCTTAACTTGCAGCCTTGGAGTTTGTCCATATTTGATTTGTTTTTCAGTGCTTCACCTGGAAGGGGCCGTGGGCCAGTGACAGTCACCATGGGTCACTGCAGTTTGCAGTAATATGTTTTCAGTGTAGTCCAAATTCTCAGCTGGAAACTCTTTCTTGGGATGCTTAAGGATTGTGTGGAAAGGAATTAGTCCCAATAACCCTTAAACTTGTTTAGAAAGGGTCTCTTTCTATCCAAGATCCTTAAGATCAAGTTATATAATGATCTAGTTTTGACATTTCTGACTGGAAAACCATGTGTGTGGAGAGGGAAGGAATCAATTCAGCCACAAAAGAAAAGGCTCTTTGTGTAGAAGATGGCTGTATAGAAAGTTAGATCTACTGACAGGGGACTTACATTTTTACTGGGCAAGGTTCTACTTATTCTCTAGAAAATATCTGTGAATGTCTCTTTTTACCCTGTTCCTACACTGCCCCAAACTCTCAGCAGCCTGCAAGCATTCAGATGCCATGCAGCCCTTATTTTTGTTTCTTAAGAATTTCTCTTTCCCTTTCCTGGATATTAGCAGCCTTTAGGGCTCCCCTCCCTGGCCTCAGAACTTTGCAGACTCAGGAATAAAAATAAAACGAGGCAGGCATTAATCAGTCAGTGTCAAATGCTTGGAGAAGATGAATGATACAGTAGAGTCTTGACATTTCTGTTCAGTTGCATTGCCTGCATTACTAATTCTCCTTTTGGCACCGGGTCACTTCAGTGTCCTGCCTATTTGCCTGCAAAAATATTATCTTTGCAGCTGGGGAGAAGGAGGAAGGTTCCACCTTCCCTCCCCCTCTGCATGGGGCATCAGGGTATCACAAAAAAAAAAAAAAACTACCTGTGTTTCCAAGTTTCTCTGAGGGCTATGGCCATACACAGTCTCTTCCCTGCAGAAACCTTTGCTCCAGCATTATGATTCTTTATTTCAGTCCCAAAGTGCCAGGGGTGAGGCTGGATAAAACTCAGTAAAACAAAGTTGTGTCTGGGTACCTCATCCCATGGAAATGACCAGTATCTAAATGAGCAGCTCAGCAGCTGGGCTGCAGGAGAGATTTGGCTCCTAAAACAGCTCAGTCCTGTGGCTAATGCTGCATTTTGGGGGCCACGCCTGCTCTGAAGATTTACACACATTGAGGGGTGGTAGTATCAAAGGGAATTAGAGGACAGAACAGGACTGACTGAACCCTGGGGTCAAGAAAACACTCTGGGGCTTGGGTGAGTTGTCCTGCTTATACCTGAATTCCTTTGCAAAATCAGGCTGGAAACATCTCCTTCCTTTGCAGAGAGGGAAGGGAAGGTAGATGTGGTTGGTACTCAGCTTACTAATAAAGTTTCTGAGCTCGGTGCATGCAAGAAGCCCAGCCTGCCCCAAGCTCTGCAACAGCTGCATTGGTCTCTCAGCAGGTCACCAACACCTTGGACAGCTGGGCTGTGAGGGATGTCCCAGCCTCGCAGCACCGCCTGACCCTCACCAGGCTGGACCCTGGGAGCCTCTACGAGGTGGAGATGGCTGCTCACAACTGTGCTGGCGAGGGACAGACGGCCATGGTGACCTTCCGCACTGGTAAAGGGCAGACCTTTCCCTGGGTTCCTCTTTGCTCTGAGTCAGGGGAGGGCCCCTCTGAAACATCCTGTCCCAGCTTTGAGGCACAAAGTACCAGCCTTTGGACAATGGGAGTGTTTCTGCTCTGGAAACCCATCTGCCCTCAGCTTAGAGCAACTGTCAGAAGGGAAACTGGAGGGTAGGATGGGGAAAATTCCAACCCATCCTCTGTGTGGGTTGGAATAAGTCCCTTATTCCCTTGGTGTCTCAGTTGAACACTGCAGAACTGTAGAAAATGGGTCTAGCATAAATGTCAAGAGGTTGTTTAATCCATCCTCTGCCTGGAGACAGAAATCTAGCAACATTCAAAGAAAAACAATTAAAAGTTGTAGAAAATTAAATATGAGGGGGATCTAGTAACAAATCTGCCCCTTTAGTTTTCGTTCCTGCCAGCAGGCTGAGTGCTTCGAGCCCCTAGGGCTGTCAGAGTCCAGGAGGTACTTACCTCCTCTGCATCCTGTCTGGGAATATTTGCTGTCCTCATCACAGCAAAAGTTAATTCTGAGTGCCTCTCTCTGTTACTGATGCCACCTCTTCCTTCTGCACAGGGCGGCGCCCAAAACCAGAGATTGTTGCCAGCAAAGAGCAGCAGATCCAGAGGGATGACCCAGGCACGAGCACTCAGAGCAGTAACCAGGCTGACAACAGCCGTCTGTCCCGTAAGGCCCTCCCTCAACTGGCTCTGGGGAGGGTGAGGCGTGCTGGGTCTCTTGTGGGTGGCAGTGGCCAGGCCATGCTGGGGTTGAAGTCTCTGCTGGGTAAAACAAGAATGCAGTGCTGGATGTGTGGTTTCTAGCTTCTGACAAGGAGA